>NC_072445.2:38189166-38529583 GCF_028878055.3 Symphalangus syndactylus
TTAAAAGCATCTAATGTGTGCCAGACACTATTCTAGGCTCTTAGAATATATAAGGAGATAAGAAGAAGAGATCAGAGCTGATCATCCTCCAGAACTGACTTTGGACAATAATTCGATTTCAGGAAATGAGTCCCAAGATACACTAGATTATCAGCTGGGCACATAGAGAAACTGAAGGACTCAAAGATGGAGATGGGGTTAAAAAATAAGAAAGCAGGCTGGGTGCTGTGGCTCAGCACTTTGGGAGGCCAAGGCAGTCAGGAGTTCAAGACAAGCCTGGCCAACGTGGTGAAACCCCGTCTCTACTAAAAATACAAAAATTAGCTGGGAGCAGTGGCGCACGCCTGTAGTCCCAGCTACTTGGGAGGCTGAGGCAGAAGAATCACTTGAACCTGGCAGGCGGAGGTTGCAGTGAGCCGAGATTGTGCCACTGAACTCCAGCCTGGGCGACAGAGCGAAACTCCATCTCAAAAAAAAAAAAAAAGAAGAAAGCAAACACATTTCCTACAAAGCAATAATGCCTGGACAGATGACAAACTTCTCAATGGCTACTATAGAAATTAGAAGACAAGGGAATACAGTCTTCATAGTTCTTAGAGAAAGTATCTGGCAACATAGACCATAAAACCCAACTAATCCATCCTTTGACATGGAAGGTGACTTGAACTAGTAACCAGTATATAGTCAACTCTGGTTTAGATTTACCTGAATCCTTACAAACTTTTTGGACAGCTGGAGGAATGTGAATATAGACTATATTAGATAGTTTAAGGAATTACTGTTATTTTTAGTGATATAATATTGTGGTTAAGTGGATGTCTTTAATTTCATAAGATGAATACTCAAGAATATTAGGTAAATGTCATGATGTTAAAGCATCTTTGGGGTGTCGACTTTCTTTCTGGAAACCTTTGTGGCTGGTGGTGCCTTTGGAGCCTTTGCCCATGTTCTTGTCCTGTGTCCAGGTACACAGACAAGCGAAGGGTGAAGAAGATGAAGAGGACCTTTATTTAGTGTTAGAACAGCTCAGAGGAGACCCACAGTGGGTAGCTCCTCTCTACCCACAGGTCGTTCTGTCGAGTGTTCAGCTCTCAGCAGAGAAGGCCCTGAAGTCAGTAGCTCCTCTCTGCCCATGATCATCTGCTGCCCTCAGCAGAGAGGAGGCCCTAGAGAGAGTAGCTCTTGTCCATAGGCAGGTCATTCAGACATCTCCACAGGCCTCTGAAGGTCTCAGCAGAGAGGGTAGCTCCTCTCTGCAGCTGGTCATCCTGTCTTCTCTCTGTCCTCTGCCCTCTGCCTTGCTCTGGCTGAGTCTAGGGCTTTTATGGAATGAGAGGGAAGAAAGTGCCTACCAATGAGTCATGGGCAGCCATGGGTGGGCCTGGAGGAGGCACCACAAGCACTCACTCTGGTAGGCAGAACTGAACGCCTGGCTCCCAGCCTTCAGGCCCTCCCTGGCTGAAGTGGGGGACTTACTGAAGACCTCTTTCCACCCAGGGCTATGCCTCTCACTGCCATTCAAAGCCCTAGGACCGGCCCCAACCCGGTTCCCATTGGAGCTGCCGGGGAGAGGAGAGAGGCCAGGCAGTGGGAAGGCTGAGTGGGGTGGTGTGGGCTGCAGAGATGCCCAGGTCCTGTGCCTGGGAGGGCAGCTGCAGCTGCAGCCAGGGAGCTCCCACCCTGCCAATTCGGAAGGGGCAGATTTCGTGCTTGTCCCCAGCTCCTGCCTGTTCCATGGAGCAGGAGGCCCAGGTCTGCAGCTGTGGGTCAGGAGGCTGCAGCTGAGCACAGAGAGGCTGGGATCCACAGCCACAGTTTGGGCTCCGTAGAGCAGGAGGCCTAGGTCCACAGCCAGGGTTTCGGTGGCTGCAGTGGCACCAGGGAAGCTCCCGCTCCAGGTCAGAAGGGGCAGGGCTCCCACTGGCTTCATGGAGTGTGCAGCCCCAGCCAGACCGCCTCGCTGGAGCTGGCATGATGGCAGCAGCCACTGCCATCAATCATGTGGGAAATAATTTTTTTAAAACCGTAATGAGATATTGTTTCACATAATTATATTGGCTAAAGTAAAAAAATCTGAAAATACCAAGTGTTGAGGAAAAGAAATGCCCTACATGCTACTGGAGGAGGTGTAAATGGGCTAATTAGAGAGCAATTTGAGACTAAGCGGTAAAGTTGAAGATGTAATCTCCTTCTACTCAGTAATTCTGCTTTTTAAGTTTATAGCTTAGAAAAATTCTCCTGCATATACAGAGGCATCTTCCAAGTGGTCCCAATGAGTGCTGCTTAGAGGTTGTATGTTTATGGCCCTTTATCCCCAGCATGCATTTTCCAACATTCTTCCTTGTCTCTTCCTTTTTTTTTTTTTAGACAGAGTTTCACTGTTGTTGCCCAGGCTGGAGTGCAATGGCGCGATCTTGGCTCACCACAACCTCCACCTCCCAGGTTCAAGCGATTCTTCTGCCTCAGCCTCCCACGTAGCTGGGATTACAGGCGAGGAGTGAGCGAGGGCTGTGAGGGCTGCCAGCACGCTGTCACCTCTCAATGGCAGGCACCTGTAGTCCCAGCTACTAGGGAGGCTGAGGTGGGAGGATCTCTTGAGCCCGGGAGTCAGAGGTTGCAGTGAGCCAAGATGGCGCCGCTGCACTCTAGCCTGGGTGACACAGCCAGACTCTGTCTCAAGAATAACTATTCTGATGTGAATATTGCATCACCTATGATGTGATCAGCCAATAATGTTTGATATGAATCCAATGAAAACTTTGGATCTAATTTACAGTTTATAGGAAATATAGAGGAAAGAGGAATGTGCTAACCACTGTCACAGGAAGCAGTCGGACCCAGGAGGTGGGAAACTCTGCAGGACAGCCTACCCTGTCTCTTCAGCCAGTGAGCACCATGAAAAAAGGACTGTCCAAGACTAAAAGAGACTAACAGGCATACTAAATAAACTGACAGTGTGTGGTTCTGGATTGGATCTGAACTGAAAAAGCAAACACTGTTGGGATAATTGGGAAACTTTGAATATGGAATGGATATTAGATGATACTAAGAAATTGTTTATTTTGTTAGATCTGTTTATGTTTATTTGACTAAGGAAAAGTTCTTTTTTAATATAGACACAAATTACATTTAAGGTTGGAATATCAAGACATCTAAAATTCTGGGTTTTTAAAATATAAAGCAAGTTAAAAAATGTTTTAAATGAAGGTGAAGTCGAGTCATTTTCATTCAAAGAAAAACAAAGAGTTTATCACCTACACAGCCTCAGTGAAGGATTTCTAAGAGATATATTTCAAGATGAAGAAAGCTGAACACTAAGATGCAGGAGAGGAGTCTACGAATAAACAGTAAGAACTTGAGTACATTTAAAGAGGAGTTGACTGTACAAGGCAAGAATAATAATAACATCAATCTGGGGCATAGAAAATAAGATACAGCAATACGCTGGACACTAGATGGAAGGGAGGTGGTCAGTGTGGTAGCATTCAGAGGCCCGTTACTCTTCTGAAAGAAGGCACTGAAGTTGATCAACTTTACACTTGGTCAAGTGTGCATATTAAAATATTAAAGATAGGCTGGGCGCGGTGGCTCATGCCTGTAATCCCAGCACTTTGGGAGGCCGAGGCAGGCAGATCACAAGGTCAGGAGATCGAGACCATCCTGGCCAACATGGTGAAACTCTGTCTCTACTAAAATACAAAAAAAAAAAAAAAATCAGCCGGGCATGGTGGCACGCACCTGTAGTCTCAGCTACTCGGGAGGCTGAGGCAGGGGAATCGCATGAACCTGGGAGGCAGAGGTTGCAGTGAGCTGAGATCGTGCCAGTGCCCTCCAGCCTGGTGACAGAGGGAGACTCTGTCTCAAAATAATAATAATAATAATAAAATAAAATATAAAAGATATTTACCAAAAGAATAGAAACAGAAAGTGTAACTTCAAACCAGTAGAGAGAAAATAAGGGAAAAAAATAAAACATAATAATTCCAAATTATTATCATGAGGTCAGGAGTTTGAGACCAGCCTGACCAACATGGTGAAACCTTGTCTCTACTAAAAATACAAAAATTAGCCAGGCGTAATGGCGGGAGCCTGTAATCCCAGCTACTCGGGAGGCTGAGGCAGGAGAATTGCTTGAACCCAGGAGGCAGAGGTTGCAGTGAGCCAAGATCATGCCACAGCACTCCAGCCTGGGTGACAGAGCAAGACTCTGTTTCAAAAATAAATAAATAAATAAATAAATAAATCCAAATAGTCACCAATAACAGTAAGTATAATTTTCCCATCATTCCAAGGATTAGTAGGTTGAATGATTTTTAAATAACAAGCTATGTGCTATTTACTAGATCACATTTAAAACAAAGAAGCTATTTTCAGAAAAGTTGAAAATAAATGGATGGAAAAAGATATAGTAGACAAAAAGCTAACCAAACGAAAAGATTATTAGGGTGGGAGCAGTGGTTCACGCCTGTAATCCCAGCACTTTGGGAGGCCAAGGTGGGCAGATCACAAGGTCAGGAGTTTGAGACCAGCCTGGACAACATGGTGAAACCCCATCTCTACTAAAAATACAAAAAATTAGCCAGGAGTGGTGGCAGGCACCTGTAATCCCAGCTACTTGGGAGGCTGAGGCAGGAGAATTGCTTGAACCTGGGAGGCAGAGGTTGCAGTGAGCCGAGATTGCGCCATTGCACTCCAGCCTGGGCGATAGAGCAAGACTCTGTCTCAGATACACACACACACACACACACACACACGCGATCCCATAGATCAGAGCCATTAGCAAATATGTCTATTATAATTTCACATTCAGGAACCTGGGAAATAACCACATGGTGAGTTCACAGCCCAACCGGGCCTGCCTGTTGTGAGTCAGACTGGAATTGAGAGTCCATCCATCACTTGACCACCATAACCCCTGTTTATTTTTTTGTTTATTTTTTAAGAATCAGGATCTCACTCTGTCTCCCAGGATGAAGTGCAGTGGTGCGAGCTCACTGCAGCCTCGATCTCCTGGACTCAAGCAATCCTCTCACCTCAGCCTCCTGAGTAGCTGGGACAACAGGCTTGTGCCATCACTGGAGCTGTTTTTAAATTTTTTTAGAGCTGGGGGTTTTGCTATGTTGCTCAGGCTAGTCCCAAACTCCTGACCTCAAGGAATCTCCTGCCTCAGCCTTCTGAGTCACTGGGATTACAGGTGTGAGCCACTGTGCCAGCTCCCATATATCCCTGCTTAGAATGGCATTTTGAATCCCCAGAATTGGCATTAATGCAGAGCCAGTGTCCAATAATCCCCAAAAGGTCTGGGTATTTCCTTTTTTGCAAGGCATAGTCACTCTAGGAAATGCCTGCAGATTCCTTTAAGGAATGCTTAGAAAATGTTTTTTGTGGTTGTTGGTGTTTTTGTTTTGTTTTGTTTTGTTTTTGAGACAAGGTCTTGTTCTGTTCCCCAGGCTGGAGTGCAGTGGTGCAATCTCGGCTCACTGCAGCCTCGACCTCCTACAGTCAAGCTATCCTCCTACCTCAGCTCTCAAGTAGCTGGGACTACAGGCACACACCACCACACCTGCTAATTTTTTGTTTATTTTTTGTAGAGATGAGGTCTCACTATTTTGCCCAGGCTGGTCCCGAACTCCTGAGTTCAAGTGATCCTCCCGCCTCAGCCTCCCCAAATGCTGGGATTACAGGTGTGAGCCACTATGCCCAGCCAGAATGCTTAGAAGATGAAGGTGTTCCCTCCCTCCTTCCTTTCTCTCTCTCTCTTTCTCTTTCTTTCTTTCTTTCTTTCTTTCTTTCTTTCTTTCTTTCTTTCTTTCTTTCTTTCTTTCTTTCTTTTTCTTTTTCTTTCTTTCTTTCTTCTTTCATCTTTCTTTCTTTCTCTTTCTTTTTTCTTTCCCTTTCTTTCTCCTTCCTTCCTTCCTTCCTTCCTTCCTTCCTTCCTTCCTTCCTTCTTTCTTTCTTTTTGAGGCAGAATCTTGCTCTGTCACCCAGGCGGGAGTGCAGTGGTGCGATTTCAGCTCATTGCAACCTCTGTCTCCCGGGTTCAAGCGATTCTTTTGCCTCAGCCTCCTGAGTAGCTGGGACTACAGATGCATGCCACCACACCCAGCTAATTTTTGTATTTTAGTAGAAACGGGGTTTCACTATGTTGGCCAGGATGGTCTCGATCTCCTGACCTCGTGATTCACCTGCCTTGGCCTCACAAAGTGCTGGGATTGTAGGCATAAGCCACTGTGCCTGGCCGCAGGTGTTTTCTTACAGCAGTGTTACAAGGTCCTGCAAGATCTTCAAGGGAACCTAGCCTCCTATTCAACCAAAGGGCTCTGAATCAGTGAACCAACTTAAGCCTGGAAACTGAGTGAGAGGCCACCATTCACCATTGCTATGACTCAAATCAATGCCTGACTCAAATCAAGTATTTGGCTGCTGGACATAGAGTTTTCCTATTATATAGATCAGTTATGATCTCTGTAGGCCAAAGTGTTTTGATTACTGAAACATTTCTGATGCCCTTTATGGTTGATGTGCCCATCTTGTCTTTGTTGGTTAAGTGCTTCAACTTGGCCTCTGCTACAATGCAATACCATCATCCCCACTGAAATTAGCGGGCCCATCTTAAAGTTGGAACCACCTACAGCCTGGCCTAACAAAGGGAATAACCACAGAACTTGTCAAAGACGCAGGTGCTCCCCTGACAAACGTATTTTTTAATGCCTTGGTAAAGGGAGTATCTTCTTGGGTCTTCACATAGAATATAGTTAGAGAATAAGTCACACACGATCAATCCACTCCAACATTGCCATCTCCCTGTGCTCTTGGATTTCTTCCACAACACACCAGCAAAGCTCTGGCATCTTAACCTCATTAAATTAGACCTCATGAAACTTGAATTTTGAGTTCAAGTTTCAGTCAATCAACAAAATAAGGAGTTAGATTCACCTTTATCTACACAAGCTAACACTTTACATCCAGAATTCTAGTAAGCACACTCATGTAAAAAGATTTGGCCTGGGCCGGGCGCGGTGGCTCACGCTTGTAATCCCAGCACTTTGGGAGGCCGAGGCGGGTGGATCACGAGATCAGGAGATTGAGACCAAGGTGAAACCCCATCTCTACTAAGAATACAAAAAATTAGCCGGGCGTGGTGGCGGGTGCCTGTAGTCCCAGCTACTTGGAGAGGCTGAGGCAGGAGAATGGCGTGAACCCGGGAGGCGGAGCTTGCAGTGAGCCGAGATTGCGCCACTGCACTCCAGCCTGGGCGACAGAGCGAGACTCCGTCTCAAAAAAAAAAAAAAAAAAAAAAGGATTTGGCCTGATATTGTGCTATATTTTGCCCTCTGATCTACCAACCTCAGAATCCATTCCTATGTATAGTCCCCAGATTACTACTAATATATGTTAGCAAGGCCCTGCAATCCTTTTGGTGCCTAAGCTGTCTCCTCCTGGGTCTTAAGTCCTCCTGTCCCTCTGGAGCCTGCTAAGACTTTGTGGGTCTGATGGCCACAGGGTATGGCTATGGTGGGTTTAGTGGAGAATGAGCATCCCTATTCAAGGCATCTGCCTCAAGCAAGGTTGTCACAAGGATTTCAAGCAGAAGAAAGGTAACGTCCTCAGACACCAGAGGGCTGGTCAGGGGACTCAGAACGACCCCCTGATAATCTTGGATCTCAAGACTATGGGCTTCATTTGGACGTCTCAATTCATTTGAATTGTCTCAGTTCATTTGAGATGTCTTGATTACACGGTTCAGGATCCCATTCTTTCCTTATCAGTGCCCTAACTTTCACATTAAAAACTTGGCAAGACTTGAACTGAAATGTCATTATTATTCAGCAACCTGCACAATTAAATTTTATTTTTGGTCTTCAGCAATATCAGCACTGGATCTACAAGAAAGATTACTAGAAAAAAAATTTTTTTAGAGACAAGATCTCACTATATTGCCCAAGCTGGTCTTAAACTCCTGGCCTCAAGCAATGCTCCTGCCTCAGCCTCCCTAGTTGCTGGGATTACAGGCATGAGCCACCATTCCTGGCAATGTTCTTTTTAGGGTCATCATGGAAGCTTTCTGGTTCTCACTGCAAGACTTGAACTGAAAGGTAACAGACATGAGCTTACCATTTTTTCTCTTATGAGCTCTCAAGTACACTGGGAAGAACGGTCCCCCACCTTAGAGCTTATAGTCATTATTACTGTCATAATGGTGCAGGGTGGCAGCCATATGGGCTCCTGAGGCATGTGCTTCCTTCCGTTGGCTCTATAAAAATCAACCACAGATGATGGCTTGACTAATTGTGATGCCATTGCATGCCCATTTCTCATGGACAAGGAGGTTAGTACTGTGCTCAAGCCCAAGGACACAAACAAACCAATGCCCAGATCTCACCTTTATCAGTCTATCCCTGGGACCACTCCTGGGACCGATTTTTTTTTTTTTTGATGAAGTTTTTGCTTTTTGTCACCCAGGCTAGAGTGCAATGGCACGATCTGGGCTCACTGCAACCTCCGCCTCCCAGGTTCCAGTGATTCTCCTGCCTCAGCCTCCCAAGGATTACAGGCATGTGCCACCACGCCCTGCTAATTTTTGTATTTTTAGTAGAGACGGGGTTTCACTGTGTCGGTCAGGCTAGTGTCGAACTCTTGACCTCCAGTGATCCACCCGCCTCGGCCTCCCAAAAGGTGTGAGCCACCGTGCCCGGCCAGGACCGATTTTTTATCAGTCTGTGTCCAATTAGTAGAGAGAAACCATCCAGTAACTTAAACAGAGTGGCTTAATATAAAGAATTATTAAATGATGACAGGAAAGTAACTATAAAGATGTGAAAAAAGCTCTAAAGGGTATTGTGGAGTGGAGGGAGAATACTACCAAGTCCCTGGTTGAGACCTTATTGGAGAAACTGCGGCTGCAGTCCACTGGATGGCGGAAAGGTCTGCCACATGCCCAGGCCAGAGCTTAGTCAACAATCAGCAGGCAAGCAGGAAACAACCCCCAGGGTGCCAGGGGAATGAGGCTGAGGGACAGGCCTGCATGGAGAGCTTGGCTGCTTGGAGCACATGGTGTCCACATCAGGAGGGTTGCGAGGTGAGCTGAGGCCGGTGGACAGGCATGCAGAGACGGTGAGGACACCACTACGGCTGTGCAGTCTGGAGTGTGCTGAATCTGCATTGGCAGGAGCAAGGTGGTCTCTGGGCCCACAGTGGGGCCTCATGGTAGCTTATTTATAGTGTGCAGCTGAGGGGCTGCATTCTCATTCTTGGTGCACACAGCTTGAACAGAGCCCTCGTAGATAATCCCCACCGTCGGCATACACTCATTGCTGATAGACCGTGGAAGAGGAGCAATAAAAGCAAAATGCAGCACACTGGAACTAGGAAGAGAAGCTCCCTTCCTTCTATAATGTCCCTCCTGTGCCCTCTACTGAAAACGCTCAACATCACGCTCCTCGCAAAGGAGAAATGCTTACACAGTCCAGTCTTTAACAGTGCTTTGATAGGGCCAGGTGCAGTGACTCTTACCTGTAGTCCCAGCTGCTTGAAAGGCTGAGGCAGGAGGATCACTTGAGCCCAGGAATTAAAGACCAGCTTGGACAACATAGTGATAGCCCGTCTAAAACAAAAAAAAAATCCTGTCATAGTGGCATTCTGGCTGTCACACCTTTCCTGAGTTTGTGGCTGGTTAGCTTCAATCTGTCATTTTCTTCATTCAGCATATCAATGGCACTTAACAGCAACCTAATAAGTTATAAAATATACAGATTAGAAAGAAAAAAATAAAACTGACATCATTCATAGATGACATAGAAAATCCAAAAGAGTTCACAGAAACTGTTAAAATTAAGAAGTAAATTTAGCATAATCTTTAAATCAATTTTTTAATTTTTAATTTTTATTTTTTTGAGACAGAGTTTTGCTCTTGTTGACCAGGCTGGGGTTCAGTGGTGCGATCTTGGCTCACTGCAGCCTCCACCTCCTGGGTTCAAGTGATTCTCCTGTCTCAGCCTCCCAGGTGGCTGGGATTACAGGCACTTGCCACGATGCCCGGCTAATTTTTGTATTTTTAGTAGAGATGGGGTTTTGCCATGTTGGCAAGGCTGGTCTCGAACTCCTGACCTCAGGTGATCCACCCGCCTCAGCCTCCCAAAGTGCTGGGGTTATAGGCGTGAGCCACTGCGCCCGGCCTCATCAATATTTTTTACAAGTACTTTTTTATATGCCAGTAACTGTCAATTAGAAAATGAGATTTTTTAAAAAATATAATCCAGGCACAGTGGCTCATGCTTATAATGCCAGTGCTTTGGAGGCTGAAGCAGGAGGTTTGCTTGAAGCCAGGAGTTCAAGACCAGCCTGAGCAACATAGTGAGCTCTCATCTCCACAAAAAATTAATAAAGTTAGTCAGGCGTGATGGCACATACCTGTGGTCCCAGCTACTCAGGAGGCTGAAGCAGGAGGATCACTTGAGCCCAGGAGTTTGGGCTGTAGCAAGCTATGATTGCACTTTCTCATTCCAGCCTGGGTGACAGAACAAGACCCTGTCTCTTAAAAAGAAAAGAATAATAATTACAATTGCATCAAATACCAAGAAAAATCTAACACAGTATGTAACCCGGAATGATATCTAACAAAAGACATGCAAGATCTTTACAAAACATCATTAACAATGACACTAGTAAAAATGGTGGATGGGGAAACTCTGGAGGCCACCCCTCCCCACAGACACCCCAAAAAACTATCAAGAATTGTCAGAATCAACCTTATCAAACTCTAAAATATAGTCAAAGGTTTACCGCAACCAAGCAAATGCTTAACCAGAAAAGCTACTGTAAGGGAAGGAGAGTGTCAAGGTGTTATTTTGTGTTTTGTTTTGTTTGTGAGACGGAGTCTTGCTCTGTCGCCCAGGCTGGAGTGCAGTGGCGCGATCTCGGCTCACTGCAACCTCCGCCTCCCAGGTTCAAGTGATTCTCCTGCCTCAGCCTCCTGAGTAGCTTGGCCTACAGGTGCGTGCCACCATGCCCGGCTAACTTTTTGTATTTTTAGTAGAGACGGGGTTTCACCATGTTAGCCAGGATGGTCTCGATTTCCTAACCTCGTGATCCTCCCACCTCGGCTTCCCAGAGTGCTGGGATTACAGGCATGAGCCACTGTGCCCGGCCCCTCGAGGTGTTTTAACAGAGCCTTTCCCCACACCCCTCCTTGGCATGGAAGATGGCAGCTGGCGTTCCTGATAACTGGCTCCAGAGGGAACAGAGTGGACTTTGTTCCCAAGAAATTGTGTTTATCTGTTTTCACCTGACGGGTTTCTCTGAAGGATTGATGTAAGAGGCTGGGCACGGTGACTCAACGCTTGTAATCCCAGCACTTTGGGAGGCCGAGGCAGGCAGATCACGAGGTCAGGAGATCGAGACCACGGTGAAACCCCATCTCTACTAAAAATATAAAAAATTAGCCGGGCGTGGTGGCAGGCGCCTGTAATCCCAGCTACTCGGAGAGGCTGAGGCAGGAGAATGGCGTGAACCCGGGAGGCGAAGCTTGCAGTGAGCTGAGATCGCACCACTGCACTCCAGCACTCCAGCCTGGGTGACAGAGCGAGACTCTGTCTCAAAAAAAAGGACTCATGTAAGAGGCTTCTCTTTGTTTTGCCTAACTCAGAAATCTATCAGGGTGGAGCAGCTGTGCAGAGGGCATTCTTTGAAAACTGAGAGATAAATGAACTAGCTGCTGCCACCTGGGGCAAAACGTAACATTGGGGCAAAGAAGACGTGAAGAAAGCCTGGGAGGAAAAGCTGGAGTGAGATTTTGGGGAAATAGGAGGTCTGGAAATCTCCTCTGTATACTGGGGAACCTAGAAATCCACACACATGCCCAAGGCAGGATGCATGCCCAGAAAAGACCTGAGAAGAGCACAAGCATTCACCTCCAGATGGTCTCTAGGCTCAGAAGAAACAGAAAGTGAAGGCTAAGAAAGAGTTGTAAATGGCCAGGTTTGGCATTGAAAAAGTTCTCCCAACACAGAGCCAATCTGCAAACACCTAGAGAGTAATTTCGCTTTGCCTGCCTTTCTTTCCTTCCTTCTTTCTTTCTCTCTCCTTTCTTTCTTTCTTTCTTTCTTTCTTTCTTTCTTTCTTTCTTTCTTCTTTCTTTCTTTCTTTCTTTCTTTTCTTTCTTTCTTTCTTTCTTTCCTTTCTTTCTCTTTCTTTCTCTGCCTCCTGGGTTCAAGCGATTCTCCTGTCTCAGCCTCCCAAGTAGCTAGGGTTACAGGCACCCACCACCATGCCCAGGTAGTTTTTTAATTTTTAGTAGAGGCAGGGTTTCACTATGTTGTCCAGGCTGGTCTCGAACTCCTGACATCAGGTGATCTGCCCGCCTCGGCCTCCTAAAGTGCTGGGATTACAGGTGTGAGCCATCACACCTGGCCCTCTTTCCTTCCTTTTTAGTCATATCATAATATTAAAGGTGTCGGCCAGGCACAGTGGTTCACGCCTGTAATCCCAGCACTTTGGGAGGCCAAGGCAGGTGGATCACCTGAGGTCAGGAGTTAGAGACTAGCCTGGGCAACATGGTGAAACCCTGTCTCCACTAAAAATACAAAATTAGCCAGGTGTCATGGCAAGCGCCTGTAATCTCAGCTACTTGGGAGGCTGGAGCAGGAGAATCACCTCAACCTGGGAAGCGGAGGTTGCAGTGAGTCAAGATTGCACCACTGCACTCCAGCCTGGGTGATAGAGTGAGACTGTGTCTCAAATAATAATAATAATAATAATAATAATAATAATAATAATAATTTTAAAAATACAAAATACAAAAAATAAAAATACAAAAGTTAGCCAGGCATGGTGGCAGGCACCTGTAATTCCAGCTACTCAGGAGGCTGAGGCAGGAGAATCACTTGAACCTGGGAGGTGGAGGTTGCAGTGAGCCAAGAGTGTGCCATTGCACTCCAGCCTGGGCAACAACAGTGAGACTCCATCTCAAAATATAAATATATACACACACACACACACACACACACATATGTGTGTGTGTATATACATATAAATACATATATACATATATGTGTGTGTGTGTATATATATATATATAAATATATGGTGTCTAGTTTTCTTTTTATTTAATTTCTTTTCTAGATAGGGTCTCACTCTGTTGCCCAGGCTGGAGTGCAGTGATGTGATCTCAGCTCACTGCAACCTCTGCCTCTCCAGCTCAAGTAATCCTCCACCTCAGTCTCCACAGTAGCTGGGACTACAGGTGCGTGACACCACACCCAGCTAATTTTTGTATTTTTTATAGAGATGAGAGGCTGATGCAGGAGGATTACTTGAGCCTGGGAGGTCAAGGCTGCAGTGAGCCATGATCATGCCACTGTACTGTAGCCTGGGTGATAGAGTGAGACCCTGTCTCAAAAATAGAAAGAGAAGAAGAGAGAAGGAAGGAAGGAAAAGAAAGAGAAAGAAGAAAGAAAGAAAGAAAAAGAAAGAAAGAAAGAAAGAAAGAAAGAAAGAAAGAAAGAAAGAAAGAAAGAAAGAAGAAAGAAAGAAATGAACAGAGCCTAGGAGACTTGTGAGGCACCATTAAACATGTCAATTTAGGCATAATGAGAATGCAAGAAAGAGAAGAGATAGAAAGAGGCATAAAGAATATTTGAAGAATTAATGCCTCGAAATTTGATAAAAGACATGAATCTACACATCCAAGAGCTCAACAAACTCCTAAACTCAAAGAGATCCACACTGGGACAGATCATCAAACTGCTGAAAGCCAAATATAAAAAGACAAACTTGAAAGCAGAGAGAAGTGAATCACAATGTGCAAGGGACAATCAATAAGTATAACAGCCAGTTTCTCATTAGAGACCATTAAGGCCAGAAGGCAGTGGAATGACATATTTAAAGAGCTAAAAGAAAAAAAGCTGTCAACCGAGAATTCTATTCCAGTCAAACTTCAAGAATTTAGAAGAAATTAAGACATTCCCAGATAAACAAAAGCTGAGAGTTTATTGCCATTAGTCTGGCCCTATAAAAAAGTTATAGGGAGTTCCTTGGGGCAAAAGGAAAGGACATTAGATAATCCACCTCCACGATAATGAATTTGGACACTTATTTCACACCATAAATAAAAATTAACTAAAAATCGGTCAAAAACCTGAAAGTAAGAACTAACACTATACAATTATTAGAAGAAAACTTAAGGAGAAATCTTCATGACCTTGGATTTGGCAATGGTTTCTAAAATATGACACCAAAAGCACAAGCAACAAAAGAAAAAATAGGTAAGTTGGACTTCATCAAAATTAAAAACTGTTTGCATCAAAAGACACTATAAAGAAAATGAAAAGATAGTATTTTCTCCCAGACAGAGCCTGCGAGACTTGTGGGACCACTAAGCGTACCAACTTAGGCCTAATGAGAATGCAAGACTGAGAAGAAGCGGAAAGCAGCAATAGAATGGGAGAAAATATTTGCATGTTAAACGTCTGATAAGGGTCTAGTATCCAGCCTATATAAAGAACTGTCAGCCAGGCAGTGGCTCATGCCTGTAATCCCAGCACTTTGGGAGGCCAAAGCAGGAGGATCACCTGAGGTCAAGAGTTTGAGACCAGCCTGACTAACATGGAGAAACCCTGTCTGTACTAAAAAATACAAAATTAGCTGGGTGTGATGGCTCATGCCTGTAATCCCAACTACTTGGGAGGCTGAGGCAGGAGAATCACTTGAATCCAGGAGGCGGAGGTTGCAGTGAGCCAAGTTTGCACCATTGCACTCCAGCCTGGGCAACAAGAGTGAAACTCTGTCTCTCAAAATAAATAAATAAATAAATAAATAAATAAATAAATAGATAAAATAGAACTCTCACAATTCAACAGCCAAAAGACAAACAACCCAATTAAAACATGGGCCAAAGTGCATTGCTGGTGGGAACGGGACATAAAATGATGCAGCTGCTGTGGATAGCAGCATGGCAGTTTCTCAAAAAATTATATGTAGAGCTACCATATGGTTCAGTAATTCCACTTCTGGGTATATATCCAAAAGAATTGAAAGAAGAGCCTGGAATAGATATTTGTACACCAATGTTCACAGTGGCATTATTCACAGAAGCCAACAGGTGAAAACAACCCAAATGTCATCTACAGATGAATAGATAAACGAAATGTGTTATATACATACAATGGAATATTATTCATCCATAAAAATACAATCTACAACATGGATGAACCTTGAAAACGAGCAAAATGAAAGAAACCAATCACAACAGGCCACATATTATGTGATTCTATTTATATGAAATGTCCAGAATAGGCAAAGCCATAGAGACGGAAGCAGATTGCAGAAGCTGGATGCATGGGGGAAATGAGGGGCGACTGCTTAATGAGTACAGGGTTTCTGTTGGGTAATGAAAAATTTCTGGAACTAGATAGTGGTGATGGTTGCATAGCATTCTGAATGTATTTAACACCACTATATCACTTTAAAATTGTTAAAATGGTAAATTTTGTTGTATGTATTTTACCACAATTTAAAACTATTTTTTCCTTCTTTTTTTAAGACACAGGGTCCTGCTCCATTGCCTAGGCTGGAGTGCAGTGGCATGATGATCGCTCACTGCTGCCTCGACCTCCTGGACTCAAGCAATTCTCCTGCCTCAGCCTCCTGAGTAGCTTGGACCACAGGTGCCAGCTACTGCGCCTGGTTTATTTTTAAATTTTTTTGTGGAAGGCCAGGTGCCCACACCTATAATCCCAGCACTTTGGGAGGCCAAGGCGGGTGGATCTGTTGAGGCCAGGAGTTCAAGACCAGCCTAGCCAACATGGTGAAACCCCATCTCTACTAAAAATACAAAAATGAGCCAGGCATGGTGGTGCACACCTGTAATCCCAACTACTTGGGAGGCTGAGGCAGGAGAATTGCTTAAACCTGGGAGGCAGAGGTTGCAGTAAGCAGAGATTGTGCCACTGCACTCCAGCCTGGGTGACAGAGCAAGACCCTGTCTAAAAAACAAACAAACAAAAAACACCTTTTTTTTTTTTATGTAGAGACAGAGTCTATCTATGTTGTCTGGAGTGGTCTTGAACTCCTGGCCTCAAGTGATCCTCCTGCCTCAGCCTCCCAAAGTGTTGAGATTACAGGTGTGAGCCACTGTGCCTGGCCATAAACTAATTACTAATGTGAATAATGCTGGAGTGAACATGGGAGTGCAGATATTTTACAAGGTGGTGATTTCATCTCTGGGCATATACCCAGCAGAGGGGGTTGCTGGGTCATATGGTAGTTCTATTTTTAACTTCTTCAGGAGCCTCTGCACTGTTTCCCATAATGGTTGTACCAATCTACATTCCCAGCAACAGTGTGCCAGGTTCCCTTTTCTCCACACCCTCACCAACATTTATTATCTCCTGTCTTTCTGATAATAGCCATCCTTATGGGTATAAGGTGGTATCACATAGTGGTTTTAACTTGCATTTCCCTTATGGATGAATGGATAAAGAAAATGTGTGTGTTGGGGGGTGTGTATGTGTATGTCACAAATATATATAATGGAATATTATTCGGCCTTTAAAAAGGATATCCTGCCATTTGCCACAACACGGATGGACCTGAAGGACATTATGCTAAGCGAAATAAGCCAGACAGAGAAAGAAAATATTGCATGAGCTCACTTATATGTGGAATATTTTTAAAAAGAGCCCAACTTTAGATAGAGAATGAGAGAGTGGTTCAGGGATGGGGAGGAAATGGGAAGATACAAGTCAAAGGATACAAAGTAGCAGATTTGTAAGATAAACAAGTGTAGACATCTAATGTACAGCATGAAGACTGAAGTTCATAAAATTAATTATTACTAAGAATTTGTTATTATTTTGTTTTGAGACAGAGTCTCGTTGTCAGCCCGGGCTGGAGTGCAATGGAACGATCTCGGCTCACTGCAACCTCCGCCTCCTGGGTTCCAGCAATTCTCCTGCCTCAACCTCCAGAGTAGCTGAGAATACAGGCGCCTGCCACCACGCCCAGCTAATTTTTGTGTATTTTTAGTAGATATGGGGTTTCACCATGTTGGCCAGGCTAGTCTCGAACTCCTGACCTCAGGTGATCCACCTGCCTTGGCCTCCCAAAGTGCTGGGATTACAAGTGTGAGCCACCACATCCAGCTAAGAATTTATTATGTGTTAAATAAATAGATCTCGGCTGCTGTTGTCAGGAGAAAAAGTAACCATATGAGAGGACAGATATGTTAACTTGCTTCATTATTGTAATCATTTTACTATCCATGTGTATCCCACAACATCATGTTGTAAACCTGAAATACACACAATAAAATTTATTTTTAAAAATAATTGCTATTAGCCGGGCATGGTGGCACGCGCCTGTCATCCCAGCTACTCAGGAGGCTGAGGCAGGAGAATCACTTGAACCCAGGAGGCGGAAGCTGCAGTGGGCCAAGATCGCATCACTGCATTCCAGCCTGGGTGACAGAGCGAGACTCTGTCTCAAAATAATAATAATAATAATTGCTAAAAAATAGTAAGGACTTAAATAAATGAAAGCCTATACCACACGAATGGGAAAATGCAATATTATAAAGATATCACTTCTGAAATCTCTAAAAATAAATATAAACAAACAAATGGAATTGATTCCAAAATGTATATGGAATTGCAAAGAGCAAGGAATAGCAAACACAATCTTGAAGTAAAAGAACAAAGTTGGAGGTCCTACACTAATAGATATCATAAAGCTATAATACTTAAGACAGTGTGGTATGGGTGAAAAGATAGACTAATGTTATGCATTTTCTGTGTCAGTTCGCCACATTACAGAATGAAACAACTGAAGCGGAACACTGTGAAGAAAGCGGGTGAACTGAAAACACTAAAGAATCATGTATATTGGAAAAGATAAATTATATTAGGAGAATGCATAAAAAGATATATGCTTGGCCATGCCCATGTTCCATCTCCTGTGAATACCTTATTTTCTGCGTGTGAGAAAATAAAGACAAATTATTAAAATAATTGTGGTTCTGGAAAGCTGTGCAATCATCACCACCGTCTAGCTTACTGTGTTCCTTTCAAAAAATGCATTGATTTAGAAGGAATAAGGCTGGAAGGAGCTAAGCTGGAGGAAGAGGAGAGTTATGGATGGAATTGTGTCCCTCAACCCCCTCAAATTTTTATATTGAAGCCCTCACCCTCAGTGTGACTGATTTTGGAGGTAGAACCTTTAAAAAGGTGACTCAGGTTAAATGAGGACATAAGGATGAGACCCTAATGCAATAGAACCGGCTTCCTTATAAGAAAGAATAAGCTGGGTATGGTGGCTTTCGCCTGTAATCCCAGCACTTTGGGAGGCCAAGGCGGATGGATCACCTGAGATTGGGAGTTTGAGACCAGCCTGACCAATATGGAGAAACTCTATCTCTACTAAATACAAAAAATTAGCTGGGCATGGTGGTGGGCACCTGTAATCCCAGCTACTCAGGAGGCTGAGGTGGGAGAATCGCTTGAACCCAGAAGTTGCAGTGAGCCACCACTGCACTCCAGCCTGGGTAACAGAGTAAGACGCCGTCTCAAAAAAAGAAAAAAAATCTAGAATAAAAGACACCAGTGATGCGCACGCACTGGGGAAAGGCCATGAGAAGACACGGTGAAAAGGCAGTCAAACAAGCCAAGGAGAGAGAGCTCAGAAGAAGCCAAGCCTGCTGGGACCTCGATACTGAACGTCTGGCCTCCAGGACTGTGGGAAAATAAATCTCTGCTGTCTAAGACCCCCAGTCTGGGGCGTTTTGTTATGACAGCCCTAGCAAACTAATACAAGGAGACACTAATAACTGACAACAAATTTTTAAAGGAAATTTTAATCATGAAGACAGAATGATTGCTGTTTGCTTATAAGAGATTATGATCGGCCAGGTGTGGTGGCTCACGCTTGTAATCCCAGTACTTTGGGAGGCTGAGGCAGGCAGATCACGAGGTCAGGAGTTCAAGACCAGCCAGGCCAACACAGTGAAACCCCGTCTCTACTAAGAATACAAAAATCAGCTGGTTGCGGTGGCGGGCGCCTGTAATCCCAACTACTCCCAACTACTGGGGAGGCTGAGGCAGGAGAATCGCTTGAACCCGGGAGGCGGAGGTTGCAGTGAGCCGAGATGATGCCACTGCACTCCAGCCTGGCGACAGAGCTAGACTCTGCCTCAAAAAAAAAAAAAAAAAAAGAGAGAGAGATTATGATCACAGAGGACAAAAATCACATTCAAAAATGCATTCTGGCACAGTCTAGGGTTATCAGAAGCTGCATGACACAAGCAAAAGGAATGGGACACTTGTCCATTTTGAGTTTCTTGTAATGCTTTGTCAATACTTTCAGAAGATGATTAACAATCATCCACTTCTGAAGACTCCATTGCCAAGAAAGAAAAGCAGACTGTCCATCAGCTTCTTGGATCCGAATATGGATGAACCCCAGGCATTCACTGTTTCACTCACTCCTTCCACAGCTCATTTTGTTCATTTTTATCTTCCACTAACAGCAACAGGGACCACAGCCTGCATATCCACATATCCCTTCTCATCTCCAAACCTCACTCACTTCACTCTTCACTAACCAACTTGCTTTTAAAAGCGAGTCTAAAAACTTGCTTCATTTTATTATTGCTAAGTGTTATTTACCTTCATTATGTGTCTTTCATACATTATTTCACTGTTCACATTTGTTGCAGTTAAAGGAAAACATAATTTGTATCTCGTAATGTTACTACACAAATAAATTAATGAGTTAATTTAGTGTTAAACAATTATGCTATTGGTGTTTTAAAGGCTTTATATTAAGCAGAAAAATGTTATATATATACGTATATATAGAAAATGGTTGGGGTTTTTAGATGTGCTGGGAATACATTATCATTTTTTTCACATTTAAAATAATGACATACAGACTCCCACTATCGAAAATTCACTATCCCAACGTGTTTTTAGGAATGGATTAGAATCTCTGAGGGATGTCTGAACTAGAATACGAGATATTAGAAAGGATGAAGTCATACAGTCACCATATTGATGTGTATTTTAGGTTATATTCCATTAGAAGGCAAATATGATCAACCATTAGTTATGCTAAAGTTGACCCCTACCTAGATTAGGGTGGTGACATTCTGATCACTCCATTTATAGTTAATGTTTTCCTTTTGGGACTAGAAGTAATCTGTGTGGTGTTACTTTGGTCCTATATGAATGTCTACAACAATCAATCGTCTATTGCTTTCAATGCCAAATGATAATCCTTACCTGAATCACTAATTTATTGGAGTTTGTGAAATTATATTTCTTTTGTTTCATTCCCATGTATTAAGTAGATGTGTACACATCCACTTAAATTTAAAAAAATAAAAAAGGCCAGGTATGGTGGCTCACGCCTGTAATCCCAGCAGTTTGGGAGGCCAAGGCAGGCAGATCACTTGAGGCCAGGAGTTCAAGACCAGCCTGGCCAACGTGGCAAAACCCTGTCTCTACTAAAAATACAAAACAGATTAGCCAGGTGTGGTGGCACATGTCTGTAATCCCAGCTACTTGGGAAGCTGAGGCACAAGAATCACTTGAGCCTGGGAGGTGGAGGTTGCAGTGAGCTGAGATCATGCCACTGCACTCCAACTTGGGTGACAGAGCTCTGTCTCAAAAAAAAAGTTAATAACATTTAAAACAAAAGATATTAACTAGAATTCTGTGAAGGCTTTACTCATCAACTAGGGCTATTTGGTTATCCTAAAATAAATTTTTACTGAAAGAGCAAAATAAATGTTTTTTTTTTCTTTTTGAGACAGGGTCTGACTCTGTCACCCAGGCTGGAATGCAATGGGGCAATCTCGGCTCACTGCAGCCTCAACCTCCTCAGCTCAAGCAATCCTCCTACCTCAGCCTCCTGAGTAACAGGGACCACAGGTATGAACCAACATGCCTGGTTAATTTTTGTATTTTGTGTGTGTGTGTGTGTAGACATGCGGTTTAGCCATGTTGCCCAGTCTGGTCTTGAACTCCTGAGCTCAAGCAATCTGCTTGTCTCGGGCTCCCAAAGTGCTGAGATTACAGGCATGAGTCACTGCATCCGGCCTAAAATTTTAATTTTTTATTAATTACCAATTTTCAAAGTAAGGATTTGTTTTAATAGTTGTCTCAAATGGTAATGAATGCGACTTCTTGACTTCTTCTTATTGTATCTTTATGAACTAATGAATTTTCACTGATTCAGTATATTCAATCCAAAATTATCATTATACTTTTAGTTGTCCAATTGTCACAACGCTGTTAAGTGGGGACACCTTCACATGTGCTCCTGAGTCCTTTTGACGTGACATTATCTTCTAAAGCTTTCATTCTTCTTTTTTTTTTCTTTTTTTCTATTTTTTTTTTTTTTTTTGAGATGGAGTCTCTCTCTGTCGCCCAGGCTGGAGTGAAGCATGCAATCTCAACTAACCTCCGCCTCCTGGGTTCAAGCGATTCTCCTGCCTCAGCCTTCTGAGTAGCTGGGGACTACAGGCGTGTACCACCACACCTGGCTAGCTTTTTGAATTTTTAGTAGAGATGGGGTTTCACCATGTTGGCCAGGCTGGTCTCAAACTCCTGACCTCATGTGACCCACCCGCCTCGGCCTCCCAAAGTGCTAGGATTACAGGCGTGAGCCACCGTGCCCAGCCCTGCTTTCATGCTTCTTAACATGAAAAGGAGTCCCAGGCTCACCTTGAAAAGCGCCTGCACTAGACCTGAAATCAGCAGTTTCCCAGTGAGCCATATCTTGTTTTAATGTGGAATGGTATTAGACAGCACAGCATGGACATTAGGAATGCTTATTTCTTCTGGTCCATTTCAGTGGACAGGACCAGAAAAAAAATTATACATATATACGTGTGTGTGTGTGTGTATATATATATATATATATATATATATATATATAATGTATATTTTAAAAATGTAGAAGGATATATAATTTTTATATATTTTTCGAGACAAGGTCTCACTCTGTCTCCTAGGCTGGAATGTGGTAGTGTAATCTTGGTTCACTGCAGCCTCAACTTCCTGGGTTCATGCCTCAGACTCACCAGTAGCTGGGACTACAGGCACCTGCCACCACACCCGGCTAATCTTGTTTTTGTATTTTTAGTAGAGATGGGGTTTCACCATGTTAGCCAGGATGGTCTTGATCTCCTGACCTCATGATCTGCCCACCTCAGCCTCCCAAAACGCTGGGATTACAGGCGTAAGCCACCATGCCCGGCCCAGAAAATATATTTTTAAAAACAATGAGTTAATATTGATTTTTCAATTCAATTTTAACATTATTGTGTTTTCACTTAGTTTCTTTGATTATATAATTGTATCTTTTCTCTTGTACTAAAAATACTGGTTCCTGCTGGCTGTGGTGGCTCATGCCTAAAATCCCAGCACTTTGGGAGGCTGAGGCAGGTGGATCACCTGAGGTCAGGAGTTCAAGACCAACCTGGCCAACATGGCGAAACCCCGTCTCTACTAAAAATATAAAAATTAGTCAGGCATGGTGGCAGGTGCCTGTAATTCTAGCTACTCAGGAAGCGGAGGCAGGAGAATTGCTTGAACCCAGGAGGCGGAGGTTGCAGTGAGCCAAGATCGCATCACTGCACTCCAGCCTGGGTGACAAGGAGACTCTGTCTCAAAAAACAAAACAAAACAAAAACAACAAACAAACAAACAAACAAAAAACCTGGTTCCTTCCATTATTATAACTATTTATGTCTCTTATGAGAAAATTATATATTTTCAAAATTCCAGTACTGATAATACTGCAAACAATATTACTTCTGAGAGAGTTTAAAATTTAGGAGAGTTTAATATGTAAGGGTCTAAAGTTTAAAATTTTAGTTTCAGCTTTTTTATCCTTAAAATGCATCTTATTGGCTGGGAGCGGTGGCTCACGCCTGTAATCCCAGCACTTTGAGAGGCCGAGGCGGGCGGATCATGAGGTCAAGAGATTGAGACCATCCTGGCTAACATGGTGAAACACTGTCTGTACTAAAAATACAAATATTAGCTAGGTATGGTGGCACACGCCTGTAGTCCCAGCTATTCAGGAGGCTGAGGCAGGAGAATTGCTTGAACATGGGAGGCAGAGGTTGTAGTGAGCCGAGACTGCACCACTGCACTCCAGCCTGGTGACAGAGTAAGACTCCGTCTCAAAAAAAAAAAAAAAAAAGCATCCTATTAATGACGTGAAGTCTCTCTCTCTCTCTCTCTCTCTTCTTTTTTGAGACAGGGTCTTGCTCTGTTGCCCAGGCTGGAGTGCAGTGGCACAATCATGGCTCACTGCAGCTTTCACCTCCCGGACTCAAGTGATCCTCTCACCTCCTGAGTAGCTGGGGCCACAGGGGCACACCACCAGGACCAGCTAGTTGTGTGTGGGTGGTGGTGGGTGGGGGTTGTTTGTTTGTTTTTGGTAGAGACTGCAGTCTCACCATCTTGTCCGGGCTAGTCTCAAACTCCTGGCCTCTTTTATTTTGGGGTTAGGTAATGGCATTACATGACTCAAAGTATACAAGGAGCAGTCTCAAAGAACATGGAGTCTTGTTTCTGTTTTTACCTCCTCAACTCCTCTCCCATTTTTATTGTTTCTTGTTTATTCTAGCAGTGCTTGTTTTTACAAATACAATATTAGACCTTTCTTATTTCTTTGCCACCTCCACCCTTTCTCATATAAAACATAGCATGCTATATATCCTGTTCTGCACTTTACTTTTTTCACTCAACAATATATACTGGAGATCCTTGTACATCAATATGTGGAGCCTCTGATTATTTTAATAGTTAAGCAAATAAGAATAGTTTTATTTATTAATTTGGACCAGAACTATGTGCTTATAATATACAATTTTTGATCAGACATTCTTAAAGTATATAAATAGCTATTTCCAAATTTTTTTCCCAATCTTTCTTTACATTGACTATATACACAAATTTTAATTTATACACTTATCTAGAGCATGTATATGTATGCATTTAACATTTTATTCAACCCATAACCACGAATTTTTTATTATCTATAAATAGCCAATGCCATCAAAAGACAAGCCCACCCCCCGCCTTTTTTTTTAGTGATGGAGTCTCACTATGTTGCCCAGTCTGGCTTTGAAATCCTAGGCTGCAGGGGTCATCCCACTTCAGCCTCCCAAGTAGCTGGGATTTACAGCTATGCCTCACCATGCCCAGGTATAGGCCTCTTTTTTTTTTTTTTTTTTTTTTTTTTTGAGATGGAGTCTTGTTCTGTCGCCCAGGCTGGAGTGCAGTGGTGCGATCTCAGCTCACTGCAAGCTCCGCCTCCCAGGTTCACGTCATTCTCCTGCCTCAGCCTCCCGAGTAGCTGGGACTACAGGTGCCCGCCACCACACCCGGCTAATTTTTTTTTGTATTTTTAGTACAGACAGGGTTTCACTGTGTTAGCCAGGATGGTCTCGATCTCTTGACCTCGTGATCTGCCCGCCTCGGACTCCCAAAGTGCTGGGATTACAGGCATGAGCTGCCGCGCCCAGCCCACAACTGAATTTTTTTTTTTTTTTTTTTTTATGAGACGGAGTCTCACTCTGTGGCCCAGACTGGAGTGCAGTGGCGGGATCTCGGCTCACTGCAAGCTCTGCCTCCCGGGTCCATGCCATTCTCCTGCCTCAGCCTCCCCAGCAGCTGGGACTAGAGGTGCCCGCCACCATGCCTGGCTAATTTTTGTATTTTTAGTACAGACGGGGTTTCACTGTGTTAGCCACAATGGTCTCGATCTCCTGACCTGGTGATCCGCCCACCTCGGCCTCCCAAAGTGCTGGGATTACAGGCGTGAGCCACCACGCCCAGCCAACAACTGAAGTTTTTAAGAATAACTCCCTGGCTGGGCGCGGTGGCTTACCCTGTAATCCCAACACTTTGGGAGGCCCAGGTGAGGCGGGTGGATCACCTGAGGTCGGGAGTTCGAAACCAGCCTGACCAACATGGAGAAACCCCATCTCTACTAAAAATATAAAAATTGGCCAGGCATGGTGGTGCATGCCCAGAATCCCAGCTACTCAGGAAGCTGAGGCAGGAGAATCACTTGAACCCAGGAGGCGGAGGTTGCAGTGAGCCGAGATCGTGCCATTGCACTCCAGCCTGGGCAGCAAGAGTAAAACTCCATCTCAAAAAAAATAAAAATAAAAATAAGAACTCCCTAATATCATCAAATGTTCAGTCAGTGGTTGAGTCTACAGTTGTCTCATAAATGTCATGTTAAAAAGAGATCGAGACCATTTTTTTTAACACTATGATCCAAGTAAGGTCCACACATTATGATTGGTTAATGTGTCTTCTATTTTTCTTTTTTTTTTTTTTTTTTTTTTATTATACTTTAGGGTTTTAGGGTACAAGTGCACAATGTGCAGGTTTGTTACATATGTATCCATGTGCCATGTTGATTTCCTGCACCCATTAACTCGTCATTTAGCATTAGGTGTATCTCCTAATGCTGTCCCTCCCCCCTCCCCCCACCCCACAACAGTCCCCAGAGCGTGATGTTCCCCTTCCTGTGTCCATGAGTTCTCATTGTTCAATTCCCACCTATGAGTGAGAACATGCGGTGTTTGGTTTTTTGTCCTTGCGATAGTTTACTGAGAATGATGTTTTCCAGTTTCATCCATGTCCCTACAAAGGACACGAACTCATCATTTTTTATGGCTGCATAGTATTCCAAATCCTACAAGAAAACCTAGGCAATACCATTCAGGACATAGGCGTGGGCAAGGACTTCATGTCTAAAACACCAAAAGCAATGGCAACAAAAGCCAAAATCGACAAATGGGATCTCATTAAACTAAAGAGCTTCTGCACAGCAAAAGAAACTATCATCAGAGTGAACAGGCAACCTACACAATGGGAGAAAATTTTTGCAACCTACTCATCTGACAAAGGGCTAATATCCAGAATCTACAATGAACTCAAACAAATTTACAAGAAAAAAACAAACAACCCCATCAAAAAGTGGGCAGAGGACATGAACAGACACTTCTCAAAAGAAGACATTTATGCAGCCAAAAAACACATGAAGAAATGCTCCTCATCACTGGCCATCAGAGAAATGCAAATCAAAACCACAGTGAGATACCATCTCACACCAGTTAGAATGGCCATCATTAAAAAATCAGGAAACAACAGGTGCTGGAGAGGATGTGGAGAAATAGGAACACTTTTACACTGTTGGTGGGACTGTAAACTAGTTCAACCATTGTGGAAGTCAGTGTGGCAATTCCTCAGGGATCTAGAACTAGAAATACCATTTGACCCAGCCATCCCATTACTGGGTATATACCCAAAGGACTATAAATCATGCTGCTATAAAGACACATGCACACGTATGTTTATTGCGGCACTATTCACAATAGCAAAGAGTTGGAACCAACCCAAATGTCCAACAACGATAAACTGGATTAAGAAAATGTGGCACATATACACCATGGAATACTATTTTTCTTAGAGACAAGGTCTTGCTCTGTCACCCAGGCAGAGTGCAGTGGTGCTATCATAACTCACCATAGCCTCGAACTCCTGGGCTCAAGCCATCCTCTTGCTTATCCTCTTAAAGTGTTGGGATTACAGGAGTGAGCCACTGTGCCAGGCCTCTTTTAAACTCTTTTAAACTATAGGTTCCAATCCATCTCTTTTTTCCCTTGCAATTTTTTTTGTGTGTGTGAAGAAATGGGTTGTTTGTCCTTTAGAGTTTCTTACAGTCTCGATTTTGTTGATTGTACCACTTTGGTGTGATTTAATGTGTTTCCCTGCCCTCTGCATCATTTTCTGTAAATTGATAATTAGATATTTTTTTTTCAATTTCTACAGAAATAAATTTATTTATTTTTTTCCATAGGTTTTTGGGGAACAAGTGGTATTTGGTTACATGAGTAAGTTCTTTAGTGGTTTTTTTGGTTTGTTTTTATTTTTTGAGACAGATTCTCTCTCTGCCCAGGCTGCAGTGCAGTGGCCTGATCACAGCTCACTGCAGCCTCCACCTCCTGGGCTCAGGTAATCCTTTCACCTGAGCCTCCCAAGTAGCTGGGACTATAGTTGCACATCACCATGCATGGCTAATTTTTGTATTTTTTATAGAGATGCGTTTCTGCCATGTTGCCCAGCCTGGTCTCGAACTACTGGGCTCAAGCTATCCTCCTACCTCGGTCTCCCAAATTGTCGGGATTAGAGGCATGAGCCACTGCATCCAACCTATATTTTGTTTATAAGAAATGAGACTTGGATGGGCTTGGTTGCTCATGCCTGTAATCCCAGCACTTTGGGAGGCCGAGGTGGGCAAATCACCTGAGGTCAGGAGTTTGAGACCAGCCTGGCCAACATGGTGAAACCTTGTCTCTACTAAAAATACAAAAATTAGCCGGGTGCGGTGGCTGGTGCCTATAATCCCAGCTACTCGGGAGGCTGAGGCAGGAGAATCACTTGAACCCGGGAGGCAGATGTTGTAGTGAGGCAAGATCATATCACTGTACTCCAGCATGGAGGCCTGGAGGATAGAGCGAGACTGTCTCCAAAAAAAAAGAAATGATACTATAGTTGTGCTAAAAGATTAAGAATATATACATTGACATGGCCGGGCACGGTGGCTCATGCCTGTAATCCCAGCACTTTGGGAGGCCGACTCAGGCAGATCATGAGGTCATGAGATCGAGACCATCCTGGCTAACACGGTGAAACTGCGTCTCTACTAAAAATACAAAAAAATTAGCCGGGCGTGGTGGCGGGTGCCTGTAGTCCCAGCTACACGGGAGGCTGAGGCAGGAGAATGGCATGAACCCAGGAGGCAGAGCTTGCAGTGAGCAGAGATCGTATCACTGTACTCCAGCCTAGGCCACAGAGTGAGACTCCGTCTCAAAAAAAAAATAGAATATATACATTGACATTACAGACTGAGTAGTCATCGCAATATTCCCAATTCACAAGAAAGCAACAGTCAGAAAAATTAGAAAGTTTTTTTAAAAAAGTGTAATCACAGCAGAAATTCTTCACACACACAAAATTAAAATAAAGCTACAATCAGAGAGTAAGTTTCCACATAGTTCATTTGTAGCCAAGCAAGGAAAGCCATTTATCAATAATGAGTTAATTAAATCATGTGATGCAGAAGCCAAAGAAATGTGTCCAGAGAAAATAAATTTGTTTAAGACTCTTATTCATCAAGAACAGCTGCTTGAAGAGTTGAGGACACTGGGATAAACATCAATAATCAACTAAAAAACAAGGCCAATGATTAAATGTGATTTTCCCTTGGCTCTTGATGAGCAGACAAATGCTACTGACAGCGCTTAGCTGTTATTTATTCAAGGAGTCGATGTGAAGTTTGGAGTGAGTGAAGAATAAGCTGCTATCAATAGTATGTTTGGAACAGTTACATAGGATAATATTTTCAAAAAAGTTGAGAAAACACTACTTTCGTACAGCCTAAAGTAGAACCTACTAAGATATACTACAACTGATGGTGGTAAAGGAAACGGTGTAGTGAGGCATATTCACAAAGCATATGAAAATGTAAGGTGTTTAAAGCCTGTGGTTATTCACTGTATTAACCATCGGTAGGTACACTGTGAAGAATATTTGAATTTATCATGTGTTATTGAACCAGTGTGTCAACAGTGAACTTCATTTGCATCTCATGGTCTTAACATTGTCAATGCTTTGAATGGAATGTTTGTGTACCCCCAAAATTCATATGCTAACCCCTAATCCCAATATGATAGTATTTGGTGGTGTGGCCTTTGGGAAGTAATTAGGTCATGAGGGTGGAGCTTTGTGAATGAGATTAGTATCATTATAAGAAGAGACACGAGAGAGCTTGCTTCTCTCTGCTCTCTGCCATGTGAAAATATGAGAAGATAGCCATCTACATCTTGGGCTTTCCAGTCTCCAGAACTGTGAAAAATACGTGTTTGTTGTTTAACCTACCAGTCTGTGTTAATCTGTTGTAGCAGACTGAACTAAAACAGTTTTTGTTAGAAATAGAAGTTGAATATCCTGACTTGTCCTACCATACAGCAGTTCATTGACATAGTGGTGGCAAAGAGGTGTTGAGATTTTCTTGAGCTCAGAGCTGAGATAGAAAATTTTCTGAGCATGCCTTCAAACACATGTAATGGTTAAACTTTCTGTGTCATCTTGGGTAGGCTATGGTGTCCGGTTCTTTGTTCAAACACTAGTCTAGATATTGCTCTAAGGGTATCTTGTAGATATAATTAACACTTATAATCAACTGACTTTAAGTAAAGTAGATTACCCTTGATGATATGGGTAGGACTCATCCAATTAGTCAAAAGCCTTAAGAGCAAAGCATGAGGTTTCCTGGAAAAGAAAGTATTCTGCCTCAAGACTGTAACATTGAAATTCTGCCTCAAGACTGTAACATTGAAATTCTGCCTGAGTTTCCATCCTGCTGACCTGCCCTACAAATTTCAGACTTGTCAGCCCCCACAGTTGTGTGAGCCAATTCCTTTAAATAAATCTTTTTTAAAAACTTTTATTTTAGGATTAGGGGTACATGGGCAGGTTTGTTATATAGGTAAACTGTGTGTCACCGGGGGTTTGGTGTACAGATTATTTACTCACCCAGGTAATAAGCGTAGTACCTGATAGGTATTTTTTCTGATCCTCTCCTTCCTCCCGCCCTCCACATTCAAGTAGGCCTCAGTGTCTGTTGTTCCCCTCTTGGTGTATGTGTTCTCATTGTTTAGCTCCCACTTATAAGTGAGAACATGTGGTATTTGGTTTTCTGTTCCTGCATTAGCTTGCTTAGGATAATAGCCTCCAAATCCATCCATGTTGCTGCATGGATCTTTTTTTTTTTTTTTTTTTTTTTTTTTTTTTTTTTTTGGCAGACGGTGTCTCTCTCTGTTGCCCAGGCTGGAGTACAGTGGTGCAATCTCAGCTCACTACAACCTCCACCTCCCAGGTTCATGAAATTCTCATGCCTCAGCCTCCCAAGTATCTGGGACAACAGGCATGCACAACCACTCTTGGCTAAATTTTTGCACTTTAGTAGAGAAGGGGTTTCACTGTGTTGCCCAGGCTGGTCTCAAACTCCTGAGCTCAGACAATCTGCCTGCCTTGGCCTCCCAAAGTCCTAGGATTACAGGTGTGAGCTGCTGCCCCTGGCCTTGATGAATTTAATCTAAAATTACAAGGTAAAAAGGTGCTTATTGTGAAACTTATACTGCAGTAAATTTATTAAAGTTGTTTGAATCACAGGTAAGGTTAAGCTACTTTATATATTTCCTGTCATCAAAAGCTAAAACAAGAACCAAAATCTCCATTCCCATACAAAATTTGCAGCAGATATATTTTCTGAGCTCAAACTACAGTTCTAGCAGGTTTTTTGGTCCTCAGTGCAAGTGCAAAGGAAATTTCTATATTTCAGGCAGGGCTTGGGGGCTCACGCCTATAATCCTAGCACTTTGGGAGGCCCAGGCGGGCAGATCACTTGAGCCCAGGAGTTTGAGACCAACCTGGCCAGGGTTTTTGTAGAAACCTTGTCTCTACAAAAAATACAAAACTTAGCTGTGGGTGGTGGCACATACCTACAGTCCCAGCTACTTGGGAGGCTGAGGTAAGAGGATTGCTTGAACCCAGGCGGTCGAGGCTGCAGTGAGCCGAGATCAAACCACTGCACTCCAGCCTGGATGACAAAGTGAGACCCTGTTTGAAAAAAAAAAAAAAATTCTATATTTCATTTAACTGTGCAATTAAGGAACTTCTACCTAACCCCCAGTTGGAGGTGATTAACCTACAATGTAATGACATGCTAAAAGGCAAGGATCAAGAAAAGTATATGTATTAGTCTGTTTTCATGCTGCTGATAAAGACATACCTGAGACTAAGGAAAAAAGGTTTAATTAGACTTACAGTTCCACATGGCTGAAGAGGCCTCAGAATCATGGTGGGAGGTGAAACGCACTTCTTACATGGCAGTGGCAAGAGAAAATGAGGAAGATGCAAAAGTGGAAACCCCTGATAAACCCATCAGATCTTGTGAGACCTATTCACCATCACAAGAATAGGACAGGAATGCCGGGCGCGGTGGCTCACGCTTGTAATCCCAGCACTTTGGGAGGCCGAGGCGGGCGGATCACGAGGTCAGGAGATCGAGACCACGGTGAAACCCTGTCTCTACTGAAAACACAAAAAAATTAGCCGGGCGTGGTGGCAGGCGCCTGTAGTCCCAGCTACTCGGAGAGGCTGAGGCAGGAGAATGGCGTGAACCCGGGAGGCGGAGCTTGCAGTGAGCCGAGATTGCGCCACTGCACTCCAGCCTGGGCGACAGAGCGAGACTCCGTCTCAAAAAAAAAAAAAAAAAAAAGAATAGGACAGGAAAGACCAGCCCCCATGATTCAATTACCTCTTCCTAAGTCCCTCCCACAACATGTGGGAATTCTGGGAAATACAATTCAAACTGAGATTTGAATGGGGACACAGCCAACCCATACCATTCCACCCTTGGCCCCTCCAAATCTCATGTCCTCGTATTTCAAAACCAATTATGCCTTCTCAACAGTCCCCCAAAGTCTTAACTCATTTTAGCATTAACCCATAAGTCCACAGTCCAAAGTCTCATCTGAGACAAGGCAAGTCCCTTCCGCCTATGAGCATGTAAAATCAAAAGCAAGCTAGTTACTTCCTAGATACAATTGGGGTATAACTATTAGGTAAATACAGCCATTCCAAATGGAAGAAATTGGCCAAAACAAAGGGGTTACAGGGCCCATGCAAGTCAGAAATCCAGCAGGACAGTCAAATTTTAAAGCTCCAAAATGATTTCCTTTGACTCCAGGTCTCATATCCAGGTAACACTGATGCATGAGGTGGGTTCCCATGGTCTTGGGCAGCTCTGGCCCTGTGGCTTTGCATGGTACAGCTTCCGTCTCGCTGCTTTCACAGGCTGGAGTTGAGTGTCTGTGGCTTCTCCAGGCACACAGTGCAAGCTGTCAGTGAATCTATCATTCTGGGGTCTGGAGGACAGCGCCCTCTTCTCACAGCTCCACTAGGCAGTGCCCCAGTAGGGACATTTCCCTTCCACACTACCCTAGCAGAGGTTCTCCATGAGGGCCCTAACCCTGCAGAAAACTTATGCCTGGACATCCAGGCATTTCCACACATCTTCTGAAATTTAGGTCGAGGTTCGCAGACCTCAATTCTTGACTTCTGTGCACCTGCAGGCTCAACACCACATGGAAGCTGCCAAGGCTTGGGGCATCCACCCTCTGAAGCCACAGCCCAAGCTGTACATTGGCCCCTTTCAGCCATGGCTGGAGTTGCTGGGACACAGGACACCAGGCCCCGAGGCTGCACACAGCATGGGGATCCTGAGCCTAGCCCACGAACCACTTTTTCCTTCTGGGCCTCCAGGATTGTGATGGGAGGGGCTGCTGTGAAGGTGTCTAACATGGCCTGGAGATAGTTTCCCTACAGTCTTGGGATTAACATTAGGCTCCTTGCTACTTATGCAAATTTCTGCAGCAGGCTTGAATTTCTCTTGAGAAAATGGGTTTTTCTTTTCTATCACATTGTCAGGCTGCAAGTTTTCCAAACTTTTATGCTCTGCTTCCCTTATAGAACTGAATGCCTTTATCAGTACCCAAGTCACCTCTTGCATGCTTTGCTGCTTAGAAATTTCTTCCACCAGACACCCTAAATCATCTCTCTCAAGTTTAAAGTTCCACAAATCTCTAGGGCAGGGGCAAAATGCCACCAGTCTCTTTGCTAAAACATAGCAAGAATAACCTTTGCTCCAGTTCCCAACAAGTTCCTCATCTCCATCTGAGACCACCTTAGCCTGGATCTTATTGCCCATATTGCTATCAGCATTTTGGGTAAAGCCATTCAGCAAGTCTCTAGGAAGTTTCAAACTTTCCCACATTTTCCTGTCTTCTTCTGAGCCCTCCAAACTGTTCCAACCTCTGCCTGTTATCCAGTTCCAAAGTCACTTCCACATTTTCGGGTATCTTTTCAGCAGCATCTCACTCTACTGTTACCAATTTACTATATTAGTCTGTTTTCATACTGCTGATAAAAACATATCCGAGACTGAGAAGAAAAAAATGTTTAATTGGACTTACAGTTCCACATGGCTGGGGAGGCCTCAGAATCACGGCAGGAGATGAAAGGCACTTCTTACGTGGTGGTGGCAAGAGAAAATGAGGAATAAGCAAAAGCAGAAACCCCTGATAAACCCATCAGATCTCGTGAGACTTATTCACTATCATGAGAATAGTACGGGAAAGACTGGCCACCATGATTCAATTACCTCCCCCTAGATCCCCACGACAACACAGGGGAATTCTGGGAGATACAATTCAAGTTGAGATTTGAATGGGGACACAGCCAAACCATATAAGCATGTAATAAAATTATATAAAGCCTTCCAAGTAATGAATATACCCAATCAAAACCAGATGGTCTTGGATTGATATCAGTATTTGGCAATACCTACCTTTGTAAAGACATTTTCAAAGATGAAATATGTAAAACCTCATTGTATATCAGCATTAAAGGATGAATATCTAGGGCCAGATGCAGTGGCTCATGCCTTAAATCCCAGCACTTTGGGAGGCCCAGGTGGGTGGATCACTTGAGATCAGGAGTTCAACACCAGCCTGGAGAAGATGGCAAAACCCCATCTCTAATACAAATACAAAAATTAGCCAGGTGAGGTGGCATGCACCTATAGTCCCAGCTACTCAGGAGGCTGAGGCAGGAGAACCGCTTGAACATGGGAGGCAGAGGTTGCAGTGAGCCGAGATCACACCACTGCACTCCAGCCTGGGTGACAGAGTGAAACTTTGTCTCCAAAAAAAAAAAACAGATGAACATTTGCAATTGACTTTGATTATGGGGGGGAACACTAAATTTGAACCCCAATTAATCAGCAAATCTGTATTACAAAAAATTGCATTCAATTATTATTATTTTTTATTTTGTCAAAGCATACTCACCCTTCTCACCATGTGATGCCCTGTATCACCTTGGGACTCTGCAGGGTCCCCATCAGCAAGAATGCTGTCACCAGATGCACCCTCTTGACCTTGGACTTCTAGCCTCCAGAAATGTAAGAAATAAATTTTGTTTCTTTATAAAACAAATTTGTCAATGACAATTTATGCAAATTTGTTTTATTTTATTTTATTTTATTTTATTTTATTTTATTTTATTTATTTATTTTTTTTGAGACGGAGTCTCGCTCTGTCGCCCAGGCTGGAGTGCAGTGGCGCAATCTCGGCTCACTGCAAGCTCCGCCTCCCGGGTTCACGCCATTCTCCTGCCTCAGCCTCTCCGAGTAGCTGGGACTACAGGCGCCCGCCACCACGCCCGGCTAATTTTTTGTCCTTTTTTTTAGTAGAGACGGGGTTTCACCGTGGTCTCGATCTCCTGACCTCGTGATCCGCCCGCCTCGGCCTCCCAAAGTGCTGGGATTACAAGCGTGAGCCACCGCGCCCGGCCTAATTTGTTTTATTTTTAAAGTACTTATATAATATCCTTGATTTTGTTTCTTGGCATGCAAAGCCTAAAATGTTTACTATTTGATCCTTCATAGAATGAGTTTGCCAACCCCCAATCTAGAAGAACACCTGATAAATACATCTTGGATAGCTTATAGTGATTTCTACAAAACTCTTTTTTTTTTTTTTTTTTTTTTGAGACACTCTGTCACCCAAGCTGGAGTGCAGTGGTGCACGGCTCACTGCAACCCCCGCCTCCTGGGTTCAAGTGATTCTCCTGCCTCAGCCTCCCGAGTAGCTGGGATTACAGGCACCCACCACCACACCCAGCTAATTTTTGTATTTTTAGTAGAGACAGGGTTTCACCATGTTGGACAGGCTGGTCTTGAACTCCTGACCTCAAGCTGTCTACCCACTTTGGCCTCCCAAAGTGCTGGGATTACAGGCATGAGCCACTGTGCCTGGCCTATACAAAACTCTTGATCCACTCCCAAGTTCTTTTATTTCTGTCTTCCACTCATTAAATGACCTCTAATTCAATTCCTCAAGCCAAAATTTTACAGATCTATTTTGATTTTTTTTTACTTTCCCACAATCTCTATATTAATCCATCAGAATATCCTGTCAGTTCTGCTCCCAAATACAGTAGCTTTAATTCATCTAGTCCTCTCCCTATCTGCTGCCTTTACCCATCTCTTGTCTGCACTACTAAAATGGTCTGATTGGTCTCCCCACTTCCACTCTTGCCCCCTAATTAGCCAATATTCACTCTAATTAGAAGGAATCTCTCTAAAATGTTAAAGAAATATTAATCCCCTACTTAAAACTTTTTATTGCCTTCCCATTGCACTTCCAAATCTAAATTCTTTATCATGACGTCAAAGGATCTGTATGACCCAGCTGCATCCTACCTCTTCAACCACATCTTTTCCCTCTTTCCCTGTAGCTCTAGGTCCACTGGTCTCCTTGTTAAGCAAACCATTCTTTTTCTCTTTCTTGGCTTGTGCATCTGTTAAACACTTTAGTAAACCATCTTCTCCCTTTTCTTTGCATGTCTGGGCCTTTATTTCCCCTTTGAATATTAGATTAATGTACACAGCATGCCCTCCTTTTCTGTTACTCTCCTCCTTACCTAGTTTATTTCATTTACAGCACTGGAGTGTAAGCTTATGAGAACAGGCACTGCCCAGGCATAGTGGCTCACGTTTATAATCCCAGCACTTTGGGAGGCCAAAGCAGGCAGATTGCCTGAGGAGCCCAGGAGTTTGAGAACAGCCTGGGGAGCACGGCAGGACCCCGTTTCAATTAAAAAATAATAAATACGGCCAAGTGTGGTAGCTCATGCCTGTAATCCCAGCACTTTGGAAGGCTGAGGCAGGTGGATCACTTGAGGTCAGGAGTTCGAGTCCAGCCCGGCCAAAATGGTGAAACCCTGTCTCTACTAAAAATACAAAAATTAGCTGGGCATGGTGGCACACGCCTGTAATCCCAGCTACTCAGGAGGCTGAGGCAGGAGAATCACTTGAACCTGGGAGGCAGAGGTTGCAGTGAGCCGAGATGGCACCATTGCACTCCAGCCTGGACAACAAAGCAAGACTCTGTCTCAAATAATAATAATAAATTAATAAATAAAAAGAACAGGGACTGATCACTGTGCCTAGAGCAGTGCCCACACATGAGTAACAGTAGGTAGTTGGCAAGTATGTTTTTTTCTCAACTTTTATTTTTTATTTTAATGGCTGCTCCATAGACAGAGCAGGGCTATCCCATAGGCAGAACAGCCTCAACTTTTATTTTAGATGAGGGGGTACATGTGCAGGTTTGTTACATGGGTATATGGCACTCAGATAGTCAGTGGAGTACCCAATAGATAGGCTTTCGACTCACGCCCCTTCCAAATGCAAATACTTATTGAATAAAGGAAATTGAAAAATATGGGGAATTAAGAGCTATCAGAGCACAGAGCAGAGGTCCTACCCTGGCCCCATGGTCAAGATTTCTAGATGAAGTGATGTTTAAACTAATATCTGAAGAGCAGGAATTATTCCACTGACGGGAAACTATACTAGGTAGAGAGATGAGCATGAGAAGCAGGAAAAGCAAAGGCCTGGGACCAGTAACTGGGACCAGATCACTTGGACCTCATGAAAGAGCAAGAGGAAGCCAATGAAAGGTTTAAGCTGGAGAGTGATGAAACATTAATTATTGCTTTAGAAAGATTACTCTGGTCATAGTGCATAGGGTGAAATATGGAGGGAAGCAAGACAGGAGACAAAGAACCAGTTAGGAGGTTGCCGTGGCAGAAGTGGGTAAGGAGTGCATCAATGTGAAATATTTAGGAGATAGCTTTGGTAGGACAGGTATGGGAGGTGAGAGAACTGCTGGCAAGGAACCCACCCAGGTCTCAACCTTGGGCATTCGGGTTGATGATGGAACCATTACCAAACCTGGAAACAACAGAGGAGATCTGGCTAGAGGTGGGGTGGAGTAGTTTAGACACGTTGAGCTTGAGATGTCTACGGCATATGGCTGGTTTAAACGTCTTGTCTCTTAAAGAGATCATCCAGAGTTCAAGCCCCTATGATGCCTTCTGCTTTTTTCTTCAGTGTCTGGTATACAGCAGGCACTTGTTGAAAAAAGAAAGGAAAGAAGGAAAAAATACAAGTGGCTTTGGGGTCCAGTAAATCTAGAGGTATAAAATTAAAGGTTGGCTGGGTGTAATGGCTCATGCCTGTAATCCCAGCACTTTGGGAGGACGAGGCAGGCGGATCACCTGAGGTCAGGAGTTCGAGACCAGCCTGGCCAACATGGTGAAACTCCGTCTCTACTAAAAATACAAAAATTAGCTGGGCGTGGTGGCAAGTGCCTATAATCCCAGCTATTTGGGAGGCTGAGGCAGGAGAATCACTTGAATCTAGGAGGTGGAAGTTACAGTGAGGTGAGATCGCGCCATTGCACTCCAGCCTGGGCGACAGAGCAAGACTCCGTCTCAAAAAATAATAATAACAATAAAACTTAAAGAAATACATTAAATTAAAGGTCATCACTATTTTTTTTTTTGAGACGGAGTCTCGCTCTGTCGCCCAGGCTGGAGTGCAGTGGTGCAATCTCGGCTCACTGCAAGCTCCACCTCCCAGGTTCACGCCATTCTCCTGCCTCAGCCTCCCGAGTAGCTGGGACTACAGGTGCCCGCTACCACGCCCAGCTAATTTTTTGTATTTTTAGTAGAGACGGGGTTTCACCGTGTTAGCCAGGATGGTCTCGATCTCCTGACCTTGTGATCCGCCCGCCTCGGCCTCCCAAAGTGTTGGGATTACAGGCGTGAGCCACCGCGCCCGGCCCACCCAGGAATTTCAACATGAGTTCTGCATGGGGAAAAAAAATCACCCCGGAGTGTGTAAATTTAGAAGAGGGCATAAAGGGCCCTGAAGAACTGTAGCATTTATGAGATAGGTAATGATAATGATAACATGTAATCCTTACTAAGTACTATGTGCCTCATTTCCAATTTTGTTGAAAATATTTTGCCCCTTCACTAGAAATTTTTCCATTTCATCTAGAAATCTCCCGATTATTAGGCCAGGCTAGGACCTCTGCTACGTGCTCTGATGGCTCTTATTTCCCCCTATCTTGCAATTTCCTTTATTATGAGTGTGATCTCTCCCTGGGAGAACTGATCACAGTAAAGGTGTGAGGAACCGATGACTACTGGTCTCACTCATAATAACAGCTAACACTTGTTGAGTGACTACTGCGTGCAAGGCACGGTTCTAAGTATTTTACATGTATTAATTAATTCTCACTACCCTATGAGCATGGTTAAATGTAATGAACTACAGAGACATAGAGGGGAAAGATAAAGGAGAGAGGTGATAATTAAAAGAGCAAAGGCTCTGGGAATGGGGCTATCCTTTGACACTAGATTGGACATCTCCTCCACTGCATCTTCTGAAGGACAGAGGCAGAGAGGTAACAAGTTTATGTGTTTAAACCAAAATCTTTAATTTCGGCACTTGTTTTCTGTATAATACCTAAAAACAAAAGAAGAAAAACTCTAACAAGCTATTTTGATTGCTTTGATACAAGTAAGGACAAAGTGTCATGGGGATTAAGGAGAGGGAGGAAACAATTCTGCCTTAAGTCCAGTGGGCAGAGGTGGAAGTTGGGCAGCTTCAGCATATCTTGAACACCCACTAAGTAGCAAGTATACCTGAGGCTTTGGGATCCCAAAATGTGTAACATATGGAGATTGTCGGGTGTGTGTCTCTGTTGCTGTGGGCTGGCCAGAACCCATTCTCTTCTGTCCTAGGACTTAAATTGCCTTTGGGGATTCCATGCCCACTTTGTTGCCATCTTGATGGACTATATGATTAAGGTGCCCTGACCAGAGGGTGGTCATGAAGCTTAGAGTTCTTTCCCTGGGAAATTTTATCTTGAGATGAGTGACACAAGAAACAAGAATGGGTCATCATCGCAAACTGTATGCCTTGGAGTTCCTGCTCCATGGACCCCTGACGCTGACCCAGGTCTTATCTTTCTGATAGCTGGTCCTTTGGCCCTTCTTTCAATTCCAAGAGCCACCCCACATCCTGCCATAAATTCCTTGTCTGGTGAGGTTAGCCAGAGCCAGCTTCCAGTGCTTGAAGCCAAAGGATCCTGGCCAATGGATATAGCCACCCATAGAATATGTGTCAAGAATAGTTGATGGATGGGATTATAGCAGATCCAAGATAGGTTGACCCCTCCTCATCCCCTTTCCCAATATGTTCACAGTCCTTATCATGGGGATGGGATCACGGCATGGCTCTTTTGAGATGCTGACAAATCCCAGCTAGAATTTGCCTTCTTTTTTTTTTTTTTTTTTTTTTGAGACGGAGTCTCGCTCTGTCGCCCAGGCTGGAGTGCAGTGGCGCAATCTCGGCTCACTGCAAGCTCCGCTTCCCGGGTTCACGCCATTCTCCTGCCTCAGCCTCTCCAAGTAGCTGGGACTACAGGCACCCGCCACCACGCCCGGCTAATTTTTTTGTATTTTTAGTAGAGACGGGGTTTCACCGTGGTCTCGATCTCCTGACCTCGTGATCCGCCCGCCTCGGCCTCCCAAAGTGCTGGGATTACAAGCGTGAGCCACCGTGCCCGGCCTAGAATTTACCTTCTTAGCCACAGTCACATTTTTCAGACCCTTCTGAGTGCCATACTTCGTAACTTTCAGAAACAAACTTTGGGGAAGGCTATTACCCCTGGCCCTATACTTCTCACTTCAACTCCTCTGTTTACCATTTCCATGTCAGTTCAGCCACCCACACCCATGACCACACTGTGGCACATGGAAGCTGTGTTTGTGAAACCTCTGCTGACCTAGAAAAGGTTTTACTTAGCTTTTTTTGTGCCATTCAAGCGGTTTGTACTGCCCACTATCATCAACTTATCCATCACGTTGTAATGGCTTGTCTATCTATGGTAATACCTGTGAACCCTTTCAGGGCAGTATATTAATCAGGGTCTATCATAGTGCTTTGCACTGAATGTTTGTAGACCAACCAACCAAGCACACAGAATACAGGAAGTTGGGGAATATTGTAAAGATCATGTGAACCAGCCAGGTGCGGTGGCTCATGCCTGGAATCCCAGCACTTTGGGAGGCCGAGGCAGGCGGATCATGAGGTCAGGAGATCGAGACCATCCTAGCTAACATGGTGAAACCCAGTCTCTACTAAAAATACAAAAAACTTAGCCGGGCATGGTGGCGGGTGCCTGATAACCCCAGCTACTCAGGAGGCTGAGGCAGGAGAATCGCTTGGACCCAGGAGGCAGAGGTTGCAGTGTGGTCGCGATTGTGCCACTGCACTCCAGCCTGGGCAACAGAGTGACACTCTGTCTCAAAAAAAAAAAAAAAAGTAAGGCAACCTACTCAAGGTTATTAAGTAGCAAGTCAGGGCCTAAGTCCAGAAGAGTGTTCTTGGCACCAGTGTGATACCATCCCATTCCTTCCCCATCAACATAACCTAGCCACCTAAGGAACACACCCAAGGCTCTGCAGCCCCATTCTCACATTCTCTCCCACACAAATTACTCAATCCAGTCCATTGTCAGTTTAGGTTTCAGGGCACAGTTTATTCAAATATTTTAAGTAACTGCAAGTCCCACCCCCGATTCCAATATCTATCCCCTCCATATCTCAACAGAGGGGCTGTCTATCATATGTGGGTGGTATGGTCCTACTATGCAAGTTACTCTCCAGCCTTCAGCTTGTGCTGTCCCAAACCTGAGTCCCTCTGACCAAGGCAACTTGTTCAGAGAGCAGTGGTGCCACCCTGAGAGCACTTTAGGACAGTGCCATCTCCTGAGATCACTAGTCACATTCCAGTCATTGTGACCAATATATTAGTTATCAGTGGTGGTCAAAGGTAGACCAGAGGCACAGGCTGTTGAGGGAATGCCCTCTATTAAAGAAGGTTCTAAGAATGAAACATGGAATGCTCAACTTGTTAAAGTGCTCAACTACAACATTAAAAAAGTGTTGGGAAGGTGTCTACTGGTGAGAAAGCAAGGTACAATCTGAGGGGCTCCTGGAAAGATACAATTTTAAAAGTACACAAAAGGACTTCTGCTTAAATCATTCCAGCAATGAGAGAAAAAAAGCTTAGAGCTTAGCCTCTGAATTACTTAAGCTCTAAATCAAATGTATCTCTAGGTGGAAACCAACTCCTTCAATTCCTCATGGAGACGGAATAAAACATTTACCACTGTCTTTTGCTCTAACTCCTCTTTCACTAAATAATTGAAAATCTGGTTTCCTTAATGGACATCACCACTACAAAAATGTCCACCATGGACAAGTGATCAACTTAGTATGAATGGCCTATGAACCACTTTCCTGCAGGGTTGGCTAGCCAAAACCTGGAGTGGGACGAGAAATTTGAGTTTCCACATCTGCCAGGCTGAGAGGGCCTTATCTAAGAACAAGTGGTCCATAATGTATCTATTCTGTTGGCATGATTACAAGATCCATGACTGGTGTGCCATGGTAGTGAGGGAAAAGTATGCATCAGCAGCAGTGGTTATCTTGTTCTAGAAGCTAGTGTATAGCCTCAGCAGTCACTTGTAAGTCCAGTGGGCAGTGGCCCAGCCCTGGCCCTTGCATAGGTCCCGGTGGCGGAGAAAACAGGCATGGACTCGGAACCGACGGCCACAGTGGGGACAGGCATGCAGGGCTCCAGCATGGGTCTTCATGTGCTCTGTCAGATGGTGCTTCAGCTTGAAGCGCTTGTTGCAGATGCCACAGCCAAAAGGCCGAAGGCTGAAGGTCAGCATGATGTGCCGGTCACGCTTTGGCTTCACTGCAAACCGCTTCCCACACAGGCAACCAAAGCGTTTTCCATCTGCAGGGGGTGTCCCCCCTAGCTTCACAGGCCCATGCACGGCCTGGCCTGCTCCCCCAGGTCCTCCACCCCCTGATAGGATTTCATTCCCATGAAGATCCACTGGTTTCCAGGATGGACCCCCTCCCCCAGATGTTGGCCCTGCCCCTGAAGGCAACAAGAACCCTAGCTCCCCATTCCCTTCAGTGTCCCCTCCAGAAAACACTTTGGTTTCCTCCTTTGCTCCTCCAGGCTGAGTTCCACTTCCTGATATCTCCTCCTTAGGCTCGAAGGGTTCCTGCTTAATGTAGAAGATTTTGGGGGGCAGTGCAGGAGGGGCAGGAAGCTCAAGGGGTGCACTCTCACCCTCTGGAAGCTTTCGGGGGGTAGCAGTCATGGGCAGTGGGTGGGGTCCATGAGGACGGGGAAAAACCCCTGATACTCTCTGGGGCTGAGGAGTCTGAGAGAGTGTGGCTGACCCCTGGTCCTCATCATCATCTTCTTCCTCCTCCTCCTCTTCTTCTTCCACCTGAATTTGCAGCACTTCTCCCAGTTCACTTCCCTCCCCTCCCACAGGGCTCTCCGTGGAAGCAGGGCTTTCAGTGGAAGCAGAGGACTGTACTGGGGTCTGGAAAGGCGAAGAGCGAATGCACCAGCCTCCTGTAGAGGATGTAGTGGAAAGAAGGGCATGGTAGGAGTTTGCTCCACGGGCTGAAATTCCACCACCTGAAGTTTCTAATTCTCTAAGAATCTCTGAGCACTGATCTACTACTTGCCACATTTGGAGGCCACTGGCCACAAGGAGATGAGCAGGAAGAGCATCCAGTGGCAGGCGGAGACGCCCTGAATAAATGAGCTGGAGCAGCCCCTCGAAGGCATCGGCTTCAATGACACTTGGTAGAGTGAGACGAGGCGCATCCCCCAGAAGCAGCTTGTCATGGAAGTAAGGAGAGGCAGCAGCCAACACTGCTTTATGAGCCCTAAGTTCCCGGCCCTGCACCAGGAGGGACACATCACAGAACTTTCCCTCTAGCCTGTGGCGATTCAGAGATTCCAGCAGCGATGAGCTATGCTGCGGGAACTCGATCTGGATTGTCCGTGGGGCTGGGTTGCAGGTCGGGGAGGCGGGTACAGGCGGCAAAGGTGTTGGGGTTTCCATGGCCTCCTCGAAGGTGACAAGAATTGCGGAGAAGAGAGGGGCTTGGGGTAGACTCCACGCGGGATGAAGGCTGCAGAGGAAAAAGATGGAGGTCACAGAAGCCCTGGATAAAGGGAGCCACATCTCAAACAACTCCCCCGCCCAACGAACAATAATTGGAAACTTTTAAGTCAGTGGCGGTTTCTGCAAATCAGTCCCGCACACCAAGAAAGCAAAAACAAACAACAACGACAACCACCACTAAACACCAACCGGGGTTTTAACTTTCAGCCCCTGTGGAAGATGAGAAGGAGTTCCTTCAGCCACGAGCCTGCCTTCACCTGCCCAGAACAGCTCCTGCCCCGCCGCTCCGTTCCGCCTCACAGTGCCCACAGAGGTCTGCTCCCGGGAAGCCGCGGTCACCCGGACACCGCGAGTCCCGGCCCGGCTGTCCTTCCCGCCGACACGCCCCCGCAGTTACACACGCGACGCTGCCCTCGCAGCTACAGTGCCGCTACAGCTCCGTCCCAGGCCGGAAGCCACCGCCTCCCCGCCGGACACCGTCGCCAAGTGCGGCGGGCGGAGCTAGAGCCGTAGCCAATCGAGGAACAGCAGCCTACAAGCCTCGTGTTGATTGGCTACCGCAGACGAGGAGGGCGGTGCTAGTAGGAGGGCGCTGGCCCAGGGTGCCAGCGCAACGGGCGTTCCGGGGAGCTGCCGAAGTCCTCGCCGCTGCAGAGGACCGAGAGCCACGGCCCGGGAGAGAACAGCCCGGTCGGAGGGGGCGGGCCGTCAGCCGCCCCGGAAAGCTGCGTTTCCCGGTGATTAAGTGTAGCACCCGCCCCCGGTAGGTCCTGAGAGGGGCAAGATTAGTTGGGCACTTACCGTATGGGCCTGGCACTTGACCACATCACCTTGTGTCCTCCCACCGGCCCTGCGAGGGTGGGGGTTGCCGTCCTCAGTTTCCAGGCGGGTGAAACGGGCTGGAAGCTTCACTCAGCTAATAGTAGTGGACCTGGGACTGGAACTCAGATTTGCTAAGGAACCAGGCAGGTTCTTTCCTCTTTTCTGCACGGGAGCATTTTAACCAGCAATTAAAGAAACCTTATTTCTAGGTAATTTTTAGAAGAGATGAATGTGGATATATACATGAACTCTTTTATCAGATAACGCCGCTGTTCCTGGCCTCGGACTAAGTGACACAGTGGTGAGGGGAGAGTTAGACTGGAGAAGTTTGGCCAGTGCAAAACTCCTGCTCTAAAATATAAAAAATCTCATTGCGAGGGGAGAGTGACATTCTATGAGGAGAGTGTGGCATCAGGTGGAGATATACGGTTTTCCTCTCAGGCTATCAGCTTCCTTTCAAAAAGCAGATCTTACCACCGTACAGGTCTGGAGAGCCCTGCCTAAGAAAGTCGGCACAGCGATAAAAGAACAATCTCCGTTTATTAAACATGTTTTTTTCTGTTTCACCACACACTCCAGAAAAAAAGGAAATGGGGCTGGGAGTGGAGAAAAGGGGACAGTGAGGGGGGATAGATAAGGCTGGGAGTGGGGTGGGGAGGGAGAACGAGAAAACAAAATAAAACAGGTAGGAAGAGCATCTCCCTACCCTTAAGGTGGTGGGTGGGGAGGGAAGCAGAGGGGCGGGGGGGGAGGGGGCCAGGAAGCTCTGTACAGAAGGGTTGCCCCCAGCCCACACACACACACCCCGGATATGTACAGTACAAACCCCAGATAATTACAACAGCCAAAGAAGAGAGAGGGAAGGTTGGGGAGGGTCCAGGGTTAGGGCCTGAGGTGGGGAAAGGGCACAGGGATAAAATTTCACATATTTACAACTTTTATATAAGTATAAATTTGGCCCCGGCTGGGTGTATGTGTAGGGGGATGGGACTGAAGGGGAACTGTCCATACAAAAGAAAGAGGAGTAGAGTCTAGGAGAGTCTCAATACCAAACGCAAAAGGATGAAGGGGGCAAGGCTGGGTAGGGGACAGCAGTCAGGGAAGAGGGGGTGCCAAGGAGGGGCTTCTCCCCTCCCATGGCCTACCCACCCCAAACCCCATCCATCCTACCTCCCCTATCCCGCCAGAGAACTATGTACAGAGAAACACCGAAAAATTGTGGAGCTGGCGGGAGGGAGGGAGATGGAAGGAGATTGGGAGGGGGAGGATGAGAGGGAAGCCCAGCCCTGTCCTACCTCCCCCAGGGGACAGAGTCATGGAAGGGGGCCCCCCAACACCCCTCCTCCAACACAGGTCCCCCCACCCTGGGGGAGAGAGACATGGCTTTTCCTAGAGTAAGTTCCCCCCTCCCCCTGGGAGTAGAGACCAAGAAGAGAGAAGGAAGGGACAGGGGGGACTGTGTGTCAGAGTAGGACAGATCAACTAGCCTGTCCTCCCAACATACACACCCTCCTAAACCCTGACCCCTCACCCTAACCTCAATTCCACCCCACCCAACACACTGGGGGAGGGGGGGGCATAAGCCCCCTCACCCCGCTCTGGGACCAGCCGAGAGCAGATCAGGTGTGGGGAGAAGGGGAGACAACTCCCATTCCCCCCTTGCCGCCCCCTCCCTGCCCCGGTGGCCCCCTCCACCCCATCTGGGTTCTGGGTGGGGAGGGAGTAAATTTAAGAGTGGTAGAAGGAGAAGGAGTTTGTGCGTGCTGAGCCCCCCCAGACGCTCCTGAGAAATCAAGGGGTAATAGGGCCCCCTCACCCGGGGTCCCCTCCCCATAACAAGGGGGGCAGGGGAGGCCAAAATGGGGCGGTGGAGGGGAGTTAGATTGTCAGCTCTGGTTACTGCTAAAAAAATCACCCTGAAGTTGAAAGTTTGGAGGTGCCACACCCCCAGGGTGGGGGTGAGGGTCTGTCCCCCAGTGTTCAGGGGAACGATGAGGCAGAGGATGGGGATAGCACCCCGGAGTGAAGGGGTCTGTGTGGGGTAGGCGGTGTCCTGGGGCAAGGGTCCCTGGGGGTCAAAGAGAGGGCAGCACCCCAATGGGAAGGAAAAGGGGACGGCTGAGGGTCCCCACTCTCCCTCCTGGAAATGGTGCAGTGGGGGGGTGGGCAATCAGTGTGCCTCCCAGGGAGGCATTCGGGGAGGCAATCCCGCTGTTCCTCGGTGATGTCCAATCCTGGTGGTTGGTGCTGTTACAGGGTGGGGTGCACAGGAAAGGAAGAGAAGGTCTGTGATGCTGGGTGGGCTAGTGGTCTGCGGTGTTTCGGAACTCGCCGTTCTCCGTAATCTGCAGCCGGGGTGGGGGTGGTGGGGCTGGGGGGGCCAGGCCGTTCCACGGTGGGGCCAGCGTCACACGCGGGTTTGTTGGACCCAAGGGGGGAAGCTGCCTCTCCTGCAAGACACCAAAAAGGAGAGCACGGACTTATTGAGACGCTTCAAGGGGGCCTGGATGCCAGTCCCCTAGCAGTGGCCTCCCCTATAGCCAGCCCACACCACAAGCCATGGACCACCCCCTCCTCCCAGGACAGTCCCCACCATCCTCCTATTTTGTTTCTCACCTGCAGTAGAAGTTAACGTCCTCTGGGATCAGAGAGAAGAGAATCTCACCCCTAGACTCCTAACAGGGGCCTTCAAGCCTTTAACCCAGAGTGTCACACCAGGAAACCAGATCAAAACAGCAAGTTCCCACCACACCCCCAACCTAACCCTTCTCTGGTTTCACCTATGTATATTCCTTGCCCATCCCACCCTCCTCCTCTTGAAACCCCCTCCCACCCATCCCCAATCCGAGGTGGGAACTTCATGTTGAGGAATAAGGGGAGGCAGTACAGCAAAACCTCATTAATCCAAACCCCTGTGGATTTGGAATTTCTTCATAATTTGAACAAAAAGTGAGCTTGAGTTTTCCTTTATCTGTGAAGAAAAGGTGTACTAAGCTTTTCTTAGTGGTGGAAATATGTCTGTAGGAGGGGATATTTAACCCATACCAGAAAACAGACTTTTGAATCCTATCCATTCATTAATGCATGCTCCCTGAGGAGTGGAAAAGGCCTTCTTCATCAAGTTCTGTATATATTTTTAAGACATGCATTTCATTAAATAGACACTGTCATTCAGTTTTGTCACTTATTCACAGTGGCCATCTTCTCAAAGATAACATTCCAAATTAGAGGTTTAACTGTACTGGGGGGAAAGGAAGGGGATTCAGGGAAGTGATATGGGAGGGAAAAATCTTGTGGGAGGGCTGCCCCTCTCTCTCACAATTATGGCGGAAATGACTAGGAGCTTCTGCAGACACAGCATGCCCCAATCTCTACATCCCTGGGAAGCAGAAACTAGCTTTATTCTTTTCCACCCCCATCTTCTTTTCAGTCCTTCTCCCTGGGCTCCCAGTTAGAAGGTGAGGGGTACCAGAGCAGCTCCTACCCCTGGTCCTACTCTCATCACCTCCTATAGCTCCTGGACCAACTCCTGGTTCCTGCCCTTAGCTCCACCTTCTGTTCCTCTGCTGGGAGAAAAGAAAGCCATCTGAATTTCCCTACACTTCTGGTTGGGAAATTCACTTCCTTCTCTCTTTGGCTGTTGTAATTATCTGGGGTTTGTACTATACATGTCCGTGTGTGTGGGGCGGGGGGGCTGGGGGCAACACTTGGCTTTTTAAAATTCAGGCTCAAAATTAATTTTTAATTAATGGCTGAGTTGCAGAGGTACCAATACCTACCACAAGTGGTTTAGAACAAATGGCCAAATTATTTCCTGGGCCACATGGCATTTAGGCTTGGCAATATAGCTATGTCTGACCTTAGGATACAAAACCTTCCAAGTAAAAGCTTCTATATAAGCTCTCCCTTCCATCCTAGGATCAAGGAGCTAACCTCTCAGGTCACCCAAACCCTAGTCTTGGATATGAGACACCCAGCAATACTGCCTTCTTAGCTTGCTGGGTATCTCACACATTTTCTGCAAGTCAGTGAGAGGAAATCACTTATGGTAGGGTATCCTGAGTATGGCGGGGGAGCAGGGAAGGAACCCCCAGATTCCATTCCCTCTGTTTGTCTGCTAGTGACAGCACATAAGCATGCGCTGGACACCCCCATGGACCCAAATTTAGAAAGTGGATAAATTAGGGTGCCATTATTCATTTTACAAAAGAATTCACTGCAGGAGTCCTTTAAATGGCAAAGTCCCCTGGTGCCTTTTAGCATCTGTTTACAGATCACCAGCTACTTTGACAGAGAGGCTGGGCAGGCAAAGAATTAAAATTACAGTGTAAGGAGCCACTGCCCACTGCAGCTCAATCCCAAAGAAAATCGCATCTCAGAAATGATGGTTATAGCTGACAGGTTCTCATTTACTGGCTTTTTAGGTAGGGTTATGTGTCCGGCAAGGCCACTCAATGGCAGGAGAGGGGGAGTGAGTGGCATCAGCAACCTGGGGATGTGAGCTCTGAGAGTACATTCTTTACCATGCTGTTCCTGGCACCTCTCCCTGGGAATCAACATGCCTACTGAGCCCACGATCTGATCTAGGAGGATGTCTCTCCCCATTTCTAAACTCCCAGGCCACATGATCAAGTCCATGTCCTAACATCTACCTGAGGTTCCTTTCTTGCTCCTTCTTGTTCCACCCACCCTGCCTAATGTCAGGACATCTCAATAGCATTTTTTTCCAGGGTATCTCAAGTCTCCCTGAGTTAACTACCCACTCCTAATTCCCACCCAATGGGGGCTAATATGAGCTCCAGATGCCTTCTGCCTCACAGATATAAGGAGGAGGAAGAGAGAGAATCAGGTGAGGAGTGGAAAGGGGGGTAGAGAACCAAGGTTAGGGAAGGAAGAGGGAAACCCAACCTACCTGCTGCAGTCAGCACAGCCCCTATAGCCAAGATCCTCCAACCCATCATCGCCTCCACCCCATTAACAAACCCACCCCCAGCCCCTAAGGACGCTCTGGTGAAATGGGGGGTGACAGACATACACTGGAGAGGTAGAGGAAGAGGAGGGCTTAGAGTCAGGAGGAGGCTGGGAGGGGGTGGGTTTTGCAGGGAAGTGGGTGTGCCCTGTGAATGTGCTGGGCCCATCTAGCCCAACTCTTGGTGTTGCTAAGGTATTGTTGGACAGTTCTGGGAAGCAGCAGCAAATGCTTTCTTTGGGTGGTGTCTTGGGAGATGGATCTGTGCAGGTGTCGGAGGGCTGGAGTCTGTGGAGGTTCTCTGGGTGTGGAGGGCAGCAGTGAGAGGGGAGAGGCTCCGGAGGTGTTGGAGGGAGTGGGCTTCACGACCAACCTGCAGTGGTCCGGAGTCACCTCCCCCTGTGTCCTCCGCCCGTGGCCAAAGCGGAACCAGGAGAATTACCTGATGAGGAGCTGCAGTGGGAGAGAGTGGGGTCATGGGGTCAGGAGCCTTGGTGAGGGGATGGCAGGTGGGGGGAGCCTAGCAGTCAGAGCAAAGAGGAGTATGGGTAGGAAAATGAGCAGAATTTTGGGAAAGCAAGGGGTAAGGGTGCAGAAGGGAGGTCCTAGAAGCTGGCTTGTGAGAAGAGAGGCTGGGCAGCAGGCAGCTGGGAAGGTGTGAGGGCCAGAGTGGGAGGGAGGCCAAAGGGAGGCTGGACTTAAATACTGAGGGCAAAGGGAGGTTACAGGATGGAAGGCCTTCAAGATCTGAAGAGTCAAGAAGAGGAAACTATGCAGGAGCTGCCAAGGAGACAGGAAAATTGGGGAGCCAAGAGAACAGAGGCGATGGGTCCCCACGTTTTCAGGGTACCGGCCAGGGCCTGGAGAAACTACAGATCATACTGCCCTGTGCTCTATTCCAGAAAATGGCAGCTTCTAGCCCTCTGGCCCAAGAGTGCAGAGGAAGCTGAACAACGTGGCTTGAATAGGAGTGAGCAAAGAAGGGGCAGGAGTTCTTGGAACTAGGTGGGGTCTAGGGGCAGAAAGACCAAGGTTCTGGTAGAGAAGGTCCTGAGATGCAGACAGGAGTGAGAAGACTGGACGGGAAGGCACAGGAGTTGGGCTGACGCTGCCAGGAGTGACAGAGGCACAGACAATGGGATGAAGATGGGGTCACTAGGGGGCTGCCAGGAGCAGCCAGTGGACAAAACAGCAGACTATGAGAGACAGATGGTGATGGGGCTGGGTGGCTGGTGTAGTGAGTGCACGAAAGACAGTGGGATGGATGGGGATGGGACACGGAGAAGATAAATGACATTGTAATTTCCACCTGAGCGTCGAGCAGCCTCTTCTTGGGTTCTGGCAGCGGCTCAGCCATGGCGGGGTGGTCCCGGCGCAGCTCCTCCTCCACCAGCATCAGCCTGAAGGGACGGGCTTCAGTGGGGTTAGTGGCGGGCACAGGCTCAGAGCCTGCCCATGGAACCCCACAGCTCTCTGGAAAAGCCTCAGGCATCCTTATCCCTTTGAATCAGAGTCCCTCCATTGCCGTGATGCAAGACTCCCTGTTACTCAGGATCATGCTCTCCACCTTCCTCCCAGGAACCCTTACACCTCCCTGCTAAGGCAGCTTTCTGTGCCTCAAAGACTTCTACCATCCAGACACCTCCAGGCCTCCATCATCCCAATCAGGACAGTAGTGCCCCTTCCCCAAACCTTCCATGGCTGAGGACCTGGCTTCTGCATCCCCCATGTCACCTCACTGTGAAGATCTTCAAGGTGATTTATCACAAAGGATATCAATTAGAGCAGTGGTTTTCAAAAAATATTTCAAGAAGCCCTTTTCTTCTAATTAAATCTTACACAAAATACATTTAGAATGGATCAAAATGGAGGTGGCTCTGGTTGGAGTGGGGCCCAGGGTCCCCCCTGCCCCGACCCCACCACTCTGAAGATAATTGACCTCTTTGCTGAGGATACCCTCTTTGGAGCCCAGGGCTTGCTGGAGCAGCTGAAAACATACACAGGCTAAAAGACCCTTTCTAACAGAACACCTTTCCAAGGCTAGAGAGGGAGGGTCTGCCCAGGAAGGGCAGGGGCTACTCTGGCTAGGGAGCCCTGCTTAGGTTTGGGTGAACATCACAGGTTAAGTTGAGAATAACTAGTGGGGAGTCCTGGCCTAGGGTAAATGCAAATGCAAATGCAGTGATGGTTGGACAGGTACATTTTCCAAGGGCTTCCGAAGCTACTCTATCAGAAGAGAGGTCAGGGTTTGGTAAAGGTATATTTAATACACTAAGCAGGTTGGGGTTTCTCTCCATCTGGTGACGAGTGAGTGGGTGGCTTCCTGGGGAGAAGAGTGGTGGGCTCTCCTGGTGGGCTCCTGAGTTTGGGGATGGGAGTCAGAGGAGTAGCTCGCTCACTTGCTCTCTTCAGCCTCAGGCTCTCCCTCACAACCCCCTCCCCAGGCCGCCCCTCACCTGCCAATGATGCTCTTGATCTGTGAATCCTTCTCTGCCTGCTGCTGCCTTAGCCTCTTCTCACTCTGCTCCAGTCGGGCCTGATACTGCATCAGGATTTTGCTGGTCTGTTCTTCCTGGGACAGCAGCCTCCGCTCATACTCTTCCAGCTTCCGGTTGGACATGTGCAGCCGCTCTTTCAGTGAGTGAATCTCCTCCTCGTACTCCTTCACCTGCCCGCCGGGCACACGACCCCGCACTGTGAGGGGCGCCCCACCCCAAGCCCACCACCCAGCCTCCATCCCTGTCTGCCAAGCACAGCCACTGCATGTTGAGGGACATCCAGCTGCCTTCCCCAACCCCTTCCCTGCCTGTGGATCACATCCACACACCTGCTTTTGAGAAGACCCTGCCATGGTGCTGAGGTTCCCTCAAAATGGAGCAAGGTCACAGACACCCACACCCTGAGGTCTATGTATGGCCCCTCATGAAGACCCACATAGAAACCTAGACTCACAAGCACACCTTGAGTAACTGTGCTCAGAAATTAAAAATAGGGTGACTCTTCAGCCCTAAGCCAGGCCCCAGAACACATGCTGGAGACATAGGAAGAAAAGGCAATTGATGGGGGAAAGGCAGATGCTGTCCTCCATGTGACCCTCTCCTTGGCTCTGTCAAGGAGCCAAGGATAGGAGGTCTACAAGTGAATTCTAGGCTGAGAATCTGGGAATTCTAGAGCTGGAAGAGCTCAGAAGTGTCATTTTATCTGCCGTATTGGCTCTAGAGTCTACAGCTGTGCTGTCTAATATGGTAGCCACCAGCCCACATGTAGCTATTTAAAATTTAGGCCAGGCACAGTGGCTCAACCCCTGTAATCCCAGCACTTTGGGAGGCTGAGGCAGGTAGATCACTTGAGCTCACAGGTACAAGTTCTAGACCAGCCTGGGCAACATGGCAAAACCTCGTCTCGACAAAAAAAAAAAAAAAAAAAAAAAAAAGAAAAAAAAAACTAGCTAGGCATGGTAGCACGACCCTGTAGTCCTAGCTACTCATGGGGCTGAGGTAGGAGGATGCCTTGAGCCCAGGAGGCGGAGGTTGCCTCGAGCCACGTTTGCACCACTGCACTCCAGCCTGGGTGACAGAGCAAGACCCTGTCTCAAAAAAATTACAAAATTAAAATTAAATAGAGCTAAAAATTCAGTTCCTGAATCACAACTAGCCACATGTGAACGGTACAGATTACAGAACATTTCGTCACTGCAGAAAGTTATATTGGATAGTGCTAGTCTACAGCCTTTCTCAACAAGGTTTCCTCATCTGAAGCACAGAATAGAAAAAAAAAATGACACAAAAGACTTTCCTCATTCTCTGAAGAGGATACATACATATATCACCAACCCTTCTACATGCAGAGGAGAGATGTGAATTAACTTCCTACGGTGGCTGCCTTGGGGCTAATATTAGGGTTTAATTCTCATTAAATTTGCTGGTCAAGCCCATCTGAGTCAGTCCCAACATTTCCTATGCTCAAAGACCACTTCCCTGTGTTAGGGTCATATGTTCTTTATATATGACCTAATCCTGCAGCCACCCTCTTCCTCTGGCCCTAGGAGCAACAGCTTCCTCAAGTAACTTTCTGCTAAGTTATCTGTGTGTGCCCCAGAGCTCTTGGTGCCCTTGCCCTCAGCCTCCACCAAGTGAGGGTCTGGATGGCCTTTTCACACATGACCAATACATACTACTTTACCACATGCATACCCTGCCTACCGACTGTCACTTATGCCCATGGGACAGTGACTGGGTAGGCCAGACATCACTTGTAATATAGCTGCAACCCCCTCCATCCCCACCCAATTTATTAGCTCCTACTGCCAGTAAAGTAACATTTCCTTTCCTAAGCAGTCACAGGAGCCAGGGCTTATGTTCCTCCTCGGGAAGAACATGGAGGTAAGCCTAAAATAGATGATCCCCAGATAGTCTACGATATATATAACCTACAAAATAGAGTTGAAAGTGACTTTTAACAACTGTGTGTATCTGGTCTCCCCAGATGGACTGAAGGCTTCTCAAGAGGTGATCAGGTTTTTGCCTTTTCTTTCCACCATAACTGACCCTGGAGGTTTCCTTTGGAAGTGACTAGAGATCTCCCCTGTGGGTAAAAGGAAACACTGGGGCTTGGAGCTGGTAGAGTCCATCGTACCCTATCCAGCCGGCTCTCATCCATCGATTTTGAGTACTCCTTGAGCTTGTACTCTTCCCGCTCGATGTGGGCACTCTCGATGTCAGCCGACAGGTGAGGCATGTTGGAGACCCAGGCCACTGTCCGCTCAGAGGCTGGCATTGTGGGGTTCAATGTGGATGGTGTCTGAGAATGCTGGGACAAGGCACGGTGAGGGTGAACAGAGAAAGGAAAGGTGGGAAAAAGCAGGGTACATTTAGAGGGCAACAGCACAGCCAAAGGAGATGACAGTCCCAGTCCTATTGCCCTGCTGTAGCCTTTATCACCTCTGAATGCCAGAGATGTGAGTTGAATGCCAGAGAATTTCTCCTGTCACTGTTCTGATTCAGGATCTGATTTTCATGCCTCCAAGCCCCCAACTGGCCCTATTCCAGTCACCCTCATTCTACTTATGGAGTAATCCCCTCTGGAATGAGAATGCTAAGAGGGTTCAGTGCCATATCCTTAGGGCCTGGCATAGCACATGGCACATAGCAGGCCCTCTATACACATTTGTTTAATGGCCAAAAGGAGGCAAGAAGATTGTAACTTCAGGCCACAGACTCTGTTTCAACCCCACCCCCCTCATCTCCTTCTTCCCTCCCTGTTGTGACCCAGCCCGCCTTCCTCCTGCCTTCACCTACCTGCTTGGTGATGGAGGGCTTCAGCCCCCCACCCCCTCCGCCACCGCTGCCCCCGCTGCCCCCAATGCTGCCCTCCTTGCTGAGGCTCTGTTGCCGTGGACGGGCGGGGCCATAACTTGGCTCTGGGGACTGCAATAGATTCCCGCTGGATGGCCGGGGTTTCTGGGCTGCGCTGACTGTCAACTGCTGAGACTTGCCCCTCTGCAATGGAGGCGGTTGGCCCCCGCCACCCCCACCGCTGCCCCCACCGCTCCCACCTCCAGGCCCTGAGGGGGCTGGCCTCTGGGGACCAATGGTGATCTGGGGAGGGGACAGCATGTGCTGCAGGTTGTCCTGGAGTGAAAGCTGCCGACGGGTGAAGTCAGTGCCAGAGGGTCCAAACTCATCACTGTAGCTGTGGCTATGAAGGATGGAGGCAGCAGGGGGCTTGGGGACCCCGGAAGAGAGGTCCTCACTCTTGCTATAGCCATGGAATGGGGCAAAGGTGTCCCCAGGGGGCTCTCCACCTCGGTGGTGGTGATGGTGGTGGTGGTGGTGATGGGAGGAAGGTGGGCCATGGCCACCGCCCCCTCCATGACCGCCTGGGGGACCTGGCCCATCAGCAGCCATGTGGAAGAGAGGGTTTTGGAAGGAGAGGGGGATTCGCAGTTGCTGGGCAGGGACACCGTCTGTGGTGACACCCATCTGGCTGAGGCGCATGCCAGCCGCCGTGATGGATGAGCCACTCCCCTGGGAGAGGCGTCCGGCAGGCGCAGGCCGTAGCCCCAAGGCTGCTGTCAGCGAGGCCTGGCTTGAGTGCAGCAGGTCCCCTACGGCCGCCAGGTTCGAAACACTGCTGCTGTTGAGGCGGCCACCAGGCCCATCGCCCTGTAAGTCCAGCATGGACACACTCTTGTTGACACTCAGCATCTTCTGCTCTGGCTCTGTGATGTCCGAGCTGCTCGTGCAGTATGCTGGTGAGGAACGGGCCAGGGGTGGACGGCTTACATAGAACAGGTCTTTACCCCCACCAGGCGGTGGTGGGGGTGGCTTTTCCTTGGTTGGGGAGGGGAGGCGAGCCATGTCCATAGAGCTGTCAGAAGGGAAGGGGGCACACAAGCAGAAGGTAAGGTCGGGGCTCCTAGCAATTGAGCCTTGCTGTGGTCTGGCACAGGCCTTGGGGTGAAAAGTGGGACCCAGAGGGAAGGGCTGAGAGCTAGCAGTGGCAGCCCTGAAGAGGGCAGGCAGGGAGGATGGGAGGGGACAGGTGAGTAAAGGGAAAGGACAGGGCCCCTCCGGGAAGGGGGTGAGGCCTAGAGGAGGGGAGATGGGGGCAGCAAGAGAAGGGATGGGGGCAGGGCTGGGCAGATATGGAGGAGATGAGGTCCATGGAGGAGGAGAGGAGAGGAGTAGGGCGAAGGCCAGTGGAGCGGGAGAGGGAACAGACAGGAGAGGAGAGGAGGGTGGGGGAGGGGAGAGCCCCTCACCTGTTGAGGCCTCGAGCCATGAAGGACTGAAGGTCGATGGAGCTGGAGAGAGATGGAAAGAGGGGCAAGCACAGAGAGAGAAGGAGAGAGATGTGGACAAATGAAAGGAGAGGCGGGAATGGTGGGATGGGTATGGTGTCATGGAGGAAGACATGGGCAGAGGAACAAGCAGGGCCATCATCAAAATAATGAGCAGCAAATGAAGCACGGGCATCACCCATCGGAATGGAGGCTGGGACTCTGGAGCAGGCTGCAGGCCCTGCTAGGCTTCTGCTGTCACTGCTCTAAGTGCTGGATCATGGGGAGGTCCGTGGGGTTCTGGTCGGGGGCTGGGGGAAGTGCTTATTCACTAGCTATTACTGAGATGTTTGAACATTTTGACACATGGCTGACATGATGTGCTGGCTGAACCTCAGCCTGGGGACAAGCATGGGCAGGCAGAGGGACAGCAAATCAGAGCTTGCAGGAGGGATGCTCTAGGCTTACAACTAAGCCATGAGTTGGTGGAGCCTCAGCCCTATTCCTAGAGCTCCACATCTCTCACTCCCTCAGGCTGTAAAGGGCTCTCAGCCTACCACTGACTGTACCTGTCTCCTTATCGTCTTCCCTGAGAACTTGGTGCTTTTTCCTCACTTCTTTCAAGCCCTAGAGAGATGCGTGTGGGGCCCAGTGAGGAGTATCTAGAATAGGAGAAAGGCTCCTAGGGCACAGGCCTGGCTGTCCCAAGGTGCTCACCTGTTGAGGTCCCGCATCATGTAGCCCTGCATCTCAGCCGATGGCCCCCGCAGTACCACAGGCTGAGGCCGGGGCCGCTCACTCTGGCGGCTTGGCTGCCTTTGGATGTTGGGGTTCCTCAGAGCTGTGCTGATGTCGTTGAGGAGCCGGGGCAGTGGACCCAGCTTCAGGAGGGCTTCCTGGAAGGGTAAGGCTGTTACCTGGGGGCTCAGTGCCCAGTTCTAAGAGGGCCTCTGAGGGTGCAGGTGGAGGGGGTCTGAGTTGGGATAGTAGTAGTGACACCTCGAGGAACAAGGGGAGAAAAAAAATCTTCAAAGGGTAGTTTCTCAGGCTCCAGGAACCTCTGGAGCCATCTGGGGATAGGGCAAAGAGGGGATCTGCTGACCTTGCTGAGCTGGGGCAGCACCTCCCAGAGCAGGGCATGCAGTGTGGAGAGCTCTCGGCCCAAGTCGATGTAACCCTCAAAGCTACTGCTGTTGGTTAGCGTGTCCAGGTTGGAGATCTCATACAAGAACTGCTGCATAGAACCCCATTCCAGCTCCAGAAACTCATTCATGAAGCCCAGAAAGTCCTCCTTTGAGGTAAACCTAGCCAAGAATCCAGAAGATAAAGGTCACAGACACACACGCACACACACACACAAGGTATCATAGCCTCCCCATCTCAGGATCTCTGGGGACTCAGGAGACCCTTCGTGCCCACCCTCAGCCCTGCCACTCCCTGCCCTGCCCACTCCTGAAGCTTCCCTCACTTGGAAAAGTTGGCCAGGTTCTGGATGACCTTGGCAATGAGGGTGAGGGTTCGTGAGGTCTGCTCATCTGGGTACTCCTGCATAAGCCCAAAGAGACTGGGCGACATAATCGCTGGGCAGAGGAAGCGCAGGAAGAGTGAGGCGCTGATAAGCCTGTCTGCGATGTCCTCCCGGCCTCGCTCTGCGCAGCGCAGCCGCCACGAAGCAAACACCTCCTTCAGCTCCCTCGGGAACACACTGGGGGGAAGGGGCAGGGAGACAGAGAGAGAGAGAGAGAAAGAGAGAGACCGGGACTGAGCCCCAGAGACCCTCAGCTTCCAGGGAACATGCTGAGGGGGGTGGTAGGAGGTGAGGGTGTGGAAACAGGGGTGAGAGAGACAGGGAAGAAGGGACTGCAGGAGCAAGATGGGAGGCTGCTTGAAGAAGGGGGCCATGGCAGAGGGAACAGACAGATTAGGGAGAGAGAAATGGAGGGGAGGAGAAGGTGAGGGGAGAGACACGTGGGAGAGAGATGGAGGGGTGTGGGAGAGAGACAAGGAGAGGAGGAGAAGAAAAACAGACACCAGGGAGAGACAGAGATGGGAGAGAGATGGAGGGTCACTTGAGGTACAGGGAGCTCGGACCCCCCAACTCTTCTGGATTCCAGGGAAATGGGGATGGAGGTGCCCCAGGCATGATCCCCAGTCCCTGGAATGGCTCAGAGCTCATTCCCCGCACCTCCCAGTTCCACTTCAATGTCCCACTGACACCTTAAACTCGGCTGGTGTAAAGCAGAGCTCACCATCGCCCCCACACCTCCAACTGGCTCCTCCTCCTGACTTTCCTGGTTGTCAATGAGGCCACCGGTCTCCCAACCACCAGCCTCATGGCCTCTTGAGTCATCCGTGACTCCCCACAGACATGCTCCCTCCTTTCCAATAAGCTGACAATTCCTACTGATCCTTTCCTGAGAGGGTCCTTCCAGTAGCTCCTTCCTAACTTCTGTCACTGTTCTGATTCAAGATCTGACTTTCATGCCTCCAAGCCCCCAGCTGGCTCTACTCCAGTCATCCCCCAACATACACCCCTCTACTCTACTACATACACTCTACCTATGGATTAATTTTTTTTTTTTTTTTTTTTTGAGATGGAGTTTCACCCTTGTTGCCCAGGCTGGAGTGCAATGGCGTGATCTCGGCTCACTGCAACCTCTGCGTCCCAGGTTCAAGTGATTCTCCTGCCTTAGCCTCCCGAGTAGCTGGGATTACAGGCATGTGCCACCACATCCAGCTAATTTTGCATTTTTAGTAGAGACAGGGTTTCTCCATGTTGGTCAACCTGGTCTCAAACTCCTGACCTCAGGTGGTCTGCCCGCCTTGGCCTCCCAAAGTGCTGGGATTACAGGCGTGAGCCACCATGCCCAGCCTATGGATTAATCTGCTAAATCACAATGTTTCTGACACCTTTAATGGCATCCCAAGGCCTACTAATGACCTCAGACTCCTTGAGGCCTTCCAGTTTCTAAAGCTAATCTTCCTGCCCAGACATCTCTCCCACCACTCCCCATTATGAGGCACATGCTCCACTAAACCGGATGTAACTGCCACTAACCTACTTTAATGTCCCCTGAAAACTCCTGGGCCTTTTCACCATCACACATGTGCCTTTCTCACAGCCTTCTTTTGAAATGGCTTTCTTGCCAACTATGTCCATATATCAGAACCTAAACCAGTCTTCAAAGCCTACCCAAGGGGGCACCTCTTCCCTGCTTATCTCAAAGCTCTGCCTTCTCTCTGACCTTATATCACACACAGGTTGGGGGGACCCTTACTCAGCACTTACACACCATTATGGCTCTGTGGCTTTTTTTTTCTTCTAATTTGTCCCCACTCATTCTGGTGGAGGCCCTCTGAGGGCAGGGACCAGGCCTCTTTCACCTGTTTGCTCTATAGCGCCTAGAACAATGCTTTGCCCATAAATGGTGCTCAGTCCTCTTTGAGGATGGACAGATAGATGAACAGATGAACACATAATTCCCCCGACCCTGGCCCCCCAGCCCAGCGTTCCCAGTCTCACCAGTGGGAGTTGACCACCTTGCACAGGGCCAACTCACAGCACATTCGCAGGTTGGCCTGGTGCTCTGCCAAACTGGACGCTGTGCACTTGATAGGGTCTACCTCGCAGTTTTCCTCAGACTCATACAGAGCACGGATGAACTCTCCTGGGGGGTGGGGGCACAAGAGGGTGTGGTCACACTTTCCAAGGGCAGGGAAGGGGGTGGCCAGGGTTGGGGAAATTTCAGAATCAGGTGTTGGAGGCTGGAGTCCTAGGACTCTGGGTTAGGAAGTATCAAGCTGTGGAAGGGTGGACTTGGGGTCTGGGGTGGACATCTGGCAAGTTTGGGAAGAAGAGGGCCTGAGTGTGGGCCATACCAATAGCATCCTTGAGGTATTTCTGACCAATCAGTCTCATATACTCTTCTATGGCTTTAGTGGCGAGCGTGTTCTCGCGGAATATGAGGTGCTCCCGTTCCATGAACCGGTCTACCTCAGACATGGCCATGTCTGAAAGGAAGTCCTGAGGCCCAGGAAAATCCAAGTGTCAGCCTCTGCACAACCCAATCTTGTGAATTTGCCCTGTCCTCACTAACCCCCAAGCGAGTGCCCATTCCCAAGTCACCTTTCCCTGAGGGCACAACACTCACCTTAGCCTTGCCTGTACTCTGCAGGATGTGAACTAGTGCACTGGCAACCTCCTCCTTGCCTTTGACATTCAGGGCGGGCTCCAAGACTGCACACAGCATCCGATAATGGTTGGTGACATACTCTGCAAACTCTTTATATAGCTCCATGGGCAAGATGCTCATTGTCTGGTAACGTGCTTTCAGCCGCACAGCCGGGCAACCTCCTTTGCCCTTGCCCCCTGAGCCACCCCCCGAGCCCCCTCCCCCTCCCGAGCCCATGCCCCCAGATCCCCCACTGCCTGTTGGCAGGGTTACAGGGTACCACTGCTCTGTGAAGTGGCGCCCAGCCAGGGTGGCCACTGGCACAGTCACCAGGCCGACATAGCCTGCCTTGTCCTTCTTGCGCTTTTTGTCTGAGTCACGGTACAGATGCAGCCGCAGGGCACGGACAGCCGGCAGGTTGTTAAACTCGAAGTGCTCGCCCCAGAAGACAGTGTCCCCTGAGGCAGAGCGGGGCTTGGAGGTGGTGCGTGCATACAGCATGTCATCCAGGCAGAGCTCACAGTAGTACCGCTTCTTGGGGGGCAGCTCCCGGGCCTCTATGATCCACAGCTTTAGCACATTGTCTACCCGGCGGCTGTTGTCCTGGCATGGTGGGGTGGGCACGATGTTAAAGGGGGAAGGGACAGAGAGACACCAAAAGAGGAGAGACAGTAAGAAAGTGGGATACAGACAGCAATCATAAGGTGAGATGGTGTACTGGGTTGAATAGTATCCTACCAAAACTCATGTCTACCCTGAACCTGTGAATGTGATCTTATTCGGAAACAGGATCCCTGCAAATGTAATCAAACTAAGAAGAGGCCAGACATGGTATCTCATTCCTGTAATCCCAGCACTTTGGGAGGCCAAGGTGGGTGGATCGCCTGAGGTCAGGAGTTACAGCCAGCCTGGCCAACATAGTGAAACCCCATCTCTAATAAAAATACAAAAAAATTAGCTGGGCATAGTGGCACGCGCCTGTAATCCCAGCTGCTCGGGAGGCTGAGGCAGGAGAATTACTTGAACCTGGAAGGCGGAGGTTGCAGTGAGCTGAGCTCATGCCATTGCACTCCAGCCTGGGAAACGAGCGAAATTCCGTCTCAAAAAAAAAAAAAAAAAAAAAAGGCCATACTGAATCAGAGTGGACCCTTAATCTACCTTATAAAAACTGGTGTCTTTATATGGAGAGGGAGATTTGGAGACAGAGATACAGGATACAGAGACACACAGAAGGAAGCCAGCTACATGAAGATGGAGGCAGAAATTAGACGGATGCAGTTACAAGCCCAGGAATGCCAAGGACTGCTGGCAACCTCCAGAAGCTAGGAAGAGGCAAGGAAGGATTCCCTGCTACAGCATCAAAGGGAGCATGGCCCTGCTGATACCTTGCTTTTGGACTTCCAGCCTCCTGAACTGTGAGAGAATAAATTTCTGTTGTTTTATGTGACCCAGTTTGTAGCAGTTTGTTATAGCAGCCCCAGGAAACTACTCTAGAAGCGTAGACATACACTAGACAACACAAACAGTATTGGAAAAATTTTAAAAGCTGGAATAACAAGCCAAAAATATTAATGTAGAATTTGAAGGGAACTGGAAAGTCCTGCAGAGACTATCAGAAATTGTGAAAGAAGAATTGCATATAGAATGGGTAAAGCTTGGCCAGGTGTGGTGATTCACGCCTGTAATCCTAGCACTTTGGGAGGCTGAGGCAGGCAGACAACCTGAGGTCAGGAGTTTGAGACTAGCCTGGCCAACATGGTGAAACCTAGTCTCTACTAAAAATACAAAAATTAGTCGGGTGTGGTGGTGCATGCCTGTAATCCCAGCTACTGGGAAGGCTGAGGCACAGGAATTGCTTAAACCCAGGAGGCGGAGGTTGCAGTGAGCCAAGATCTTGCCACTGCACTCCAGCCTGGGTGACAGAGTAAGACTCTGTCTCAAAAAAAAAAAAGAATGAGTAAGGGCCTGGGGGGATACAATTGAGCACAAGCTAATGGTAAGGCTCAGGTGATATTGCAGTGTGTTGAAAAGGAACATGGTGTTTGTACCCTGCATAGGTCAGATCATGTCAGCATCTTGGGTTGAGTTCTTTAAGGACATCAAGACACACGAGTTTCCCCCAGAGGAGGGTGACTAGGACTGTAAGCTTGCTAGAAACTGGGATACAGAGAATAGCTGACAGAACTGGAAGCATGAAGTTTTGGGAAGAACACAGACTCATAGAATTTATGTGCCAAAGGGACCTTAGAGATCATTTAATCCAACCCACTGCCACCAGTACCCTCTGTCTTAGAGAGGAAACCAAGGTACAGAAACTTGGCTGAGTGTATTTTATGTGTCCTGCGGGGTGTTAGTGAAGCATTCCTGCCTGCAGGGAAGCTAGACTAAAGAATTTCCAGAGCCCCATCAACTCTGTACATCTACGACTTCTATGGCAGGGAAAGAGATCATAAGGCAGGGTAGCAGTACAGAAAGAGAAAAGAAATGGGGGACTCAGAATAATGGGGGTCTCCCCCTGCTTGTCCAGGTACCCTGTACCTCAATCCTCTCCTTCCCCAAGCCTCTCCTCCTTTAACTCACTTTCCTCCCTAGGCCCCCAGCTTCCCGTGTTGGCACGTTTGCCCTGCACAGGTTGTGTCCCCTTTATTCCCCAATACCTTGTTGGGCTTTACTGCCCGCTGCAGATTCTCAATCCATTTGTCTCTTTCGGCCGCAGACCGACAGGCAAAGCATTTTGTTCCTGATGAAGTTGTTACCTAGAAAGGAGTGTGGAGTTGAGGGAAAGGGCTACAGAGGGGAGGAGACTCTGCTACCTTCTCTTCCTCCCTGGCCTATCCTCCTTTCCTCCAGTCCCAGAAGTTTCTGTTACCTTGACATCCCCACCTGTGCCACTTTCTCTAGACCTCTCTGCCCCCCGCCTGCCATCACCCCTGTCCTTTGGCCCTCCCCAGCCCACTAGACCCAGTACCTCAAAACAGAACTCCTGGCCCAGGATGGAGCTGTGCACTGGCTTGATAATGGAATCTTCATCCAAGTTGAGCTCCAATGCCTCAGCTGCACTGCTAGGACTCAGCAAGGACTCATGAGAGTGCGACTCCTTAAAGCTTTGCATCAGCCGGGCCCTGGCAGGCAGGAGGTTCAGGAGAGGAAGGGATCAGGGCTCCCCACCCTTTTTTTTTTTTTTTGAGACAGAGTCTCGCTCTGGCGCCCAGGCTGGAGTACAGTGGTGTGATCTCAGCTCACTGAAACTTCTGCCTCCTGGGCTCAAGCGTCTCCCCTGCCTCAGCACACCCAGCTAATTTTATTTTCTTTTTTTTTTTTTTTTTTTTTTTTGTATTTTTAGTTGAGACGGGGTTTCACCCTGTTGGTCAGGCTGGTCTCAAAGTCCTGACCTCAAGTGATTCAGCCTCCCAAAGTGCTGGGATTACAGGCATGAGCCACCGCGCCCGGCCCCCCCTACTCTTCTTAAACACATAGGTACCCTGCATCATCAGTCTGTTCCAGGATGGAGACTTGGAGAGAAGGCCCCCTGAACACCCTTCCCAAACAGACACAGAAAGAAACCCTGCCTATCAGGAAGGACGTGAGGGATGTGATAAAAATCAGAATCCTTTAAGGAACTCCCCTGCTCCAGCTGAGCCTGGTGGCTCACGCCTGTAATCCCAACGCTTTCAAAGGCCGAGGTGGGAGGGTCACTTGAGCCCAGGAGTTCAAGACCAGTCTGGGCAACACAGTGAGACCCTATTTCTATTTTTTTTAAAAAAAGGAAAAAAAACTCCCAGCATCTCACACCTAAGGGATTGCGAGGACTGGGGACACCTAGTAATATCTCAACAGAGAAATGGACCATGGCAGAAAAGAAAAAAAAAAAAAGGAGAGAACAAAGTGGGCCTGGGGCACTTCTAGGTAGTACCTCCAGGTAACCCCAGAAACCAGAGCCTCAGTATAAAGGAAAAAGTGGAAGTAAAGAAGTGAAGGCACAGAGAAGAGATATGTCTAGCCTGGGCCTGGCACAAGGCTAGTGCCTGATAAACATTTAATGATTCAATGAATGAATGAACACAGCATAAGAGGACAAGTTTTAGCAGAAGCAGGGGAAAGAGTGAGGGAAAAGCATAAGAAATAGGAGAAAGCTGTGGGCAGAAAAGAGCTGAAAGAGGATAAAAGACAGAATACAGGGACTAGGGAAGAAGAGGAGGTAGGGCAAGAAGGAGAAAGGGGGAGACAAAGGTATGTGCAGCAAGACAGAGGACAGGAGAAGAGGAGGAGGGCCAACTCGAGAGATGGCCGGGGAGAAACGAGGTGAGGGCTAAGAGGGGATGGAATGCCAAAAAATCACTGTAGGGGGGCAGAAGATAAAGGGGGCTGGGGGCATGGAGTAATGAGGGGTAGGATAGCAATACAAAAGTGGTATGGAGATGGGCAGGGGATGAAGAGTAGAGAGCAGTGGGAAAGCGGGAGGGGAGCTCGGGTGTGGGAGCCTCCAAGAAGTTATTTATAGCAGCCCCGTCATCGCAGGCTCTGGCTGCCGTCAGCGCGACGCTCCCGCGCGACGCTCCCCCGGCCCCCGGCCCCCCACCCCGCCCCCGCGGCCAGGAATACCATGCCCTCACCCCCTGCCGGCCCCAAATCCAGCTCTGGCAACATAGGAGGGGGGCAGGGAAAGGTGTGACTCACTTTATCCCAACCTCCCTACCTGCCCAATCCTGGGGGTGGCCAGACATGGGGGAAAGGGAGGGCATGGTTCTCCCTGGGGAGTGACTGGGTGAGGGGGAAACCCAGAGAGGAACCCCAAATGGCAGGCAACAAAGGCAAACAGTGGAGGTCTCCTTCAGCCTGGCCTCAGGGACAGTGCCTTCTGGACTTCTCTGCGGGCTGCTTCTTCATGCCTCAGTCCATGGATTGCTCCCCATTCTGTCACCCTGCACACCTGTCCCAGCCTCCCCTTCTCTGCCATGCCGTATACTGTCTCTTCCCTCACTGATGAGGTCCTTGAGCCCTAGCCATCATCCATTTATTCAGCCACCCCCAGCCCCACTCCAACCTGCTGCCCCTGTATTTCCTGACCTTCCCTGACACCCTTCCACCTAGAGCCTATTGCTCACTCACCTACCAACCCCTTCCCTGCATTCCTTAAACATTCCTCCAGGGTCACTCTCCTCCTGTACAGCTCCTTTGATCCTGGGCTAGAGCCCATCCTTCTTGGCCTGAGGAGTTCCTGAGGAGTCCCTCCTTGGCTTCACCTTCATTCCCTTTCCAGCCTGTCTGTCTGTCTTCTCTCTGCCACCCTACCCCTCTCCTGCTGCTCACAGATCCCTATTCTAGTTCTTTTCTGTTCTGTCCCCTGCCCCGTGACATCCCCCAACCAACTTGAGTTGAATCCTCCAACCTTTGCACACAGATAACCCCCTCCCTCTGCATCTCACACAAGAGACCCTACATTACATCGATCTCATCCCACATGCTCCAGCCCCTGTACCGGTCATGGTCAGCACTTCGGAAGCGAGGCAGGATCTGGCGAAAGCTGCTGGTCCGGTCAAGTTTGGGTTGTGACTTCGTTCGTTTGATGGAGCTTTTTAGCCGTCGGCTCAGGAAGCCTTGCTGGGGGGGAAATGGGGATGGGGTGGGTTGGGGCAGGGTCAGTTCTACCTGCTCATCCCTCAGCTGGTAGAGAGCCCCTGGATGAAAGTGGGATGGGGAAAAGGGAAGTCTCCAGAAGCGAGAAAAGGGGGATAGGAACCCTAATACCAGTTTGTCTTCCTTGCTCCCATGGGTACAGTGCAAGCACACACACACACACACACACACACACACACACACACACAGCTTGGAGAAGGTGGGAGGGCTGGTCTCAGTAGCAGGGGGGCAGAGCCAAGAAGGGGGAAACCAAAGAGGTGGGGAGACACACACAGACACACACTCTTTTTCTCACTCTCACTCCCTCTCTCCCCCTCCTGCCCTCTTTCTCAGACTCCTAGGGCCCCAGTTGGGGCTGGAGGGGAGGGGGCCCAGCTGAGCCACATCTGGTAGGCACCACTCACCGAGGGCCGGAAGGGCGCAGCAGGGGCGCCCTCCATGCTGTACTGCTTCCCCCCTGGGACACTCTTCCTCCTCGAGCGACCCAAGTGGTATTCTGGAGGGGAGGAAATGGCCAGAAGGGAAGTTGGGGAGGGGGCCAGGAGGGAAGCTGTTAACCCAGGTTCCCACCCCTGACCCCAGTGCATACCCCCACCTCCCTCTGCCCCTCAGCTCCGGCCTCACCTACCCCCCGGAAAGCAGCAGGAAGAGCAGCGACGGCGGAGAGGCTGGCAGCGGGAAGGAGGGGGCAAGGAACCTGAGCAGGAGCCCCCTGAGGGGGATGGGGTGGGAGGCCTTAGGCCCATGACTGGGGCTGGCAGTCAGCAGGGGAGCATGGCTGAGAGGGTCAGTAAAACCCCAATAATGAAGGACACCAAAGATCCAGGGAGGCTAGGTCCCTGGTGCCCACCCACCCCAGAAGGGGCTAGCTGGGGGGAAAGATGGGTTAAAGGTCATTGCCCGTAAGCAGGCTTTCCTCTTCCCCCTGCTGGGCACATCTTCCACCTGCCCCCCACCTCCTGGAACCCCTGTCTGTCTGGAGGGCCAGGGCTGCCTCCCATGACCCCCTCCCTGGACTGGAGGGGGAGGTCTTGGAAGAGACCTGTGAGGAGTAGCTGGGGACAGAAAATCCAAGGAAGGGGCAGGTAGGGGGAGGGGAGAAGGAGCCGGTTCCACGTGCACTGCAGTGGCAGGGGCTCAGAAGGGCGGGGGGGAGGGGAAAAGCAAAGAATGCAGGGGAGTGGGCAGGGAGCAGGAAGGATGGGCAGTGGGGGTTCTGGGGACTCCCAAGTAAGGATAGGGAGAGGAGGAGGAGGGGAGGTGAATGCGGATGCAGCTCAGTCTGCCAAGAGCCTAGAGGGATGGCAAGCTCTGAAAAAGGAAGCTGAGGCTCGGCTGCAAGGGAATTTAGAGGGGCCGAGGGGCTGGAAGAGAATGTAAGTGGGGGGATGCCAAGCTCCGGCTCCAGCTCCAGAATGGCTGCCCAGGCCTGGGCTCCCCCCTCAGCCCCACAGTCACCACTGCAGCCAATGGGGGGGCAGGTGCTGCATCAGGGGCGGGGCCACCATCTCCACGGCAACAAGAAGCTACAGGCTGGAAGGAGGGGGGTGGACCGGAAGAGCTGCCTGTTAACCCTCTAGGTTCCAGAACAGAACAAGGGAGGACCACAATTATATTTTCACTGTCTACTTCCAGAATTGCAAATTGCCTGCAAACTGCCCTAGAATCAGTCCCCAGCTTCCCTTTACCTGTAAAACCCAGGTGTTAGGAGGTTTGCATACAAAAATGTGGACCCCATGACACGAGAACTCTATCACTCCCTCAGGAACAGGTGTATAGTACAGAAACATACACTGAGCTGTGGAGGTACGTGTATATGAGAACCACAATACAAAAAAATAACTGGGGATCTATGTGCTTTTGAGACATACAGACAACTGTGAGCACGGGCATAGCACGGATCCACATTCTGAGACCCTGAGGCCCACACACCCCACAGGATACATGCTTTGACATATGTGAGCACTGCAGCAAGGGAGTACATACTTGAACCCAGTTACCCACATGAGAGCTGCTGGTGTGGACTTCGTGGCCCAAGTCTCTTGGGCAATCATGTGGGCAGCACACTACAGAAATGGACCTATAACCCTAAGACACACATGTCCCCATACAGGGGAATTCCAGTTTAACCCCTGAAATACATGCTTGAGTACACCATGATCCTGACCACAGAAAGGTATCTCCATATCTCAGAAGCACAAACATACTTTCATTCACGTGAAAAGTACAACCACATCCACTCTGTCTCAGGACAACCCCCTTTCCTCCCCCAGCCCTTCTCTCACTCTAACACAGGCATCCGAGATTGCCACCAGAGTAAAGAAAAACCAGGAGCAAATGTGTTAATTATCCTTCTGGTACACACTAAGCAATGCATCCAATGGTTCAGGATATCTCTTCCCTAGTAACATTTTTCTGCATTTCTTAGGTATGGCTGCCTCACTCTCATTTCAGGGAACCGAGCTCAGCCATTATTTTCATGTGCAAGCTCATCTAATAAAGGCATAAAGTCTAACTTTAAATGCATTAAAACTCTGCTTTGGAACTAAAGCATTAACAGAAGAACAAATTTGCTAATTGGCTTGCTTGGTTCTTGGAAGTAATATAACCTTACACATATTACCAAGAACTAAGATCCATGAACTTACTCATAAGTCACAGGTACACAGAGGCCACATACACATATGCTTATTAAAGACTTTTGTTGTCGCAGGAAAAGAATAGCAGAAACACAGAGGAAAGGGGGGCAGAGTGACAGAAACACAGAACATCCTGTTATTAGTGCTGCATGCAGTGACATGTACAGAGAAAACAACACACACCCGTGTACACACACACACAGCAAACCTGAAAAGCATAAACTGTGATCCTGGGTCTCCATGTCCCATGCCTACACGATGTATACACGCATGCACACACGTAACAGCCACCTACACAAACCCGTAACACAGGCATTGTGCACACACCCACACATGTACACACCCTGTGTACACACACAATGGCACTCACACACACACACAGCAAGGGCTTGGACTCCTGCTCCTCCAACATCTCTAATCTTGCCATCACCCACAGACTCTCCCCCTGCCCTCCAAATCCCTAACCTTCCCTTTGGCCTTTCTTCGTCTCCACACTCAGCTGGCAGCTCTCAAGGGGAGCCAGGGGAGGGAGGTTGCCAGAGAAGGGCGAAGAACAGGGTTGGACACAGAGCAGAGAAATGAGAGACAGAGCTCTGTGCTGGGGATATGAACCTCTAATGACAGTCCCTGCCATGACAGGCCTCACTGTGAGCCAGCCCGTATGCCTGAGTGGCCTTCCCTGATCCAAAACCAAGCCTGATCCTACAAGGCCTACAAGAATCCAGTGCCTTCTCCCATCTTCTTCCCTTTCTTCTTCCAGAGATCACTTTACCAGAAGGCCTGACTCTCTCCTCCCCACTGCCTCCCCAGCTCCCAGACCCCTTCTTCTCCCACCATCTCTATCCAGTTCCCCATCTTAAGCTCTTATCCCCTGTTCTCTCTTCTAAGTCTGGCTCGGCTTTCTCCCACATTCCCATTCTCCAGCTATTCTTTCTCCCTGGCCTGCTTTCTGCTCTCTTCTTCAGGCCTCTCTCATTCCTTCTCTCCTATCCACTCCCCACTTTTCCTCTTTACCCCATTTCTTCCCTTTTTGAGCTTTTCTGTCCCCACTTACTGACCAAGCAGGGCTTACACCTGCCCAGCCCAAAGGTGTTTCATACACAGTAGAATTCCAAGGAACACATTCACACACTTACTCCACCCAGCCACACCACCCACATCCAGACACGCCCTGGACACCCATGCTGGGATTGACACAGATACTCAGGCCAGTGCTGGAACACACATGCAAAGACACACACCTGCCACCAGGGACACAGAACATCCTGCTCATAGGGCCACACATTCCCACACACAGAAGGCTGACAGGAGGTGAGCCCCAGCCAGGGATATGCATGCTCAGGGTCAGAGGTGACATGGACCAGCAAGGCCGTGGACTGCCCCACAAGCCCGTGGCTGGCCAAACAGCCCCCTAGGCAGGAAACAGGCAGAGGCAAGATAAGACAGGACACACTTGCACAAGGCTGGCTGCACATGTGTGCACGAGGAACTGGGCCCCCATGTGCACATGGCACCGACACACAGGAGACACGAGCATGGGCACGAACACACACGGGGACACACGGGCTGCCCCTTCCACCAAGGGCTCCAAGATCCCACACACACCGACCGCCCCCGCGTGCTCAAGACCCTGTCCGCACGAGGCCAGTCCCCGACCCTCCCGTCCTCCGCTGTCCCCCTCCGGTTACCATAACTCCCCCCACTCGGAAGATGCAGCGAGAACATGCGGAGGGAGCAGCTGCCGCCGCCGCCGCCGCCGCCACCGCGGCTTCCCCACCCCCCTCCCCGCGCCCACGCACACGCGCGCCCCCGCCCCACGCGCGCGGCGCCCCCCCCTCCACGCGCGCTCCTAGTCCGCCCGGCCCCGCCCTTACCTCGCACCGCCCCCCCGGGGGGGTCAGGGGTGTCCCCGGTGGGAGAGGGGCCCCGCCCCTGCGCGGGGGAAGGGCGGGGTGCGGAGGGAGAGGGGGCGGTACGGCCCGGCTCGCGCCGCCCGGCGCGGTGGGGGCGGCGGCGGGGCCCGGGACGGCCGGGACGGCCGCGCGGTGACGGCCGCGGGAACGGCTCCCTCCGCCGCCGCTCCCGCCGCTGCCGCCGTTGCCCGGGCCCCGCCGCCGTTGCTAGGCGACCGCTGCTGCCGTGGCCGCCTCTGTCACGAGCCCCGTCGCCCGGAGACAGCGCGAGAGAGACGGGGGAGGGGGGCAAGGGGACCCCCAAAACAAACCAGGCCACCCACCATCCCCTCCTGAGCAGGACCCCCCCTACACACACACACAAAACCACGGAGAGAACGAGGGTTCGCGGCTCCACCCAGCAGAGGAGGAGCCCAGGATTCCAATGCCCCTCAAAGGTCCGGCGACCTCTCCCGGGCTGGAGAGTCCATAGCCTCAGCAAACACCTTTGCATAGCCAAGTCCCCAAGGTCCCAACGACCCCTATGTCCACTGCACATCCTCCATGCCCTTTACACATTCCATGTCTGCCTGAAGACCCTAAACGTTCACCCCCTATCAACTTTCACGAAGCCCTCCCCCCAAATACATATGCCCCTGGAACCCCTCCCAGCCCCTACTGAACCACAATACAGCAACCTCCACATGCCACCTCAACTCCAAACACACATGGTGTCCCCACCCAAAACACACGGGAGACCCCCGCCAGAGACCCCTAGACCCTGAGGACTCAGGATAAGGAGAAAGATGGGGAATAAGTGGGCAGATCTGCCAACCACGGGACACATGATAAACATGCTCTGTGAGCATGTGACCATTCTGGCCTGGAAACGCAGGTATACACACATGCACACAAACACACACATCTTCCCCAGACATGAACATGACATACACACATATACATATACACACAGATGCGACAGACATCACACACATTCTCTGTATACACTCCACCACCACCTGACTTTGCCTCACAGAGATGTGCTACCCACACACCCCGATGGTATGGGATTTCCATGACAATGACACATCGCTGACCACCCACCCACCCATCCACCCAAGGTCCCCAAACCGGCCCACAAGGCTAGTAGGGCCTGGACCTATCAGAAGGCTGGAAGGAGCCAAAGGATGGGGACAGGTCACTGGCTCTCTAAGGGAGAGAAACTGGTAGCTTGAATTCCTGAGGGGAGGGGGAGCTGGTGGGAAAAAGGGGTCACCTGGGGGTTGGAGGAATGGGGAACCTGGATCGCTGGGTCCGGGAAGGGAAATGCAGTGGAAGGGGGCAGTGACGAGGGGGTTTCCGGGGGCTGAGGGCGTCTCTCTGCACCTTGGCTGCAGATCTCTGTTCTCTGCCTTCATCTCCCCTCACTGTTCCCATGGAAACCTTTTAAGCGAACTTCTCAGGAAGACAAAAATCTTTTTTTAAATGACTAAAGAGGGGGTTGGGGGGGCAGAAAGGGGGAGGGAGGGGAAGAGACAGATGGAGAGAGGGAGAGAGTTGGAGAGACAGACCGCGCAGATAGCTCTACAGACAGAAAGGAGATGAGATGGGAGTCTGATGGACTTTCGCCGGGAGCAGAGGGGAGGGACGGGGTAATCAAGAGGGGTACAGAAAATAAGAGAAATCAGGGAGGAAAGAGAAAGGGGGTGATACAATTGCAGAAAATAGAAGCAGCTGATGAGAGGAGAAAAAAAGGGGGCAAGAAAAGAAGGATACCTCAAGGACTGAAGGTCCGGAAGAAGAATCAGGAGCATAGGGGTGGGGCAGAGGTCTGGGGGGAGGGCAGGAACTAGGTCATTCTTTCCAAGATCCCAGACCAGGGGCTGGGAGGGGCAGGGGCAGGAACACACGGACTGGAAGCTAAAGATCTAAGGAGACTATTTTTACAAGCACCAGGAAAATAGTTAAACTTCACTGCTGGAGAGGAGAAAGGGAGCGAAGCCGAGCGAGGACCCACAGGGGCCTCTCACCCACAGCCCCTGTCCCGCTCCACCTTCCAGAGGAGGGCGCCTTCTCCCCTCGGGAAGCGAGACTTTGTCTCCGCCTTCTCCCGCCCCCGGCCAGCTCCCGCCGCTCCCCAGCGCCCCCGCCCCGCCAGTCCGGTCCACCTTCAGCCCTCTCCCCGCGCCTGTCAGGGGCATAAGAGCCTGCTCGGCCGCCGTACCATGCTCGCCGTGGGGCCGCCCCTCCACCGGCACGGAGACTGTGCGTCTCAGCAGTTTGTTGCGACTGGACTCGCTCCTCCGGTCCCGGATCAGTAGGGGGTGTATCTAGGGGAGGTGGGGGTGTGTCAGACCTCCGTGGCCCACGCCGCCCCTCCCCTCCCTCTTCCCCGCTCCGCCCCCTCCCAGGAAGGGCGGGCCTCCCTTTCCCCCTAAGCCTGCCCACTTTTTCTGCCCTGGCCCCTCCACACTTGGTGACTGGATCTCTCCCTTCTCTCCCCCAGTCTCTCTCTCTCTCATTCTTTGCCATCCCACCCTCTTTTCTCCCTCCATTTGTCTTGAAACACCTTCCCGAGAACTCTCCCAAACCCTACTCAGCTCTTGGGCAACTCCTCAGAAGTTAGCTACTTTCTGAATCCAGTTTTCCCTTGACCTTCAGTTCCTCCATTCTCCCTGCTTTCCTCCCAACCTCCCACCTCCCTTACCCCCTTCTCTCCCTCCGAGCCTGTCACGGGGGTAGCAGAAGCTGCATTTATAATCAGGATCCACAGCTTGTCTCCCTCCCACGGCCCGGCTTGCGGCCAGACTGGGACCCAACCTCCCCTCCCCCCAGAGGGCCTGGTCACCTTCCCCCACCTTTCATCTCCTTCCATCACCCGACCCAGCATCTCTCACTTCCCTTCTTCCCCTCAGCCATCACCTTTCCCTAAGCTTCACACCCTACTCCCCCTGTCTACCTCCATACACCTTCACCCTTGCAGTCTCCTCCACCTCTACCAAGAGCCACAGGAACAGACCCCTCACTATCCCCCAGCCCCAGTTCCACCACCCATCCAATTACAACTCCCTGCGTCTGTTCAGGCTGCTCATTTTCCCAATTCCATCTACTCCCCCTCCCACACACATGCCCTTCCTACTCCAGACTGGCCATTCCTATTGCCCCTCAGCTTGCTGGCCACTGCTCCCTTCAATCTGTCCCTATCTCTGTCATTCCTTCATTACCCCAATCCATTGTCTTCCCTCTTCATCCCTATAACAGTCCCCACTCTTGGTTCCAGTTTCCCCCATTTGTCCTGCAGACTCCAAACCTTGATATAGGGGTTTGACCACAGTCACTCAAATGTCTCCCAATGGTGTCCAAAACTTAGACTCCCCAAGCCACCTCTCCTTTCGAAGTCACCATATCCTCTCCTTAACACCTCTACTTTACTCTGTGGCCTGGAAGCTGTCTACCCAGCCATCTCTCCACACTCTCACCTGCCCCCACAGGTCCCTTGACACTCTAGTTAGCCCTCACTCGAATTCTAACCAATCCTCATCACACCATTCTCAATAACTTTGAGGGCCCATCTCTCACCACGTTTGGTTTTCCAGGCTACCCTACCATTTTTTAAAGCTTGTCCCCCAAATCACCCCCATTCCCTGACTCACACTTGTGGGGCACCCTTCCAGTTTTCATCCTCCATTTCCTCCAATGGACACTCCTGCTGACCCAGCTCCCAAATCAACCCACACTCCCCTGGCTCTCAGATCTCCATACCTGGCCACCACCTCCCATAAGAGACCTCTGTCCATTTCATCTCCTTTACTCGGGCTAGTCCCTGCCCCTACTCCACTCGTACTCCTTTAGATAACTCCACATACTCCCAGTTCCCCTCCCTTATATTCCTTCCTGATGTCCAACCAGTCCCTTGCAGAAGCCCTCTCAGTGTCTCTCTAAACCTTGATCTCAATCACCCTCCCAGTCTTCACCCCCATCATGCCAAGATCCACTGACCTCAGTCTTCTCTCCCAGTATCCTCCAGCTACCTAAAACCTCCTCTATCCCCTGCCTCTTCTCTGGGTCCTGCAATTTCTCTCCTTGCACTCTGCCCCCTGATGGAGAAAGGACTGGGAGTCTTGCTCAGTGGGCAAAGCAGAGAGGGGTCCTGAGGATTGCTTTGGTGGGGAGGGCCTTCCATGTCTTCACCCCTTCTCCAAACCCTTCAGTTCCCCTTCTCCATTCTAACCTATCCTACAATATGGACAGTGTGAAAACAGGAGCCTCCCCACCCCCGAAATCTTCAGAACCACATCTCCTCCCCAACACAGCTCATAACCCTCAAAGACTCCCTGCCCAAGATGAGAGAATGACTACCCCTCTTGTCACACTCCAACCCAAGTCTCAATGGCCACCCTCCTGCCATTTGCGAATGTTTCTTCTTTGTCTGCCTTCTTTGTGTCTCTCTCCCCTTCACTAATGAGGACTCTCCCCATTCTCCCACATGCGTTTTCCCAGCCTTCTCACCCCACTCACCTCATCCTCATCCAGCATGAGCAGCTGGTTCCCCGAGATGATGCAGAACCGAGGGTTCCAACCAGGACGATCATATGGGGAATGAACGTATTGGGTTCGGTGCATAGAGGGTCCCCGTACATCTGGAGGACAGAGACACACAGAAACGGTAAGGGAGGTTCTATGCATTTGGAAGCAGAGGCCTAAAATGGAAAGAAGAGAGTCCATAAAGTGAGAAGGGAACCCCACCGGCCTTCAGGAGATCACAGTTGAAAGTGAGGCACCTGGCAACTCTAAAGGAACACAAGACAAGCATTTATACATAGGGGAAAAGAGGAGAGGATCACATCACAGAAGGCTCTGGAGACTTGGGGGAAGAAATGCAGAGGTTCAGGGATGGGAATTATATGACAGAGAAGGTACACGTTTGGGGGCAGAGAAAGATGAAGGAGCTCTCCATCTACTTCAGGAAAATAAGGTTGAGGTGCCGCAAAATTGGCAGGAGAAAAACAGAGAAGTTGGTGTCAGATATCTGGGTAGAGGAAGATATCCAAATAGCTGCAGAAGACAAGGACTTGGAAGGTGGCACCACCCCCTATAAAAGAGTACGAGGAAAGCTACACGACTGTGAGAAAGAAGGATGGGGTGTGTGTGTAGGAACATTGGGATCATGAGATTCTGAGGGCTAAATATCTAGAAAAGAAGAGGTCAGGGAGCTTACCTGTTCACAGTGAGAAACATAAGAGGGCCTCCCCTCCCAACTCTTCCCTCCTCTGTGCCCTCCTCCCCTAGTTCAACCCTGTTCATCCTTTAGGGAAAGTTCTGGTTCTTGTGGTAAGGAGAAGATGGCTTTTGTTGGCATCTGGCTGTGAAGGGGCCAGGGCAGACAGTGGGAAATATGCCCCTGTTTGGACGAGTAGAGACCAAATTTATCTCTTCCCCCATTCAGTGTCCAGAGATTCAACACTGCCCCCACCACCTCACCCCACCTAGTCTCAATGGACAGGATGGAAGCCACTCCATAGGTCAGGAGCCTCCCCAAGGCACAGTGAGGAGCTTGAGGAAGAAAGATGTCAGGGGGAAAGAATGGAATATCCAGGCTTGGTGACATAGAGGGGCCCCCAAAGACAAGAGCTGGAGATGGGAACAAAACTTTCAGAAGAGAGAACAGTAGACCAAATGTCACCCATGGCTGAGATGAGCCCAGGGTCCTCCTTCCCCGACTCTGTTGTTCTTGCCATGCCGCTCTCCCTGCAAACTGCCTCTCCTTTAAACCCAATGCCACACAGGCCCTATTGAAGTAAGACAGATGTCACATTGGCGACAGCAAAGAGCTAGAAATTAGGCTTAAGGTATCAGATTTTAGATGGAAAAAAGATCAAACTCTGTCACCTTTATGGGATAACCATGAGTATATTGCAGGAGAACTGGTCTTTGAGCTTCATTCCAACAGAATGCACTGAGTAGCAGAGTTTTGCAAATTCAGCCCTTTTCTGTCTATAAATATGTCTCTCAAATTTACCCAACCTCCAGATCACAGTGAGCGATGAACCCTCAGAATGTCCACCATCTAGAAACCACATACTTTGAAACTCTATCTCAACCCATCTCAGAGACTAACTAATGTTCTCTAGATACAGAGATCACCAATACCTAGCCTCTGAAACTACAGACATTGCAGGCAACATGCACACCGCACTTAGACACTTGGTATACCCAGAGGAGAAATCTGTTGATACACATAAGCATTTGGGGAAAGGGCTGGTTCAGGCTGCAGCCAAGGGAGGCAGGTTAGACTTCAGAGGGCATCTTTCTCCTGGCAGCAGGGAACTTAGGAACAACTCTAGAAACACACACACACACACACACACACACACACACACACACACACACACACACACAAATACTGTCTGGACTTCGTGAAGAATGATTCTGGGAGGCAGATGCAAGAGGCAGAGGAACATGGCTGAGAAAGGGGAAATTTTTACTAGGATGAGAAATCCCTCAAGGGCTGAGATGGGGATCCCTTGTTCTAACCATCAAAACCTGTGTCTTTGTACCCCAAATCTCCAACACCCCAATAAGTAGAGGAGACAAGAAAAGAGAAATGATAATAAGAGTTGAGGTATTAAGGGAAAGTGGGTAGGCACAGACTTGTAGTGACAAGGAATGGTCTGGGAGACAAATAATAGGAGTAGATGGAAAAGGAGGCAGAAATGATGGTAAATGCCTAGGGGCAAGGGAATACACCTGAAGGACCCAACTGGACATGTGTCAGAGCAAAGGAGGCAGACCTAATGCGGGGGCTATGACAAGGGGTCAAGACGGACTAGTAGAGAAGCGATAGATATATAAGGGAGCGACCACATAGAAAAGAGAGAGAGGCAATGAACACCAGAGAGGGGACTGATATAGGGGAAGGACAGAAGGGGGACTCATATAAGGAACGGACACCATATGGGGGGAAAGATATAGGTGATGGACAGCAGAGAAGGGAGGGGGAATGGAAATAAGGATTGGAGGGGTGGGGGAAGGGGGTAAAAGTGATGAAGTGAAGACAGTATTAAGACCCCAGAGGTTAAATTTTACTGGTCAAGAGCCTTTAAGAGGGTCAGAGTCTGGGGCAGGATCCTAACCTGTCCCCTACTCCCATCATTTAATCTTACTTGTACTGCCACCCCCCCAAGCACACATAATTTGGCCCTCCCCCTGCCCTGGTCTCCCCTCCCCCACCATTCCCTCTCTCTTCTCTCCTCCCTCCATCTGGACCCTCCATCTCCCCGCCCCCCACTGCCTCCCTCTCTCTCCATCTGGCCCCTTCTCTCCCTCCATCCTCGTCTTTTTCCGCCCCTTACCATACTCTGAGTCCCCCACCAAATTCTCCCCCCACATCTTCTTGGCTTCTCTTTTCACCCCTATGTTTTCATTTCTCCCTCCTAGCCCCTCTCCCAAGACTCTGTGCCTCTATTTCCTTGATGTTTTCCTCATCACTCAGCTCCCACCCCCAAATTATTTCTGCAGCTTTTTCCCCAACCCAATCCTTCCACCTTCCCACCCCTTTCTGGCGCTTTCTTTCCCCTTCATCATTTTCCCTTCAGCCCCCTTTCAAGGCCCATTTCCTGGCCCCTCCGTCCCTTATCTACCCCTATCCCTCTGGCCTCCAATCCTTCCTTCCCGGTTGCTCCCACCCCTGCCTTCCCGGTCCTCCCCTCTCCCTCCATTTCAGCCGCTCCCTTCCCTTGGCCCCGACTCTCCCCCGCCCCCTGCCCCTCCCCCTGTTGCCCCCCATATGGCCCTCCCCCTCCCCCCACCACGTACCTCTGAAGGGGGCATAGGACATCGCGGGGATGCTCCCCCGATGGATGGAGGCTCGAGACCTGCTCATCAGGCCTGGGGGGAGGGGGCGGGGGGACGGGGGAGAAAGAAGAGAGAAAGAGGGGGAGAAAGAGGGGGAGAAGGAGGAGGAGGTGGAGGAGGAGGAGGAGGAGAGAGGAGGAGAGAGGAGCAGAGAGAAGCAGAGAGGAGGAGAGAGGAGGAGGAGGAGGAGAATAAGAGCCAACGGCAGCAGCGGCAGCCGAGAGAGAGGGGGGGCGGGGGAGAGAGCGAGAGCGAAGAGAGCAGGAGGAGGAGGAGGAGGGAGAGACTCTGCAGCCCCCACCCCTACTCGGGGAGGCCCAGATTGTGAGAGAGAGAGACCCCTGACTCAAAAACACACCAGAGAGAGACAGAGGTCTTAAAGATGCAGACCCCAGACCCTGAGACAGAGAGACCCTAGACCCACAGAGAAAGATACTTCACCACCCCCCACTGTGGGTTAATTTGAGACACAGGCCCAAAATCTAGAGGAAAAGAGACTCCTGATTTGAGGAAAAAACGACCCCAGATCCCCCAGAGAGAGGAGCCCAAGATCAAAATCTGAAAATCCAGTCTCAAAAGGGTTCTCCATACCTACAGACATCTTAGACTCCAGACCCTGAGATGATGATTTCAGGGACCAGGACCTGAGAACCTAGACTCAGAAAAAGATGAAGCCCAGATTCAGAAAGAGCCAGATGTAGAATTAGAGCTTAGAGAACTCAGACCTAGAGAAAGACCCCAGACTCAGATCTCAGAGATTGATAACTTAGAGACACTCCTGACTTAAGGGGAGATAGAGACATCAGCTGGTCCGGAGATGGACTACTCAGAGACCGAAAATTCATGAAGAAGACTTCGAAAGACCTCAGAGTGCGACCACCCTGAAACATAGAAACCCCCAAACCAAAAGCATAAAAGGAAACTGGGTCCTAAGAAAGATCTCCACACAAATACTGAAAGACCCCTCCGAAATCTGTCTCAGAGACAAACTCCAAACTCAAAGACAGAGATCTTAGGGAACCTCCCCTCCCCAATTCCCTGCCCTAGAACCTCTGAGAGGTATAACCCTGACGTCAGCCTGGGAAACTCCGAGGCATCCCCACCACCAGACCAATGACCTCAGACCTTGAAGGGAGGGGAAATATTGGGTGAGGGCAGTAGCAAGAGCTTTTTTCTCTGCACCTCCTCCCGCCTCTCTGCCTCTCATTGGCCCCTCTCTCCATTTTTGGGTCACAGGATGTGCTTGGGCCCCAGGGAAGTTATGTAGGGCAGGTCCTGGCTCCTCGGGGGATGGGTTAGGGAAGGGAGACCCAAGGCTGAGAGGTGGACCAATCCTGGGGAGTGGAATAGGCAGGGAAGAGGGGACAGAAGGACCATCACCACTGTCCCCACCCTGCAGCCCTCGTTCTCCTTCCCTCTGATTCAGCAGTCTGTCTCAAGCTTTGAGTTTTCAATTAAGATGGCTAGGCCCCATTTTCACCATCCTCTACCCCATTTACAGGGTCTCGCTCTATCTTAAAATGCTTCTTTCCTCACCTAGCTATTGTCTTGCCATGCCCGTGCCTGCCTAATCACTCCCTGCTACCCAGGGACAGCGGGCTTCTAGATCACCGTTGTTCATTCCCAAACCCAGGCATATCTCTGTCCCAACTATAAGGGCAGGGGGCGCTCTCTTAACCCTGAGGTTGGGGTGAAGGGTCCTTCTCAGACCCTCCCACTCCTTAAGGCCTCGGAAACAGTGCAGGGGAGGTCACTAGGCACACTGTGGGGTTTAAGGATGATTCCCCACTCCACAGCCTGACGCATCGACTATGCGGGGTCTCTGGCCCCCCTTTCTTGGAGCCAGCTCTCGCCTCACGTGGCCTGCGGGGCTGGCCTGTGATTGGCCACTTGGCGTCACTCACCAAGTGCCGCCGCCGGAGAGGACCGGCCCCCTCACGTGACAGTGGAACGCCGCAGCGGCTCTCCTCAGCCAGCAAGTGGTAGTTTCAGGTTCACACGGAAACGGGCGTGCCATTTCCGCGCACGTCTGCAGATCCGGTGGTCGATTGGTCAAGTCTCCCACGGCTCCTCCCTCATCAGGAGGCGGGCAAACCGCGCCATGAGAGGGCCAGGATTGGCTGGCTCTGGAGGCGCGGGTGGTCCCTCTTCTACTGTCACATGGTGTGCGCTGTTTTCTTATCACGTGGCTGCCACCCAGGTAAGAAGAGGCCGCTCTTCCTGGGGTTGTTTCTGCGTGTGACGTGTGGCTTTTGAGATAAACTCTCCTCTACCAGCGTAGGCCGTATGAGTGGAGGGCGGGCTCCCGCGGTCCTGCTAGGCGGAGTGGTGAGTGACCGGCCCCGCCCCGCCCCTTCCGGTCCTCGAAGCCTCGACCGCTACCTGCACCCCAAATCCCAGAGGTTGGCCCCCTGAGGTGTGAGTGAAATGAGCCTTTGCTTTATTTTCCAAGTTTCTCTCTCACCTTCAGGAGCATTCTTCGGGAGTGCATCAGAGGGAGGGCAGAGCCTGAGGATCTAAGCGAAGGCTTCCCCGGGTGTAATTTTCCTGGGCTGTTTGTGAGGAGAGATCGAATTGGCCTCCTGCTTTCAGGCCTCTCTGCTCCTGTCTTTTGTTTGGATGCCGGCGCTGCTGCCTGTGGCCTCCCGCCTTTTGTTGCTACCCCGAGTCTTGCTGACCATGGCCTCTGGAAGCCCTCCGACCCAGCCCTCGCTGGCCTCGGATTCCGGCTCCGGCTACGTTCCGGGTTCGGTCTCTGCAGCCTTTGTCACTTGCCCCAACGAGAAGGTCGCCAAGGAGATCGCCAGGTAGGGACCTCGATATGCAGCGAGAAAGGATGATCGTGAAGGGAGAGTTGGGGGTGGGGCAGAAGAGTGCTGCTTTTTCCTTTCTTCAGCTCTGGAAGCCTGTCTCTGAGCTGCCAGTACAAAAACTGGGGTCATGGGGTACTCTGAATGGGACTGTCTCTTCACTCCAGGGCCGTGGTGGAGAAGCGCCTAGCAGCCTGCGTCAACCTCATCCCTCAGATTACCTCCATGTGAGTCATAGGAGTTGGGGGGTTAACCTAACTGTGGGAGCTGACTGGGAACCTCTTTCCTGGGGGAAATTCTTTGCTCCCCCCCAACTCTCCCCCTCTGACCTTTCAGCTATGAGTGGAAAGGGAAGATCGAGGAAGACAGTGAGGTGCTGATGGTGAGAAACACTTCCCCCACCCAACAAAATATCCCCAATCCCTGACCCCTTTAGCCCTTACCCCTCTTCTGAGAAACTGAACTCAATCCCACTCCTTGATTCAACCATGTTTATCTTTGTCCCTTAGATGATTAAAACCCAAAGTTCCTTGGTCCCAGCTTTGACAGATTTTGTTCGGTGAGAACTTTGAGATGGATGGGGTGAGGGTGTGTACTGCGTGGGTGTGACTTGCTGGGCAGTCTAGGGCTTGCGTGTGAGGGAGTGGGTTCCTTTGGGTAAATCTCTGAGTAATCCCCTTCCCCCCACCCACCTATCCTTGTAGTTCTGTGCACCCTTACGAAGTGGCCGAGGTAATTGCATTGCCCGTGGAACAGGGGAACTTCCCGTACCTGCAGTGGGTGCGCCAGGTCACAGAGTCAGTTTCTGACTCTAGCACAGTCCTGCCATGATGAGCCCTGTTCCTGCCATGATCCCCTCGATACTTCAACGCCTTCTGACTTCCAGGTGATGACTGGGCCCCCAATAAATCCTGTCTTTGGGTCTCTCTGCCTTTTGCCTGTTTTTTCCTTGTCATGTATACAAATTTGTTGGGAGAATATAAGTGCTTCTAGTCCCTGTATTCTCTACATCTTTCAGAATGACTCAGAGCTGCTAGATTTGTTTATTTCTCTTTATTTCAATCATACAGAGTCCGGGATCCCTTATCATCCTCCCTCCTCAGTCTCTGCCCCCAGGGGTTAAATAATTTTAAAAAATATTTAAAAAGCTGTAACAAAATAACATCAAAAGAAATGGGAAGGATGGGAGGGGTCAGGAATCATGAAGGAGGGTAGATAAGAGAGCCTCTTCCCTACTCCCCCCTCTTGGATTCCAGCCTGGGCAGTAGGGAGAACTACCCCCTATCTCTCCAGGTACATCCCAGCTGTAGGTGAGGTCAGAGGTCAGGGTATGAAAGTGCCGGTGTGTGTGAATGGGGAGCTGGGCAGAGGCAGGCTGTTCAGAAGATGCCCCCTCCTCCCCACTCAACCAGGTACTGCACAGAGCCATCAGGCCGTACTCTCCGAGCAAGGACCCGGACAGGGTCCCCTCGGGACAGGTAACCAACCCCACCTCGGACTCCTCCCCCAGTCCCAGGAGACAAACTACGGCACAGGGGAGAAGTGGGTGCTGAGCGTCTAGGAAGACCTGGGGATGGGGATGAGACTGAGGAAGATGAGGCAGTCATCGAGTGGGGGGCACTTTTAGGGATGTCTGTGGGGAAACCAATGTGAAGTTCCAGGGGTGACCTAGGGAGAGAAGGCAATTGTAAGAAATGGGCAGAAATGGAGAGCACAACTGAATCAGAGAAACAGCGTTAGAGACTAAGAGCCTTGAGCACATAGATGGGAAGAGGAGCATCACTGGTAATAGAAGATAGAATCTCACCTGTCTGGGGGTTCACCGTCCCCAGAGGTCCCTGCGGTGCTGGCAGAAGGGTGGAAGGAAGCAAACATCCGGATGGGGCTGCTGGGGTTGGAGTGGGGAAAGTCAGGACCTGAAGCAGGGGAACAGGACCTTCTCCCCCTGGGAAGTGCAGAGCTCAAACACTACCCCCAAGGGACTCCCTTCCCCAGAATACTGGCTACCAGACACTAGTTCTAGAAGTCGGTCTAGGCCAAGAAGTGGGTAGCCAAAGGGGAGAGGGAAAAGAATTATGGGTGATAAAGTCCAGAAGATGTGAATAACTGGGAGCATATTTTGTGGGGGAGGGGCAGAGGAGCACTGACCTGGGCAGGCAGCGGGCATCTGTGGGCCGGAAGTTGTAGCCGCTGCTGCCCTGGTAACTCTGGTTAGGGCTGGGGGATGGTGGAGACACTGAGGCCTAGAAGAGGGGGCAAAGGACTGAGAGATAATCCTTGACTCCTTCCCACACCCCACCATTTGTTCCATAGGGTTCCCCCTGCTCCGGTACCTGCAGTGCCCTCTGCAGATGAGCCCGCTCCCTCTGCTCCCGGGGCTCGGGCTGATTGCGCACTGCTGAAGGTGGCCCCAGCTCCTCCACTTTCCCCTTCTGCCTCCTCCTCAGGGGCTCTGGCTCCGGCCTCCGGCGCTTCCCCAGGGGACGTGAGACCCCTCCCCCAGGGCCCTGCCCTGAAGGGAAGCTGTAAGAGGCCTCCTTATCCCCCCAGCCCCCTCCCGGACACCCCCAAGACCTCCCCATCTCTATACATATACCCCCCCAGGACTAACACCCTGAGAATTTCCCCCATCCCCCCTGGACCAGTGACCTGGTGAGTGCTCCATCTCCAGTAGGGAGCTCCACAGGGGGAGGCATCCGAGCATGGAGACCAAACAAACATTTCCTCTTCTTAATCTCTCTCCCTGAAATGAAACTGGGGCAAAAAGAGAAATTATATAGGGTCAGTGCTGTAAAAAAAGATTCCTCCTTACGCCATTCCTCAATCCTTTTCAGTCAGTCTTCTAGGTGGGTTGCAAGCCCCTCCCCTTCCAGGCTTCCAATTTCCATCTCTTTCCCAGCCTCATCCTTGCCTCCTCTTCCCTCCAACTCACCGGTCCTTGTGGCTGTTGAGAGCAGAGAGGAGCTTGGAAGAACGTTCTCCTTTGGGGGTGTCTGAAAGCTGGGAGAAATGAAGAAAAATGGGGCCAGGGGAGCAGTGATTTCTTCTCTTCCCCTTTCCACTACGTCTCCCTGTCCCATCCCAACCCCCAAAACTGCACTACCCCTTACCTCCCCCAGGAGCAATCTGTCCCAATTCTCAGAAGTGAAGGGGAGGATCTCACGATCAAAATCAAAGTATTTCTTCTTACAGCAAACGCTGAGGTGATACAGGACAAGATGGGCCACATCCACCCTGGAAAAACAAAGTTTTCAAGACCACAGAGGCATTTTAAGAGCCAGGGGAGTCCTGAGGTGGGAGGTTGGGGCATATAGAGTGAAATACTGGGGGTGTGGAGTTACACTGAGGTCATGCCCAATCCAGCTTACCAGCGAAGCTGTAGTCTCCGGACTTTCTCAGGGCCCCCGCGACACACACAGCATTCAAATTCGTAGAACCTGGACATGGGCAAGAGGGAACAAACACACTTACACAGGAAAACTATGCCATCCCCTGGAAGACTCACAAGCAAGGATGGGGCGAACAGGTGAAGTAACGCTGCAGAGGTTGGGAAGAGACTGGAGTGGAGAAGGGTGTGGGAGAACTGAGGGTGGAGCACGAAGAAAGAGGGCATCCTTGGCTCCTAGAGAGTCTGCCTTGGTCTCACCTGTCCCCATAGAGGAGGGGCTTGCTCAGACACTGGGTGCAGGCCTCATGGAACCACTGCAGGCAGCTCCGGCACTGCAGCATTTTCAGGTTCCACCTGAGGGGGAACACAGGACTTCTGGCCTCCAGAAACCCCCTTCCCCATAACTGCCCCGAACCCTAAACTTACCTCCCGTTCCCCTGAGTGCTACCCTCATCCTGTTCTCTTTCCTTCATTTCCTGGGCTCCACCACCACATCATTCATTCCACAGTCTGCTCCCCTCTCATTACTCACTCCCCAGGGCCACCACAGTAACAGTAACTCTGCTGTCGGTTGCTCAGATGTCCAGCATCCCAGTCCAGCCCCTTCAGTCCATATGGCAGAGACAGCTTCATACCCAGCATGGCCCGGGCATAGGGGCCCTTCTTCAGGGCACCTCCCCTCTGCAGAGACAGGACAGGTGGGTGGCTTCAGAGGGGTGGGGAGAGGAAAAGGCTTGGGAGAGGCTGTGGATGGGAGGCTCCCATAAGAAGGGTAACAGGGAAGTAAGTGCCTTTACCTTGGTGGCGATCGCAAAGACACACTGGCGACATACCCAGGATGTGCCCTCTCCCTCTCCAGGGGCTGGAGCCCTGGGAACGTGGCAGTCCTGGTGATAAGCTGAAGAGTGATAATAGTAGACCACTTATTGCATACTTGTGTGTGCTTCGTATTGGGACAGGAATAGTCTTTACCCATCTCACTTAATCCTTGACCATGGTCTTGATGAAGGGGTGCATTACCCTTATTTTACAAGTCAGGGAACTGAGGCTCCTAGAGGTTAAGGGACTTGTCCAAGGTCATATGGTTAGAAAAGGATGCATTTAAACTATCCTCTGCCTGCAAAGGTTATACCACCCCTTTCCATTGCTGCTTCTCCCTGGGCTGAAAGGGGATGAGGACTAAGATAGGGCTAAGCAGCCTGGCCAGAGCAGTGGCTTGGGGACTAAGGCCAGGACAGGTGACATAGGGACCATCCTGGAGGGAAGAGCAAGCTGGACCATTCAGGTGACCTGCAATCTCACCATGGCGACACTTCTCACAGCTGACCAGACGGTTCCCAGGGACCACAGTCTCAGAGCGACAGACACAACAGAGGAGTTCCTCCCCAGGGAGGGCAGCTGTGAGAGAACACAGTGTCACGGGGCCTGCCCTTAAGTCTCTTTCTGCCCCTCTAAGCCAGGTTTGTTTTCCATGAGATGTGCAATCTCAGGTCTCTAGAGTCTTACCAGGGCTAATGTCTTTCCATAGAACCAGAAACTGCGAATCATCTTCAAACTGGACCAGACACACCTCCCTAGCACTGTCCACCTGGAATGGGTGAGCAAAGAGGATGAAATGGGGACCAGAATTAGATAAGGGGACTAGGAAGAAGGTCAGAGGTAGAAGCTCTTACCTTTTTGATGGTACCCAAGTATAGCAGCCCATCAGTCCATCTGGCCAGCACATCTTGACCCTCCCAAAGCCGAGGCCTGGGGCCAGAGGTGGGAGCAGGAGAAGCTGGGTCCCAAAGTGAGGACGCACCAGAGCGGCTCAGCCGGGGGGGCTGCGCCATTGCATCCTGGGGGGGCCTAGCAAGAAAAGAAATGGGGAGGAGAAGGTTATGAATGCTGAGAAAGCTTCCCCATGTATTTTTTTGTTTTTTTTCTGAGATGGAGTTTTACTCTGTTGCCTAGGCTGGAGTGCAGTGGCACAATCTTGGCTCACTGCAACCTCCACCTCCTGGGTTCAGGCAATTCTCCTGCCTCAGTCCCCCAAGTAGATGGGATTACAGGCGCATGCCACCACGCCTGGCTAATTTTTGTATTTTTAGTAGAGATGAGGTGTTGGCCATGTTGGCCAAGCTGGTCTCGAACTCCTGACCTCATGATCCACCTACCTCAGCTTCCCAAAGTGCTGGGATTACAGGCGTGAGCCACCCAGCCCGGCCAGCTTCCCCATTTTCTTTCCCTATTTTGCCGTCAAGAATGAAGTATCTGTGCCCCCATCTCCAAATCCCTGAGACACCTGGATAGGAAACCACTGGGCACCCATCACCAGCTTCTTGAGTCCTCTTCCAACTCTAGTGACTGGCTCTCCTCTCGGTAACTGCCCTCCCCCCGACCCCAAACCTAGTTGCTAGTTTCCCAGCTTCCAGAGCTCTCCTGGGATATTATATACTGGCCTTGAAATTTTAGGAGAAATTATGGTTGTAGGAGCAAAGGCTACTCTGTTTAGAGGTATCATAATTAGGGTGTCCTGTTGCCCAGAAGATGTGTTTTGGGACCTTTTCTGGAGATGTTTTCCAGAGCAGGAACGGCTGTCTCCCCAGGCCTGCGTGTCTCATTAAGAACAATCATCCTGGTGCCAGGTTATGTCAGGTCACCCTCAAATTCGGGGCTCCCTGCCCCCGGGTTAGACAACTTCTCTGAGTGCCCCGGGAGGGGGGCGTGTCCCAGTCCCGGTCTCTACTCCCCAGGACGGCAAGTCCGAGAAGGGACTTGTGTCGGCCCGGACCCGAGGCCAAGGCGGCGAGGCTCTCCCGCCCGCGCCCCGCGCCGACCCCCGGCTCCCTGCCCCCCACCGGCGCCTCCTGCCGCCTCCTTACCGGTGACAGCTGGGGCCGCCGGGAGCCGGGCAGGGGCAGACGTAGGAGACCTAGGCGAGTCCCCCGCGCGGAGAGGGCACGTCCGGGCGTGGGGGGGCGTGCAGGCGGAGGCCGGGGGGTCCCCAGGCCCAGCCCCTCCGTCCCGGCGGCTCTGGGGCGTATGACGCAGCAGCCAAAGCAGCGGCAGCGGCAGGAGGAGGAGGCGGCGGGGGGAGGGGGGGAAGGAGGGGGGAGGGAGAGAGGGAGGGGAGGGACGGACCGGTTGGGGGGGAGGGTGGTGGGAGGGGAGGACTGAGAGAAAGGAGGAGCCGGAGGGGGGGGCGGGCACCACCTCACCCCACCTCCCTCACCTCCAACAGGCCTGGAGGGCGCCGAGGAAGAGGCTGGCCCTCCGCGGCTTGGGGAGCGAAGAGTCCGACCCAGTGGGAGAGGGAATCCCCTCAGCCCCTTCCTCCGACCTGAGACTCGCCCTTGGGCCACGAGGGAATCCCCCCTCCCGGCAGTCCGCCTCCGGCCTGGTCCCCCGCCCCATGCCACATCCGTTAGCTGCCCCACCCCCTATGGTCACTCCAAGTCCCGCCCCCCCGGCCCCAGTTCACGGCCCCGCCCTCCATTCACCCTTCTCGATGCCCCCACCACGCCCTCCTCCCTCGCGCGCCCCGCCTTCCACTCGCCGTTAGCCCCAGCCCCGCCCTCCCCGTGGCGAGTCGCGCCCCACCCACCGCCCTTTTGCGCACGCGTGTCCCCTCCTGCGCGCGGCACCTGGGAGGACTGAGCCCCTCCTTCACCGGGCGGCGGCCGTCGGCGGTTGGCGCGAGGGAGTCGGCGGGCGTGCGCGCCGCTTCCCGGGGACGTCCCGCCCCGTGCTTCCAGGGCTGGCGCAAAGACTAAGGGGGGAGGACCCGAGGCGGTGACGCCACCGAAAGCCAGCCAATGGGCAGCGAGCGGGCAGAGCCCCAGACGTTCAAACGGAAAGGCAGGGAAAGGGCGGGAGGAAAGAGCCAGCAGTTTGCGAGCGCGCGCTAGCCCCGCCTCTGGACTCCGGGGTCCGGTCCCCGTTTGCCTACACCTACCAAAGGAACGTTCTTCCCTGGGGCTGGGGTGGCCGGCGGAAGGGTGAAAGTTATCTATAACTAGTGACCAAGGAGGGGGCGTGGATAGCTAGAGGGCACATCTCCCTGATGTGACGGAAGGGGTAGTGGGTATTAGCAGAGGGGAAGATGATCCAGGCCAAGGTCCAGAACCCGTGATAGCAGAGCGGAGAAAAAACCAAGCCCTCAGCCCCCGCTCCCGCCTCCCACATAAACGTTTGGCAGAGGGAACAGATCACAGCTCCCACCTTTACAGATACGAAAATATCTCCCTCCTTGGGCAAATGCTAATAAAACCTTTATTTAAAAAAAAAAAACTATTCTTTATTTGATAGCCCTGGGACATGGTGCCCTCCACCCAATAAAGCACCCTCCAGCAACCCTCCCACCCCACACCCGATACATACACATACGGGGACACACACACATACACACACACACACAAGATCTGGATCCGTCTTCACTTCCTGTTGGCCTGAGCAGTACCAATAACACACTGGTTCACCTGGGGGCAGAGGGTTAGACAGGATAAAAGTTTGCAGCGTAACCAATACAACATTTTTCCCAAGATCTCCTCCCATCCTCCAATGCTAGGGCTGCCCTCAGAAATACTGAAATAAGGCCTCCAAAGGCTGGTTCAGGCTGGTCCCAGTTATGGTTGGTTCTCCTCTGCACACTAGGTTTGGAGGAGGTGAAAAGGCTTGAGGAGAGATGGAAGCCCCAGAAGAAAATACAGGAGCAGAGAGAGGAGGCTTTCCTTCCAGCAATACCGTGTACTAGAGACCTCCAACCTCTCCCACTGTAAAACACTTAAACCGAGATAAAATAGTAATGACACCCATTTAGGAACTAGGACTCCTTAGAAAATGGATCAGTTGAAGTCTGGGGGAGGAAATGTACAAGTTGAATCTGAAAAGACTACTAGAGTTCTGTCTAAAGGACACTGGCGCCAACCTGAAGGAGGCTCTTTTTTTTTTTTTTTTGAGATGGAGTCTCGCTCTGTCCCCCAGGCTGTAGTGCAGTGGCATGATCTCGGCTCACTGCAAGCTCCGCCTCCCGGGTTCACGCCATTCTCCTCGAGTAGCTGAGACTACAGGTGCCCGCCACCACGCCCGGCGAATTTTTTGTATTTTTAGTAGAGACGGGGTTTCACCGTGTTAGCCAGGATGGTCTCAATCTCCTGACCTCGTGATCCACCCACCTCGGCCTCCCAAAGTGCTGAGATTACAGGCATGAGCCACCGCGCCCAGGCAGGAGGTTCCTATTGGCCAAAGATGGGGTAATTTGAGCATCAGAAAGAACGACTGTGGCTGGGCTGGGTGGCTCACGCCTATAATCCCAACACTTTTGGTGGCTACAATGAGCTATGATTGAGCCACTGAATTCCAGTCTGGGCAACAGAGCAAGTCCCCGTCTCAAAAAAATAAAAATAAAGATAACCCTCAGATAAACATTCATTGGTCACCTTTGGAAGCTGCTAGGATATCAACTCAATACTGAAAATCAATAAATAATTCAGCATTTATCTTGTTTTTCCTGTATGAATTGAATTTCAAAGAAACCAAGTAGATGGCAAGGCAAACGTCTTCCGAAAAGAATCGTGACTAACCAATGCAGAACAACTAAGATTAGAAAAATTGCTATTTAGAAACCCCTTAATGAAATAATGGATCCAGGTATGGTCACTGCTGGATAAAATTACTTGGTGAAAAAGTCAATAAGGAGCTTGTAAATGGATGGATCAGGTTGACAACACCCAAATATGATAAATAAGTGAAAGTATGGGGGAAAGAGGAAGCAACCAGCCAAAATCCAGAATAGTATATTCTATAGGACAAATGACCCTCAACAGACAAATGACATAATAGTGGCAGTGTGGGATAGGGTTGTGGAACTTGAGACATTTCAACCAAGTGGGTGGCCCTTGCCTGGATCCTGATTTGAACAAACCTATTATGTATAAAAAACACTTCTGAGACAGTTGGGTGAAATTTAACATAAACTGGGTATTACAGGATATTAAAGTTCATGTTGTTGGATGTTACATTGGTGTAACATCAATAAAAAGTTAGAAAAAACATCACTCTCTAAAATTGAACTTGCAAGATAGTGAGGGAAACCCTCATCAAAGTAGAATACCAGATCAGGGTGCAGGTGCTGGCTACTCCACAGCAACAATCAGTGCTGATTGGGAGGAGGCCCAAGCGCACAGCAGGACAGACCTGATCAGACCTCAAATAAAGCCAGAGCCCATCAAAGGGCTATATGCGCAGGAGGAGGGTGAACCAGAGAAAAAAATTACCCTGGAGGCAGACAGTAAGGAAACTTTCTGACTTGCTTAACACTAGTGGAAGGAGATTCTAGTGGAAGGAATTCTCATTAGTGAGAATTCATATGGCCACTGGCTGACCCTCATGAGGTTTGGAGCCTAAATTCACACTATTTGGAATAGTCTGAAAAACCTCTAAGTCTGATCCAGTAATCCCATTTCAATGACTATTTCCCTGGTTAGATGTAACTGAAAAAATAAAAAATGATGTATGTACAAAGTTAGTCAACATGGCCTTGTGACTTAAAAAGTGTGGAAACAATCCAAGTGTCCAGTAGAGGGAACTGGTGGATAAATTTTGTTGCAACTACATAGTGGAGTCCTAGGCAGACCTAAAAATAATGATCTCTGTATGCTGATAGGGAGGAATCTTAAGGATTTTTTGTGTGTTGTTTTGTTTTTTGAGACAAGGTCTTACTCTGTCACCCAGGCTGAAGTGCAGTGGTAGGATCACGGCTCACTGCAGCCTCCACCTCCCAGGCTCAGGTGATCCTCCCACCTCAGCCTCCTGAGTAGCTGGAACTACAGGTGTTAATCCACTACACCCAGCTAATTTTCCTATTTTTTGTAGAGACAGGGTCTCACTATGTTGCCCAGGCTGATTTTAAACTCCTGGGCTCAAGCAATCCTCCTGCCTTGGCCTCCCAAAGTGTTCGGATTACAGGCATGAGCTACTGCACCCTACCAGTTTAGACCTTTTAGTCACCTTTTCTTTTTTTTTAATCAGCTTTCTCAGGTTAAATTAATCACCTGTTTTTTAAAAAACTTAACTCAAAAGCTAATAATTAAAAGTGGAACCAGGTGAGCAGTGCCTCAGATACCTGTGAATGTAAAACCTTTCTGCACAAATGTGCTCCCTGCCCTAGAAGACAGAAGGGATTGGAATGGAGAAGCCTACAACCACCCATGGGTCCTGACAAGGCTGACTGGTGGTAATCGCACCTTGGAGGCAAAGCGTAGAGAGTTGAGGGACTCAGAGACGTTCTCTTCCAGTGGAGAAATGTTCACAAACATGAGCCTATGAAAAGAGAATGTGCCCAACCCCAGCATTAGGGGCCAGCAGAACCTGGACAGGTCTCCACTGTTCCCCGCTTTCTACCCCCAACCCCAACACAGTTCCTACCTGACCCCTTCCATCTGTCCCTTTCACTCACATCTTAGCACTACCACCCAGAGAGTTCTGCAGCAGGTAGGTCAGTTTGCTGTTCCGGTAAGGCACGTGGGACTCCTAGATGATTGAGGTGGGGACAGATGTTTAGGAATAGGCAGAGTTCTGCACAGCCAACCCCAACTGCCCCCCAGGTCCCATATCTCACCCCACTCCCATTCCCACCTTGTTGCTCAGGGCCATGATAACCAGCCCCAGCGTGGACAAGCTGCTGTTAATGGCCTGTGTTTCCCGAAGGCGTTCCCGCTCCCCGGGGCCGAGGGCTAAGCCGGGGTCAAGTCGCTCACTCCCAGCCAGGTCCACAAGACTGAGGGGGGCCCCACACTGCAGGCCTCGGCTGGAGTGCTCCCCAGAAATCTGTAGCTGGAATACACTGTGGCTGCGTGATGACCGTTCATTCTGGGCTGTGCGGGCCACAGCCCGATTCTGGTGGGCCAGATGAAGCAGGGCCTCCACCTGGGGATGGGAGCAGAAGGGGCAAAAAGGCAGGCAGAAGTCAGTACATAGTAATATGTATGGAAATGACTAAGAGCCCACCCCCACCCTCTTGAAGCTTTCTAGCCTGTCAAGAAACAAAGTAAGATGCACAGTATGTCTGAAAATGGTAAGGAATACATAGAATAGGGAGTGTATAAAGGCGGGGTGGGAAACACAAGTTTTGACAAGATGGTCAAGATCTCCAGGAAAGAGCATCCAGACAAAGGCCCTGAGATGGGGAGCACGACTAGCTGGTTGAGGAACAGCCAGGAGGCCAGCATGGCTAGGATGAGCTGAGCAAGGAGATGAGACCTGAGATGTAGTGACCCTCCTCCTTTTGGCAGATGCATCACTCCCTCACCACTCCCAGGTTAAGGCAGATCTACCGACAGCCCACAGGACAAAACGGGATGTGGTAACCCAGCGTCATAACTTGCACTTCATCCTTCAATTCTCTCCTGCTCCTTTCTCCCTCTACCTCCATCTTGAGACACCCTGCCCACTCCTCCCCATTCCCCAGTTCCAGTGCCCATGGGTCCTCACTTCTTTCTCACAGGAGACAGGGACATATCGAGCATTGGTGACAGTGAGCTCCTCACTCCCTGGCCCGGCACGGCGAATCTCACACTCGCCCCCTTGACCCTTCCGGGTTCCAGTGGCCAGCAGGTCCCGGACAGTCTCATTGTAGATCTCTACGTAGCTTGCTACAAAGCTGTAGGTCCAGCCCTGACCACTCAGCTCCTGGGCCACAGAGAAGAGGTGCCGCAGGGCCCGAGGGATCAGCCCCTCCAACTGGGGGTCTCCCCCAGGTCCACCCTCCATTGTGAAAGTCTTGCCACTGCCTGTCTGGCCATAGGCAAAGATGCATACTGGATAGCCATCCAGGGCTGACTGGACAAGCATGGCAATCTCTTCAAACACTTCATCCTGTCCACTTCCTGGTGGGAATACCCGGTCAAAGGAAAAATCATGGCGAGTTGCGGGGGCTGGTGCCCCACTCAGGGTTCCACGCCGCTCGTCAGACCGGAAGAGGCTAAGGCGGGTTGGAGGATCAGAGGGCCCACCAGGGCCAGAGGGAAACAGGAGGAGGCCAGGGGGTGGAGTGGGCTCCCCCGGCAGGACAGGGCGGACCCGGCAGAATACACGGATGTTGCCCTTGAGTTCCTGCAGCTGGTTGTGCAGTCGCCGGCGCTCCATTTCTAGCCCATGAAGACGTTCTTCCCGCTCAGTCAGTAAGGCTGCCTGGGCCACAGTCTCCTGCTGCAGAGATGCCACCTCTGCTTGGCTGCTTGACAGGGCTGCTTCTGATGTCTGCAGCCTCCTCTGCCCAGAAGAAAACACAACATACACAGAGGGTAAGATGCAACCAAGAATAAGAACAAACTGTGTGGCGTATGGAGTGGGTGAAGGTGAGGTCCCTGCTCAAAAGGACCTCAAAGTCTGGTAAACAAAGAAAGATGAGAAAATAAGGAATCATGGTACTAAGACAGGGAGTGCTATGGGTATGCCCAAGCACAAAGAGGAGCACAAGGAAGATGATATCTAGGCTGACACCCAGAAGTACAGAAGTGCACCAAGGAAGGATGCAGTACACAAAGAACATTCCAGAAAGAGGGAAGCACATATGCAGAATGCCCAGAAGTGAAAGTTGAGTCATTTAAGAGACTGCAAATAATTTAATCTAGTTGGTGCTCACCAGGAAGGAGTCAAGTGGACATGGGAGGAGGGAAAGAGAGTACCACAGGAATTTGTGATCAGGATGGGAACCCAAAGAAAGAGGGATGGAGGACTAAGGAAGACACAGATCTAAATGGGAGCTTTGCAAACAGTCAAGGGTAGGAAGAAGCGTGGCAGAAAGCAAGACAGTCAGGAGTGGACTGAGGTGCAGACAGGTGGAAGAGAGAGGTATCTTCAGCAGCACCTATACTGCTAAAGATAGGTGCTCAGGAGTTCTCAGCCCAGACTTGAGGGGTACCTGGAAAGGAGGGGAGGCATGACCTCTGCCAGGAAAGCGGGGCTGACATCCGGTGAAAATCTGGCCCTTACCTCCTTCTCCTCTAGTTGGGACGTCAGTCCCCTCCGTTCTTCCTGCAATTCCACCTGTTTTTTCTGAAGCTCTTGCACCAAGCCCTCCTGTGTGCTCAGCCGCTCTTCCAGCTCCAGGACACAAGCACGCAAGTTCTTCAGCTCCTGTTGGCCCTGCTCAGCCTGGGCCTGTACCTTGGCTAAATGCCCCTCCAGTGTTCTGCGCTCTGTCCCCAGGGCCTTGGCCTGCTGTTGGGCATCTCTAAGCTGGTCCTGAAGCTGCTGGTTCTCTTGGTCCAATGTTTGAGTCCTCTCACGGCATTGTTTTAGTTCTGCATTTAGGTCACATAACTGACCCTTTAAGTCCCAGGCTGGACGTTTGCTGGGTTTCTTCCCTCCTGCCATGGGAGGAACAGCTGATGCTAAGACGAGCACAGAAAGGACAAAGGTCAGTGAAGTCTAGGCTCTCTATCCTTCCTCTCTTCTAGCCTTTATGGGATCCACACCTGATGCTACATCTCCTTCCCCTTAGAGACCAAATGGATTTTTCTGGGCACTCACCATCTTCTCTTCCCTATCCCAGCCTCTCACCCAGTGGTTATGTTTGTCACCTACTGCCAGACTTCTGGACAGGAACAGCAGAAACTGGCTTCTGGTTCTTCAACCCTAGAGAATTGAGGAGGTGACTTAGGAATTACAGGACCAGTGTCCCTCCACCTCCATCATTCTCCCTTTACACATACCCCAAATCCCTTCTCAGACCCAGCTCTTGAGCACAATTACCTGTGGCAATAGCTGTGGAACACCGGGGTCCTGTCTTCTTGGAAACTTTTTGAGCTGCCCAGGAGATGGGAGAGAGCAAAGGTAGAATGATCATTCTTAAGATGGCATGTACACTTGCTAGGACAGGGGAAGAAGAAGTGCTTTTCTCAGAATTAGAAATAAGATAACTTCCTTCCCTTATCCCTAAGTCTGGCCAGCTCCTGATGATACCCCCCCAGAACCAGAAATTACAGTCATCCCTCAGTATCCAAAAGGGGTTGATTCCAGCACCCCCCAAGAATACCAAAATCCAAGGATGCCCAAGTCCCTTACATAAATAGGTATCTAGTATTAAATATAGTCTATGCACACCCTCCCATATACTTTATTTATTGATTGAGACAGTTTCACTTGTTGCCCAGGCTGAAGTGCAATGGCATGATCTCTGCTCACAGCAAACTCCACCTCCAGGGTTCAAGCAATTCTCCTGCCTCAGCCTCCCAAGTAGCTGGGATTATAGGTATGCACCACCACACCCGGCTAATTTTGTATTTTTAGTAAAGGTGGGGTTTCACCATGTTGATTAGGCTGGCCTCAAACTCCTGACCTCTGGTGATCTGCCTGCCTTGGCCTCCATTTTGCTTTTTTTTTTTTTTTTTTTTTTGAGACGGATTTGCAGTCTTGTCACCCAGGCTGGAATGCAACGGCACAATCTCGGCTCACTGCAACCTCCGCCTCCAGGGTTCAAGCAATTTTTCTGCCTCAGCCTCCTGAGTAGCTGGGATTACAGGCAAGTGCCACCACACCCAGCTAATTTTTTTTTATATTTTTAGTAGAGACAGGTTTTCAGCATGTTGGCCAGGCTGGTCTCAAACTTCTGGCCTCAGGTGATCTGCCTGCCTCAGCCTCCCAAAGTGCTGGGATTACAGGCGTGAGCCACCACATCCAGCCGCATACACTTTAAATCATCTTTAGATTACTTATAATATCTAACACAATGTAAATGCTATGTTAATACAGTCATGTGCCCATAATGACATTTCGGTCAATGACGGACTGCATATACAACAGTAGCCCCGTAATATTATAATGGAGCTAAAAATTCCTATTGCCCAGTGACATTATAGCCATGGTAATGTCATAGCATTCCTCACCTGTTTGTGGTGATTCTGATATAAACAAACCTAATGCACTGCCAGTTGTATGAAAGTGTAACACATACAATTACATATAGTACATAATACCTGATAATGATAATGACTATGTTACTAGTTTATATATTTACTGTACTTTTTATTGTTATTTTAGAGTATACTCCTTCTATTTGCAAAAACAGTTAACTATAAAACAGCTTCAGGCATGTCATTCAAAAGGCATTCCAGGCCAGGCACGGTGGCTCATGCCTGTAATCCCAGCACTTTGGGAGGCCAAGGCGGGCAGATCACGGGGTCAGGAGATTGAGACCATCCTGGCTAACACGGTGAAACCCCGTCTCTACTAAAAATACAAAAACAAAATTAACCAGGCATGGTGGTGGGCGCCTGTAGTCCCAGCTACTCGGGAGGCTGAGGCAGGAGAATGGTGTGAACCCAGAAGGTGGAGCTTGCAGTGAGCTGAGATCACGCCACTGCACTCTAGCCTGGGCGACAGTGCGAGACTCCGTCTCAAAAAAAAAAAAAAAAAAGGCAATCCAGAAGAAGGCATTGTTATCACAGAAGTCACATCTCCATGTGTGTTACTGCCCCTGAAGATCTTCCAGTGAGATAAGATGTGGAGGTGTTGATGATCCTGACCCTATGTAGGCCCAGGCTAATGTGTGTATTTCTTCGTTTTTAACAAAAAGTTTGAAAAGCAAAATAATATTTAAAAATTTTCAAATGTAAGATTATTTCTTGGAAAAAATACACATAAATAACATTTTAAATTAAAAAAAGAATTTTAGGCGGGGCGCAGTAACTCATGTCTGTAATCCCAGCATTTTGGGAGGCTGAGGTGGGCGGATCACGAGGTCAGGAGATCGAGACCATCCTGACTAACATGGTGAAACCCCATCTCTACTAAAAATACAAAAAATTAGCCGGGCGTGATAGCACACACCTGTAGTCCCAGCTACTCGGGAGGCTGAGGCAGGAGAATCACTTGAACCTGGGAGGCGGAGGTTACAGTGAGTCAAGATCGCGCCATCGCACTCCAGCCTGGGCAATAGAGCGAGACTCTGTCTCAAAAACAAAAAACAAAAATTTTATTTTCAACCCAGGAGACAGAGATTCATATTGCCCTGAATATATGCTGCCTGCCCAAAAAAAATTTGATAGAAAAAAAGCATGAGGAATAAGGATATAAAGAAATAAAATATTTCTGTAAAGCTATACAATGTTTGTGTTTTCAGTTGTTATTACAAGAGTCAAAAAGTTAGCCGGGTGCGGTGGCTCACACCTGTAATCCCAGCACTTTGGGAGGCCGAGGCAGATCACGAGGTCAGGAAATCGAGACCATCCTGGCTAACACGGAGAAACCCCGTCTCTATTAAAAATACAAAAAAACAAAATTAGCCAGGTATGGTGGAGGGCGCCTGTAGTCCCAGCTACTCAGGAGGCTGAGGCAGGAGAATGGCGTGAACCCAGGAGGCGGAGCTTGCAGTGAGCTGAGACTGTGCCACTGCACTCCAGCCTGGGCGACAGAGCAAGACTCCATCTCAAAAAAAAAAAAAGAGAGAAGCTCTCAGCTTTCAGCTCGGAGGAGGCCAAAGTGCAACTTTCTCTGGTCGTTGCGAATCCGGGTTCATCCAACACCAGCCGCCTCCACCATGCCGCGGAAGTTCAACCCCAGCGACATCAAAGTCGTATACCTGAGGTGCACCAAAGGTGAAGTCGGTGCCACTTCTGCCCTGGCCCCCAAGATCGGCCCCCTGGGTCTGTCTCCAAAAAAGGTTGGTGATGGCATTGCCAAGGCAACGGGTGACTGGAAGGGCCTGAGGATTATAGTGAAACTGACCATTCAGGACAGACAGGCCCAGATTGAGGTGGTGCCTTCTGCCTCTACCCTGATCATCAAAGCCCTCAAGCAACCACCAAGAGACAGAAAGAAACAGAAAAACATTCAACACAGTGGGATGATCACTTTTGATGAGATCATCAACATTGCTCTACAGATGCGGCACCGATCCTTAGCCAGAGAACTCTCTGACACCATTAAAGAGATCCTGGGGACTGCCCAGTCTGTGGGCTGTAATGTTGATGGCCGCCACCCTCATGACATCATAGATGATATCAACAGTGGCGCTATGGAATGCCCAGCTAATTAACCACAAAGGAAAATATTTCAATAAAGGATCATTTGACAACTGGTCGAAAAAAAAAAAGTTAAAAAAGATTAAAATGTTACATCAGCCTTGGCAAGTGGGAAAAAAAATATTAAGTTTATAAAGTAAAATAGTTATAGTAAACTAAGGTTAATTTATTATAAAAGAACTATTTTTTATAAATTTGGTGTAGCCTAACTGTACCATGTTTCTAAAGTCTACAGCAGTGTACAGTAAGGCCCTAAGCCTTCACATTCACTCACCACTCACTCACTGACTCACCCAGAGCAACTTCCATTCAAACATGCTCCATTTAATGGTTAGTACCCTGTATAGCTGTACCATTTTTTATCATTTATATTGTATTTTAACTGTACCTTTTCTATGTTTAGGTATGTTTATATACACAAATGGTTACCACTGTGTTATGTTACCTACAGTGCTTCAGTATAGTAACACGCCACACAGGCTTGTTGCCCAGGAGCAATAGGCTATCGCAGATAGCCTAGGTGTGTAGCAGGCTAGATCATCTAGGTTTCAGTAAGTACATTCTATGACGTTTCCACAATAATGCATTTCTGATCATGTATCTGCATTGCCAAGTGACACATGACCATAACTTTTATACTGTATTTTTTGGTTTTATTTTTTATTTTCCATGAATATTTTCTTGTTTTTTTTTTTTTTTTTTTGAGACCAAGTCTCGCTCTGTCGCCAGGCTGGCGCAATCTCAGCTCACTGCAACCTCCACCTCCCAGGTTCTAAGCAATTCTCCTGCCTCAGCCTCCAGAGTAGCTGGGATTACAGGCACGGGCCATCACATCTGGCTAATTTTGTCTTTTTAGTAGAGACAGGGTTTCAACCATATTGGCCAGGCTGGTCTGGAACTCCGGACCTCAGGTAATCTACCCACCTTGGCCTCCCAAAGTGCTGGGATTACAGGCGTGAGCCACTGTGCCCACTCTCCTTGAATATTTTCAACCGATGGTTGGTTGAATCTGCAGAAGCAGAACCCACAGATACAGAGGGCCAACTGTACTCCATATGCCAAAAAGCAACTTGGATTAAGATAAGTAAAAGCAGGACCATGTCTAAAGTATGCCACCATTTGTGTAAAAAAGGTGGGGGAGTATAGTCTTACTTGCTTGAATACCAATAGAATTTCTCTGGAAGAACACACAGTTGCCCTGGGTAGCAGAATTGGGTGGCTGGAGGACAGAAATAGGAAGCAAACTTCACTATACAACAACCTTTGTGCCTTTGGAATTTTGAACCAAATGAAATGTTATTACCTATTCAAAATAGGCTGGGCGTGGTACCTCACGCCTGTAATCCCAGCACTTCGGGAGGCAGAGGCAGGTGGATCACCTGAGGTCTGGAGTTCAAGACCAGCCTGGCCAACATGGCGAAACTCCATCTCTACTAAAAAAAAAAAAATACAAAAATTAGCTGGGCGTGGTGGTGGGCACCTGTAATCCCAGCTACTTGGGAGGCTGAGGTAGGAGAATCGCTTGAACCTGGGAGGAGGAGGTTGCAGTGAGTGAGACTGAGCCACTGCACTCCAGCCCGGGCGACAGAGCGAGACTCTGTCTCAAAAAAAAAAAAAAAAAAAAAAAAAAACAGAATAAAATTGAAAGAAAAGAAACAAGTGAGTTGAAGAGCACTGGACTTCCATGTCCTTGGAGTCTATCCATCCCGAGAGCCCACCTGTGGTCTGGCCTTGTGTCTGTGGCACTGTAGTGAGGGATGGAACTCTTGGGTGGGATGTGGTAATTTTGGTCGTTGCACCCAGGCCTCTTGTCCGTTTCTGGGGAAAGATAAAGACAAAGTCCATAGTCACCCTCCCTAATGGTTTATACTCTCTCTCTCCTTTCTTTCACACACACATACACACACACACGCCCCCCACACACATGCACATCTCTCCATGCCCAGCTCACCTTCTCAGGCTCCAGGCCATCTTCCATCTGGTCAGGCCTCCTCTTGAGTCTGCTTCCTGAGAGAGGCAGCCGGGAAGGGGCCTTAATCAGAGGTCTCTTCGGTTCTATGTTCCCCTTTACTTCCAACAGGGGGGACCTCTGTTGGGAAAAGAGACCCTTAAGACAATACCCAGGAGCCCAAATGTCCCAAGAACTTCCCATCTTGGCCCCCAGCCTCAATTATCAACATCACCACCACCAAGCACTGAGCACCACTTGTGCCAAAAGCTGAATTATGTGCCAGACAGACAGCATGAACAGAAGTGGGGACGTAACCTAAAAGGGGGAATAACCTCTAGGGGAAAAGCTGGACTTGACTAACTTTAAGGGTGGGACTAAAACAAGCAGAAAGGAATGGATGCTCTTTCTGGAAGGCAAAAATTCAAATATGTACATAGCATGGCTAAGAAACCAACTGGCCCTTTTGGCTGAAGCTGAGAATCATAAATAAGGGAGAGAGTGGAAGATATGTGAGGGCTGAAGACTGCTTGGGAGAATCAGGCAACATTTATTGAGCAATGTTTGAAATGTTTTACCTGGGCCGGGTGCAGTGGCTCATGCCTGTAATCCCAGCACTTTGGGAGGCTGAGGTGGGCAGATCACAAGGTCAGGAGTTTGAGACTAGCCTGGCCAACATGGTGAAATCCTGTCTCTACTAAAAATACAAACATTAACTGGGTGTGGTGGTGCATGCCTGCAATCCCAGCTACTCAGGAGGCTGAGTCAGGAGAATCGCTTGAACCTGGGAGGCAGAAGTTGCGGTGAGCCGAGATCACGCCACTGCACTCCAACCTGGGCAACAGAGTGAGACTCCGTCTCAAAAAAAAAAAAAAAAAAAAAAGGCATTAGAACTTAATTCTGGCCGAGCACGGTGGCTTATGCCTGTAATCCCAGCACTTTGGGAGGCTGAGGCAGGCAGATTACTTGAGGTCAGGAGTTCAAGACCAGCCTGACCAACATGGTGAAACCCTGCTTCTACAAAAATTACCCAGGCATGGTGGCATGTGCCTGTAATCCAGCTACTTGGGAGGCCGAGGAGGAGAATCGCTTGAACGATTGGTGGAGGTTGTGGTGAGCCGAGATCACACGACTGCACTCCAGCCTGGGTGACAGAGCGAGACTGAGTCTCAAAAAACAAAAAAAGGACTTGGCTGGGCGCGGTGGCTCATGCCTATAATCCCAGCACTTTGGGAGGCCGAGGCGGGCAGATCACGAGGTCAGGAGATCAAGACCATCCTAGCTAACACGGTGAAATCCCGTCTCTACTAAAAAATACAAAAAAATAGCCGAGCGTGGTGGCAGGCGCCTATAGTCCCAGCTACTGGGGAGGCTGAGGCAGGAGAATGGCGTGAACCCGGGAGGCAGAGCTTGCAGTGAGCCAAGATTGCGCCACTGCACTCCAGCCTGGGCGACAGAGCGAGACTCCGTCTCAAAATAAATAAATAAATAAATAAATAAAAATAAAAAACTTAATTCTCATGGAACCTAGTTGAAAGGGGCTACTCCAGAAGCTTGAGGGCTAAGCTAGGCAGACATCCACCTTAGCGAACCAGATGACATTTGCCTGTGGTCCCAGCTACAAGGGAGGCTGAGGTGGGAGGATGGCTTGGGCCCAGATCAAGGCTGCAGTGAGCCGTGATCATGCCACTGCACTCCAGCACTCCAGCCTGGGCGACATACTGAGATCCTGTCCCACAAAAAAAAAAAAAAGAAAAAGAAAAAGAAAAGAAGTAACACAGAGATCTGAGTACCTGAAGAGCTGGTTTTTGTTTATTTGTTTTGAGACAGGGTTGCCCAAGCTGGCTTTGAACTTTGAGTTCAAGTGATCCTCCTGCCTTAGCCTCTTGAGTGCCTAAGACAACAAGCACATGCCACTGGACCCAGCAGGATTGGTTTCAAGGATGCTAAGTTCAATTTTGGGAAAGTGAGTTTGAGCTACCCGTGATACAATGAGATTTACTCAAGGAAGTTCATAGAGCATCATTATTTTTTTTTAATTATGAAACAACCTGATACACTGTTTTCTTTTGTTTTTAATTTATTATCATAACCCCTATATAAGACTGTGAGCAACGTAAGAATTCATCTGTTTTGTTCATAACTATATAACCAGAGGGCCTAGTACAATGTCTGCTACATGGTAGGACTCTACAGTTTTTGAAGGAATGAAATTGAATATTCATCAGTGGGGCAGTACTTAAACTGTGATACATCCATACCATTGGCTTCTATAAAAATAAAAAGGGAAAAAAAGAGGTAGCATTTTTCCTGCCACCTACAGAAATGTGCACAAAGAATGCTTATTTTAATTTAGTGTAATCAAATATAGTATGGAAACCAAATTTTTCTTTAAGTATTCTGAAGTCAAACACTAATTTTTAAAAATAACCTGTGCCCTTCCTCCTCTCTACACTACCATAGTGGATCTGCTACAGACCTACTTCCTTGGAATTTATGTCGGTTCAGAAAATGTGTTTAAAGGTTTGTTTATTCAGGACAACTCCAAAGACCACAGTATATATATTTTTCCCATCTATTAATATAAAGCTAGACATGATGCCCTCCAACTTTCCACAATGAGAAGCATAAGCACTTAACCTTCTATAAGAACGGACATTCATGCAACCCTGCCTACATCCACCTCACCACAAGATCAGAGGTGGATGGCCCTGCTCCTAAGGCAACCCTTTCACATATGCATCACATCCCACCCCTCCTCACCAAATCCTGGACTCACCAAATCCTCCCAATTTCAGGAACATTCCTCCAGCAATCCTCCCTTCTCACCTCTGCACCATCAGCTTTGCACTCTATGGCATCACTCCAATTGGCATACCACAAACTCTATTATTTCTTCGAAACTAAAAGAATCTGAACTCGGGCCGGGCGCGGTGGCTCACGCCTGTAATCCCAGCACTTTGGGAGGCTGAGGCGGGCGGATCACGAGGTCAGGAGATCGAGACCATCCTGCATAACACGGTGAAACCCCGTCTCTACTAAAAATACAAAAAAATAGCCGGGCGTGGTGGCAGGCGCCTGTAGTCCCAGCTACTCGGGAGGCTGAGGCAGGAGAATGGGGTGAACCCGGGAGGCGGAGTTTGCAGTGAGCCAAGATCGCGCCACTGCACTCCAGCCTGGGTGACAGAGCCAGACGCCGTCTCAAAAAAATAAAAAATAAATAAATACATAAATAAATAAAAAGAATCTGAACTCTGCTTTCCGTAACAGGTACTATCCTTTTTCCTTGCCGCCCTTTGCAGCAAAACTCTAAAGTATTACCTCTAGTGTATTCATTGTGGCCAATTTCTCTCCTAAGCCCATTGCAACCAGGCTTTCATTCCCACCATTCCATCGAAACTGCTATCCTCAAGATCACAAGTAACTTCATGTTGCTAACTCAATTCTTTATCTTCATTTTCTTGACCCATCAAACAGCATTTGATACAACTGATTACTCCCTTTTCCTTAATAGGCTTTCTTCATTTAGCTTCCAGGAGACCACCCTTTCTTACCTCACTGGCAGGTCCTCCTCATCTCTCCAGACTTTAACAGCATTCTCTATCTATACTCACTATCCACTCCCATGGCTTTAAGTATCATTGATATGCTGAGAGTTTCCAAATTTATATGTCCAGCTCAGACCTCAATCCTGCACCTATACTGAACTGCATCCTCAACATCGCTATTTAAGGCTGGGAGTAGTGCCTCATGCCTATAATCCCAGCACTTTGGGAGGCCGAGGCGGGCAGATCACTTGAGTTCAGGAGTTCGAGACCAGCCTGGCCAACATGGCAAAACCCCGTCTCTACTAAAAATACAAAAATTAGCCAGGTGTGGTGGCACGTGCCTGTAACCCCAGCTACTCGGGAGACTGAGGCGGGAGGATTGCTTGAAGCTGGGAGGTAGAAGTTGCAGGAAGCTGAGATCGCACCACTGCACTCCAGCCTGGGCAACAGAGTGAGAGACTCCGTCTCAAAAAAAATCTCCATTTGGAAGTCTAATAACTGACCTCTTGATGTCCAACCCTGCTTTGAACTTGCTCCTTTTGCAGCTTTCTCCATCTCAATTGATATAACTCCATCTTTCAGTTGCTCAAGCCAAAAACCCAGTCTTCTCTTTCTCTTACATACCACATCTAATCTGTCAACAAAGCATGGCTGATTGTACCTTCAAAATATATCCGGAACCCAATCACTTTTTACTGTTTCTTCCACTGCTATCACCCTGACCTAAGACACCATCATTTGGCACCTAGATTATCATAAACCAGTGGTTCTCAACTGGGGGTGATTTTATCCCCCAGGTGACATTTGACAATGTCCAATGCAGTCCTGTACACTGCCAGATGCCTAGCAGCATCCCTGCCCTCTACCCACTAGATGCCAGTAGCAACCCCCCACCTAGTCATGACAATAAAAAATGTTGGCCAGGTGCGGTGGCTGATGCCTGTAATCCGAACACTTTGGGAGGCCAAGGTGGGAGGATCACGGGGTAGGAGACTGAGACCATCCTGGCTAACACAGTGAAACCCTGTCTATACTAAAAATACAAAAAATTAGCCGGGCACGGTGGCACGCACCTGTAGTCCCAGCTCCTCCAGAGGCTGAGGCAGGAGAATCGCCTGAACCCGGGAGGCAGAGGTTGCAGTGAGCCAAGATCGCACCACCGCACTCCAGGCTGGTGACAGAGCGTGACTACATCTCAAAAAAAAAAAAAAAAAAAACAAAAAACAAAAACAAAAGTTGCAGGGCACGGTGGTTCATGCCTGTAATCCCAGTACTTTGGGAGGCCAAGGCAGGCGAATTGTTTGAGCCCAGGAGTTCCAGACCAGCCTGGGCAACATGGCAAAACCCTGTCTCTACAAAAAATACAAAAAATTAGCCAGGCATGGTGGCAGGTGCCTGTAGTCCCAGCTACTCAGGAGGCTGAGGTAGGAGGATCACCTGAGCCCAGGAAGTTAAGGCTCCAGTGAGCCACGATCATGCCACTGCACTCCAGCCTGGGAACACGGAAAGAGAATCTGTCTCAAAAAAAAAAAAAAAAAAAAAAAAAAGGCAATGGTGCTATGGTTGTGAAAATATGTTGGACCCAACAAATCTTATCTCTTTGCTTAAAATCATCCAATGATTCCCCATCTCACTCAAAGTCCTCACAACGACCACCACAAGGACAAACTGTGATCAGCAGCCCCACTACCCATTACCTGACTTCCTTTCCCACAACTTTTCCCCTTGCTCACTTCAATCCAGCCACACTTCCCTCCTTACAACTCTTTAGGGACTCTGCTCTAGCAGATTCCCTCTGCCTGAAATGTTCTTCCCTCACTATCTGCTTGTCTATCTCCCTTACTTCCTTCAAGTCTTTATTCAATTCATCTTTTCAATGGGGGTTACTGAGACCACCCTATTTAATACTCTATCCTCCCAGTTGGCCTCCCCTACTCCCTTAATCTTGAATTTCTCCTTTTCTCCACAGCACTTATGGCCTTCTGACAGTTACATAATTCATTTATTACATTTACTGTCTGTATCCCCATAGAATGGCAGCTCCATGGTGGCAACGATTTGTCCCTTGTTCACTGCTGCATCCTAAGTACCTACAACCGCGCCTGGCATGTAGTAGGCGCTCAGTAAATACTTGATTAATAGATCTGAGAAGGCTTTTACTACTTCTCACTGTCACATCATACCGCTCTGCTCTCTGGTTGTCACGACGGAAAGAATCTCTCTTAAGGCTGAATCCTAACTTTAGGGAAACCTGAACGTGAAATACTAGTAAAGAAAGGATTCAGGCAGGAGACTTTTCCTGGCACCAGAAATCAGTACACTCCAGCTGTCACACACATTCATGTGTCTTCACTGGAGAGAGGAAGCTGCATATGGTTGTGGGGTGCAGCAGGGCACCATTTAAGAGAAAGAACTAAATCAGTTAGTTTCATTGGGCAGGAATCTGCAAAATTTGGGAAAGGAGAGAGAGAATGAGGAGTCTTTTGGCCCAGATTACCCTACTCTCCTTCTCCCTTTCCTACACTCCGAAGCAGCAGTGATGAGGAGAGGCGATAACACAAAAGGACCTCAGCAAGGATGTGGCCTCAGACACCATGTCCCCAAAGGAAGAAGTCATATCAGAACTCTCACTTCTTACACGCTGTAATCACACCCTGAGTATGAATAAAGAAGTGGCAATGTGTCAGACGAGCCTGAGAATTCGAAATGGGAAATCTCGGAGACATGAAAGTAAAGGAGGGGCTCCAGAGACTTGAAGCTGGGGGAGGGCAGAGAGACGTCCCTTCCGACCTCCCCGGGTGCTCTTTGCCGTCTCCACTCCTGCCTCCGCCCCTTTCCACTTGTACGGGGGCGCACGGACCTTCGCTCTCCCGGTAGACATGACAAAGGCCGGCCGGGAGCCGGAGGCGCGACAGCATCGGAGCGGCCAACCGTCGTCCCCATCCTCAGGGCAGGACACTTGCGCCGCCCCTACTCACCTGCAGATCCATGTCCACCTCGGTCCCACACGTGCCGGGGGAATGCAGTGGAAGAGAACTGGGTGCTGGGGATCCTGGGACTCGCGTTCTCTCGCCCGCTCGCGAAGCAAGTTAGAGAACTCGCTCGGCTCCGGCCGCTACCAGCCCCGCGCCACACCCGCCACTTTTGAATTCCAACGGCCGCCACCCACTCTCACCGCGCTCTGCACGCAGGGACCAATCGTCGCTGTCGCCACAGCCGAGGGCCAATCGCAGCGTCCTCCGCCACCCGAAGCCACACCCCGCCCGACAGGAGCCTTGTCTTTTCTGTTTCGCAGGCGCCGGAGAGGTAGGCGGATTAATTCCACTTCCGGTCCCAGTTATGCTTCTCACCCCTCCCCTCCTCTAGTGGCAACAGTGCTGGACTTCCGCTCGGCTCCCCGCCGTGGCTCGCTACGTCACAAAATGCGTGGACGTCGCGGCACGAGCGCAACTGGCCAAACGTAACTGGTGGAGGCCGAAGGAGGAGGAGGGGCGGGGACGCTGGAGGAAAGAAATGACGCATGCGCAAACAAGGACCCGTGCCGGGAGACAGGCGGGACTAGCGCCTCCTGGTGACTGCAGTAGGGAGCGCACTTGTTTTCCGTCGACGTGATTGCGGCTCCAGCGCTGCCTCTCCTGGTCGTGGTTGACTGGGCCCGGAAGTGGCTCCTGGAGCCCTCACGTGGACGTGAGTGGCCTGGTCTGTTCATTCCCTGGTAATGTTGCCATTTCTCACCAAATTTAGGAACTTTTGCGCTCCATTGAAGCCTGACAGTGGGGATTCAAAGCTCAGGAAAGAATTTTTCTTTATAGCCCTCTTCTCTCAGCCAGCCTACTTACCTGGGTGCTGTTACTGGTGCTGGGCTCAGGGCCTCTGGAGTCTCGAGCTCAGGGAGGATTTACTGCTTCCATTTATGGAGTATTTTATGTTTTTCAGATTATGCACCTGTATTATCTCATCTTATAATCACAAAAATTCACTGAGTTCCTACATTGTGCCACGTTCTTTGTATAGATGGATGGAGACAGGTTCAGAAAAGTTACATAATAAGTGTAAGGTCACACTACTGGTTAGGAATGGATCTAGATTCCATTAGCTTCAAAATCCAAGCTATTTCTGTTAACTCACATTGCCTGTAACAGTTTCGGTGACAAGAGCAACCCCTTACGTGTGAATAAGGTGCTGGTTTGCAAAGTCGTTCTACCATATTTACTCATCTGAGTTTCCATCCAATCCTGGAGGTAGTCAGGACAGGGTTTTATTTATGAAACCGAAAGGCAGGGGCTTAAAGCATATGTTCGGGGGTTTGGTGTGCAGTTGGAAATTGGCAGGTCTAGCACCCACGCTGCCGTCTTCAATCCGTTGCTTTAACTTGGCTTCAAACAAGCTTGTAGAGAGAAGCAGATTGTGGGGAGACATACTGTCTGAAAACCATGCTGCCATCCCCCCAACCTTTGATATCCTGGGAAAACTCCAAAAAGCAAGAGCTGGAAGAGAACACAGTAAAAAGAAAAGTAAAGGAAGAAACTAGAGAAAACCAACAATGGAAGGTAAAGGGGGATAACTGAGAAGGGAGACCTGAGTAGAAACATATAGCAAAAGATATTTATCAAATTAAAAAAAAAATTTTTTTTAATGAAATGGAGAACTATAGACCCATTAGCAGATTAAAGGGGGAAAATTTATGCATCTCAATTGATGCAGCAAAGCCACTCAAAATATTCAACACCCGCAGCCAGAGGGAGGAAGATGAGGAGGGGTGGACCAGGCCTGGGAGGGTCCTGGGTGGGGCGCTAAGGAGAGGAGGTGCAGTATAGCCACGGGGCTCTGGGACGCATTCGAGCCCTAGGAGGGTGAGGTGGCCGAGGGCTGCTCCGATTCGCAGCAGCTTGTCTGTGCACCAGCACCCTAGAATGAGCAGTCTCCGGGCCATGAAGACCTTGTCCCTGGTCTTGCTGGTGGCCCTGCTGAGCATGGAGAGAGGGTCTGCGCTGCTACGGATGCTTGGCGGTCTCGGGAGGGGCCTCCTGCAGCGTGGTTTGTGCCCCTTCCCGGATGGGGTCTGTGTCTCCCAGAAAGTGAGCGTCTTTGGCAGTAAAGTGAGAAGGGAGAACAAGCTCTGCCTGCCCTCCTGCCAGAAGGACGTCGGATTCCCCTTGCTGAAACTTACAAGTGCCGTCGTGGACTCCTAGATCTCCTGCTGCAAGGGAGACCTCTGCAATGCGGCGGTCCCGGCAGCCGGCAGCCCCTGGGCCCTGTGCGTGCAGCTCCTGCTCAGCCTGGGGTCAGTCTTCCTCTGGGCTCTGCTGTGAGGGCCTTTCCCGCCCCCTCACCCTACCCCTCCCCTGCAGCCCTACCCTCTGTCCCTGTGCGTCACCAGCTGCTTGGTTTTGAACAGCTGCTTCACTGAATTGCAGGAATTCTGGTGTGGCTTTTCAGCCATGAGATCAGGGGAAGGATGTGGCCAGGGCAGAGGTGGGGGCTTCCCTGTCAGGGGACATATCCCTGCTGAAACTCATTGTCCTCCGGGCCCAGGCCCTCCAGCCCATGCTCCCTGCAACACCACTTTTTTCAGAGCTGGGCCTTAGAGACCGGGCCCCACCGCTGGCTGCTTGGGACCCAGGGTCATAGAGAAACCGTGGCCCAGGGTGGGAGTCACCGGCTCCATCCAGCTTGCCACTAACTTGCCGAGGAGCCAAGGCCAACCCCTCAGCTCTCTGGGCCACCTGAACCCAAGCAAGGAGAGAATGTGGGTCCCAGGGGGCCCTGCTGGCCTCCTGCACAGGGGGAGGGCACCCCTCTCAAGGTCAATAAACAGCCCTTTGCTGGCAAAAAAAAAAAAAAAAAAAATATATATATATATATATATATATATATATATATTCAACACCCATTGATTTTTTTTTAAAACTCCAGAAGCTGATAAAGGACATCTTCAAAAGTTTTGCAAAACACATCACCATAATGGTGAAATGTTGAAAGCATTCCTTTCAAGATGGGGAACAAGGCAAGGATGCCTGCTCTCAATAATCCTCATCAATACAACAATGGAAGTTGTAGCCAGTCCAATAAGCAACAAATATATAAGGATTACAAGAAACAATAATGTTAATATTCGCAGATGAAATTATTGCATGTGCAGCGTCCCTAAAATAAAATTCAGATAGAATTGATAAGTTTAGCAAGGTTGATGGATAAAAAAATCAGTAAGAGGAAAAAAATTAATTTTCAAAATCAATTGCATTTCCATCTTCAGCAACACCAGTTAGAAAGTGTAACTGTAAAAATTATACCATTTGGTGGCCGGGCGCGGTGGCTCACACTTGTAATCCTAGCACTTTGGGAGGCCGAGGCGGGTGGATCACGAGGTCAGGAGATCGAGACCATCCTGGCTAACATGGTAAAACCCTGTCTCTACTAAAAATACAAAAAAAATTAGCCGGGCGTGGTGGTGGGCGCCTGTAGTCCCAGCTACTCAGGAGGCTGAGGCAGGAGAATGGCATGAACTCGGGAGGCGGAGCTTGCAGTGAGCCGTGATAGTGCCATTGCACTCCAGCCTGGGCGACAGAGCAAGACTCTGCCTCAAAAAAAAAAAGAAAAAAAAGAAATAGAAGGGAGGCAAGTTGGATTGAGAATGCTTGTGTAACATCAGGCCTGAAGGCACTTTCAGAAGCCAGGCATCGCCTATATTTCATCTCAAACTGCTACACAAGTGTTATTTCCAACCATGTGGCAATATCACACAATGTCACGACTACACGTGGAACTGAATGAAGGTCCTGGAGAGTCTCTCATAATAGAAACTTTCAGATCCAGACTTGGAAATAACTGGTCATTTAAGTGAGCTAGAGGTGGGGTTAAAATAAAGAATTGTGCTTTTCTATATTTTATTATCATTTCTCTGATGAGAAATGGAAGATGTTAAATAAAAATGGGAGTCTAGGCCCGGTGTGGTGGCTCAAGCCTGTAATCCCAGCACTTTGAGAGGCTGAGGCAGGTGGATCACCTGAGGTCGGAAGTTCAAGACCAGCCTGGCCAACATGGTGAAACCCCATCTCTACTAAAAATACAAAAATTGGCTGGGCGTGGTGGTGGGTGCCTGTAATCCCAGCTACTTGGGAGGCTGAGGCAGGAGAATTGCTTGAACCCAGGAGGCGGAGGTTGCAGTGAGCCAAGATCGCACCATTCCACTCCAGCCTGGGCAACAAGAGCAAAACTCCACCTAAAAAAAAAAAGCTGGGCATGGTGGCTCATGCCTGTAATCTGTAATCCCAGCACTTTGGGAGGCTGAGGCTGGCAGATCACCTGAGGTGGGGAGTTGAGACCAGCCTGACCAGCATGGAGAAACCCCGTCTCTACTAAAAATACAAAATTACCCAGATGTGGTAGTGCATGCCTGTAATCCCAGCTACTCAGGAGGCTGAGGCAGGAGAATTGCTAGAACCCGGGAGGCAGAGGTTGCGATGAGCCGAGATTGCGCCATTGGACTCCAGCCTGGGCAACAAGAGTGAAACTCCATCTCATTTAAAAAAAAAAAAAAAAAAGAGGGGAGGAGTCTAGACCAGGCACAGTAGCTCATGCCCGTAGTCCCAGGACTTTGGGAGGCCAAAGCAGATGGATTGCTTGAGCCCAGAAGTTCAAGACCAGCCTGGGAAACATGGGGAAACCCTGTCTCTACAAAAAATACAAAAAATTAGCCAGGCATGGTGGCACATAGGTGTAGTCCCAGCTACTCAGGAGGCTGAAGTGGGAGGATCACCTGAGCCTGGGAGGTTGAGGCTGCAGTGAGTAATGATCACACCACTGTACTTCAGCCTGGGTGACAGAGTGAGATCCTGTCTTCAAAGAAAAAAAAAAAAGGGCAGGGGGCAGTCTGTGCACACACATTCCCCTTCTTCCAGATCCCTGCCTTTGGACATGAAGACCTCCCTCTAGTGTCTCCAGTCCAAGCTGCCAGGGAGACATCACTCAGCACCACCACACCTTCCATCTGCGTGGACAGGCCTCCTAGGGGATGGCCACTTCTTGTGTAAGATCCATTACCACTCTGAAAATCAATGTCAAAGATCCAGGGAGGATACGCCCTCTAGAGGAGTTCTAGGGAAACATCTTTCTTTCCCTGATCACTGCTCCTTAAGAAAAATTAGTCACAAAAGGAAAAAAAAAAGTGACTGTATTTCATAATGTCTTGGTTCATTTTTATACAAGCTGCAAATTCAATATAAGAAACACTTATAGCTGGGCACAGTGGCTCACGCCTGTAATCCCAGCACTTTGGGAGGGTGAGGCAGGCAGATCATGAGGTCAGGAGTTCAAGACCAGCCTGACCAACATGGTGAAACCCCGTTTCTACTAAAAATATAAAAATTAACTGGGCATGGTGGCGTGCCTCTAATCCCAGCTACTCAGGAGGCTGAGGCAGAAGAATTGCTTGAACCCGGGAGGTGGAGGTTGCAGTGAGCAGAGATCGCACCACTGAACTCCAGCCTGGGCTAACACAGCGACACTCCTTCTCGATAATAATAATAATAATTTAAAAAAAAGAAACAGTTATTGTGTGCCAACGATCTGGAGCCAGAGGCCCTGTGAAGATGCCACACCATGCTGCTTGCTGGGAATACAGCAGTGAACGCAACAGATGTGGGCCTCCATTCCTCAAAGTTCCTGCCCAGTGAGGAGTACAGATGAGCAGAGACGCAGCGAAAAAAACTAAAAGAGATCATGCATGTGAAGTTCTTAGCACGATGTGTACAATTGTATGTATCCCTGAGCTGCAGCAGCAGGGCACGACAGGCCAGAGCCAGGCTCATCTAGTGTGCAGAACTGAGAAGGGCTGCAGCACGGAACAGTCTGGGGAGCTGAGGCTGGTGGGATGGGTAGGAGGGGGCAGACCATGAAGGCTTTACCCTGGGGATAGGAGCAGGAGTCTCCTACAAATCTGTCAGTTGGTCGGGATTCCCTACTTCCAGGATGGGGAAGGGTGAAGCTTTACAGGGACAAAGTCTGTGCTGGAGTGAGCCCAGGATTTCAAGACCAGCCTGGGCAACATGGGGAAAAGGAGTAAACACTCTTTTTCTTGTGCATCATGCAGTTTGCCACCATCTGCTATAGAGAGCCCCACAGGGCAAGGTTTCCTGCCGGGCCACCTCAAGTGCTACAGGCTTGCCCAGGGGATGTCCTGCCCACACAGGGTGCTGTGGCTCAGGCACTCAACCTTGGTCCAGCCTCTCACAGCTAAGCATAATACTGATACTGACACTGAGTCTTTGATAGAGGCTGTTAGCTTCCCCCCAGTATTGTTTCTCCAATCTTTTCCTCTTAATAAACGCTCGATTTTTTTTTTGCAAGACACATGGCCACCAAAAAAGATCTCAATTCCCAGCCTCTCTTGAGACCAGGTATGGCAATGGACAGTGCTCTGGCCAATAGAGCACAAATGGAAGTAATATATCCACATTTCAGGGAGAGCCCTAAAGGAAGGAGTATGCCCTTCCCCATCAAACCATGCCATTTGTTGAGAATAGAAGAACCACAAGCTTGGCCAGGCGTGGTGGCTCACACCTGTAATCCCAGCACTTTGGGAGGCCAAAGAGGGCAGATCGTCTGAGGTCAGGAGTTTGAGACCAGCCTGGCCAACCCGGTGAAACCCCGTCTCTACTAAAAATACAAAAATTAGCTGGGTGTGGTGGCACGTGCCTGTAATCCCAGCTACTTGGGAGGCTGAGGCAGGAGAATCGCTTGAACCCGGGAGGCGAAGGTTGCAGTGAGCCAAGATTGTGCGACTACGCTCCAGCCTGGGCAACAGAGGGAGACTCCATCTCAAAAAAAAAAAAAAAAGAAGAACCGCAAATTAGAAACGTCTTGCCTTCCTAGTGATCTTGGAAGTTCCACACCAGTCCTGGACTGATTATCTCAGAATTTGCTTACATGAAAAATTCACTTGTCTCTTGTTTAAGCCACTGTTATTTTGTGTCTTCTGTCACATGCAGCTGAACCAAATCCCATCTGAATTAGCCATTAATTACCACATATTGAGGACAATTGCCGATGCCCTCCTGTATCCCCTCAGAACCCTCCTTCCTTCCAGGACATGCTGACAAACCCCTGAAACTCACTGCCTCAACTACCTGGGGAGCAGCTTTCAGCCAGGGAGAAGGTAGGTAAAAATAACCCCTGCATCCACCTCTCGTCCTATCCAGTTACTATCTCTATATCGGGGGAAATTCAGCCAGATACCGGGTGAAATTCACCCCTGATATTTCACGTAGGTTCTTTTCTATTTTCCCTAAGTGTCGGCCGGTCTGAGAAATAAAGGGACAGAGTACAGAAGAGAGAAATGTTAAAGCTGGGTGTCCGGGGAGGCATCACATGTCAGCAGGTTCCGTGATGCCCCCTGAGCTGTAAAACCAGCAAGTTTTTATTAGTGATTTCAAAAGGGGAGAGAGTGTATGAATAGGGTGTGGGTCACAGAGATCACGTGCTTCACAAGGTAATAGAATATCACAAGGCAAATGGAGGCAGGGTGAGACCACAGGACCGTGGCAAAATTAAAATTTCTAATGAAGTTTCAGGCACACATTGTCATTGATAACATCTTATCAGTAGACAGGGTTTGAGAGCAGACAACCCGTCTGACCAAAAATTTATTAGGTGGGAATTTCCTTGTCCTAATAAGCCTGGGAGTGCTATGGGAGACTGGAGCTTATTTCATCCCTACACCTCGACCATAAAAGACGGCCGCCCCTCAAAGTGGCCATTTCAGAGGCCTACCCTCAGGGACGCATTCTCTTTCTCAGGGATGTTCCTTGCTGAGAAAAATAAATCAGCGATATTTCTCCCATTTGCTTTTGAAAGAAGAGAAATATGGCTCTGTTCTGCCCGGCTCACGGGCAGTCAGAGTTTAAGGTTATCTCTCTTGTTCCCTGAACATTGCTGTTATCCTGTTCTTTTTTCAAGGTGCCCAGATTTCATATTGTTCAAACACACATGCTCTACAAACAATTTGTGCAGTTAACACAATCAACACAGGGTCCTGAGGCAACATACATCCTCCTCAGCTTACGAAGATGATGGGGTTAAGAGATTAAAGACAGGCATAGGAAATCACAAGGGTATTGACTGGGGAAGTGATAAGTGCCCATGAAATCTTCACAGTTTATGTTCAGAGATTGCAGTAAAGACAGGCATAAGAAATTATAAAAGTATTAATTTGGGGAACTCATAAATGTCCATGAAATCTTCACAATTTTTGTTCTTCTGCCATGGATTCAGCTGGTCCCTCCGTTCGGGGTTCCTGACTTCCCACAAAAGATCGTTGACCACATTCTTGTTCCTGAATACTTTCTTCCTTTTATGTCTGTGGTGCTGCCTGAGTCTATGTTTCAGGCTCCTTTCCTCCCTCCATCCTTTGAGCAAGTCTCTGGTTTCTGTCTTAGGTCTTCTGGCCTTTCTCTCCACATGGTCTCAACCAATCCTGTGTTTTGACGGCCCCTGTATATTTATGACTCCAAATCTCCATCCAACCAGACTTCTCTTCTGAGTTCTAACACCAATGCCCAACCTCCTTCCAGACACACATTCTTTTTAGTGTTTGATTGTTTGTTTGTTTGTTTTTGAGATAGCATCTTGCTTTATCACCCAGGCTGGAGTGCAGTGGTGCGACCACAGCACGACTTACATAAATTTTTCGTGTAAGCAAATTCTGAGATAATCAGCCCAGGACTGGTGTGGCACTTCCAAGATCATTAGGGAGGCAAGACGATTCAAGCTTGCAGTTCTTCTATTCTCAACAAATGGCATAGTTTGATGGGGAAGGGCACACTCCACCCTTTAGGGCATTGATACCTGAAGCTCAAGTGATCCTCCCACCTCAGCCTCCCAAGTAGCTGGTGCTACTTGCACCACCATGCCCGGCTGATTTTTTTGTTTTTTGAGTGTGTTTTTGAGATGGAGTCTAGCTCTGTTGCCCAGGCTGGATGGAGTGCAGTGGTACGATCTTGGCTCACTGCAACCTCCGCCTCCTAGGTTCAAACGATTCTCCTGCCTCAGCCTCCCGACTAGCTGGGACTACAGGCTCCCGCCACCTCACCTGGCTAATTTTTGTATTTTTAGTAGAGATGGGGTTTCACCATATTGGCCAGGCGGGTCTCGAACTCCTGACCTTGTGATCCGCTCACCTCGGCCTCCCAAAGTGCTGGGATTATAGACGTGAGCCACAGTGCCCGGCCTTTTTTGCATTTTTTGTAGAGATGAGGTCTCCTTATGCTGCCTGGGCTGGTCTCAAACTCCTGGACTCAAGCCATCTGCCTTCCATGGCCTCCCAGAGTGCTGGGATTACAGGCATGAGCCACTGCACCCAGCCTAGACATTGTTGCTGTGCCTCCACACCGTCCCTATGCCTGAGTGACCTGGGCCATGCCTCGGACCCTGTGCTTGAAGGGACTCTGCACTTTGGAGTATCTTCCTTGAAATTTCCTAAGTCACTCTACAGAGCCGAGGCCAGCCTGTGCCAGCAGAGAACTCGTTCCCATTGGGTGCTCATGGGGTTCTGTAGCCTTGTAGGATCAATTCTGCTAGCAGAGAGGTATTTCTTTTATGGATCACACATTATTGGGCTACCAGCTGGTCCACTTTGACCCTTAAGCTTGAGCTATATGTGTGGGTCCTAGTGATGGCTCCCCCGCCCCCATTCTTTGTGTTCCAACTGTGGTGGTATCTCTGTTACCTTAGAGTGGCAGGTAGTCAGAGGAGTCCTTCGTCCTGTGTGTCCCTCACTGATGGTGTTGCGCCACATGCCTCACTGGCACCCAGGAAAGTCATCCCATCCACTCCATAGTCTCTGTGCTACATGCCAGATTGTCCTCTGGGGATAGCTCTGCCTATCTCCTCTCAAAGCTTTCAAGAAAGTTGTTCCACAGCCCAACAGGCTCTTCCCATTAATGTCCTCTCTTCTCTTCAATTGATGCGCTGACCTTCTGCTCTCCCAGGTTAACTATGCTGGTGAAGGGATAGACTTTCTTTATATGAAAGTGACTGGCCGGGCGCGGTGGCTCACGCTTGTAATCCTAGCACTTTGGGAGGCTGAGGCGGGCGGATCACGAGGTCAGGAGATCGAGACCACGGTGAAACCCCGTCTCTACTAAAAATACAAAAAAAATTAGCCGGGCGTGGTGGCGGGCGCCTGTAGTCCCAGCTACTCGGAGAGGCTGAGGCAGGAGAATGGCGTGAACCCAGGAGGCAGAGCTTGCAGTGAGCCGAGATTGCGCCACTGCACTCCAGCCTGGGTGACAGAGCCAGACTCCGTCTCAAAAAAAAAAAAAGAAAGTGACTGCTTGGCCGGGCACGGTGGCTCACGCTTGTAATCCCAGCACTTTGGGAGGCCGAGGCAGGCGGATCACGAGGTCAGGAGATCGAGACCACGGTGAAACCCTGTCTCTACTAAAAATACAAAAAAAAATTAGCCGGGCGTGGTGGCGGGCGCCTGTAGTCCCAGCTACTCGGAGAGGCTGAGGCAGGAGAATGGCGTGAACCCGGGAGGCGGAGCTTGCAGTGAGCCGAGATTGCTCCACTGCACTCCAGCTTGGGCGAGAGAGCGAGACTCTGTTTCAAAAAAAGAAAATGACTGCTTGGCCTGATGCAGTGGCTTACCCTTACAATCCCAGCACTTTGGAAGGCGAAGGTGGGAGGATTGCTTGAGACCAGGAATTCAGCACCAGCCTGGGCAACAAAGTGAGACCTCTTCTCTACTGAAAAAAGAAGGAAAAGAAAGGGACTGCCCTTCTCATTCCACCTACAGGCCGCTCACCTATCCACCCTACTGGTGGTCCTGTGTAAAATGTAAGGGTGCTGCCATCATTGAAAGCGATCACATTCAGCCAGGCATGGTGGCTAACGCCTGTAATCCCAGCACTTTGGGAGGCTGAGGCGGGTGAATCACCTGAGGTCAGGAGTTCAAGAACAGCCTGACCAACATGGTGAAACCCCGTCTCTACTAAAAATACAAAAAAATTGGCCGAGCATGGTGGTGTGCGCCTGTAGTCCCAGCTATTCAGGAGGCTGAGGCAGGAGAATCACTTGAACCCGGGAGGCAGAGGTTGCAGTGAGCCAAGATCGCGCCACTGCACTCCAGCCTGGTGACAGAGTGAGACTCCGTCTCAATAAAATAAAATAAGATAAAGAAAAACAGAATGTTTGGAAGTCCCATCCTTTGTCCACTCAGAGTTGTGGCGATCTGGGTTGTAAATCAGAGTTAAGAAGGGTCTGATAGCTCCTAACTGCCTATTGTTAGAGAGTTTATAGCAATAGGAATTTAGAAATTTGCCATGCCAGCCAGACCCTGAACTCTCTACCTGTAGGTAACTTTGGTTTTCTTTTTTTTTCTTTTTTCTTTTTTTTTTTGAGATGGAGTCTCGCTCTGTCGCCCAGGCTGGAGTGCGGTGGTGCGATCTCAGCTCACTGCAACCTCCGCCTCCCAGGTTTAAGCAATTCTCTGCCTCAGCCTCCTGAGTAGCTGGGACTACAGACGCCCGCCACCATGCCTGGCTAATTTTTTGTACTTTTAGTAGAGACAGGGTTTCACCATGTTGATCAGGCTGGTCTTGAACTCCTGACCTCGTGATCCACCCGCCTCGGCCTCCTAAAGTGCTGGGATTACAGGCGTGAGCCACCACGCCCAGCCGGAAGTAACTTTGGTTTTCTTAACTGTAGGGCCCTTGTTAGTTGATAAGGGAACATATTAGATCATGGGACTTTACACTTCAGCAATGAGAGGGAGTGCTCTTTTATTTAGGTGGTGATATGAAGGTATTTGCATTTTTGAAAGAACATGCTAGCTACAAAATGGGGAATAGATTGGCAGTAATTGGGTGAGGATGAGGAAAGATAGTTAGGACGTAGTCATCCAGGCAAGAGGCAAGAGGCAAAAGGCCCTGGACAAAAGTGTAGTTGTGGAGATGCAGAGAGGTCAGAGATGTGGGAGGTTCTTAACAGGCAGAACCAGCAGGACCTGGAGATGGATTAGACATGAAATGGGTGGGGGGAGCAGAGAAGGTAGTTGGAGGGAGAATGTCAGATTTTTGGCTTGAGCAACTGGGTGGCTGGCAAAGTCAGTCACAGGGAGATAGGCACCAAATTAGGAGGAGTTTTGTGGAGAAGGTCAAGGGCTCTGTTTGGACATGTTGGGGCAACACTGCACTTAGGGTATGCAGGGTATAAGCAAATAGATAAACAAATTTAAAGTCTATAACAGGCTGGGCACAATGGCTCATGCCTGTAATCCCAACACTTTGGGAGACTAAGATGGGTGGATTACTTAAGCCCAGGAGTTTGAGACTAACCCAGGCAACATATTTAGACCATGCCTGTACACACACACACACACACACACACACACACACCAAAAAAAAAAAAAAAAGAAAGAAGAAAAGAAAATATATTACAAAATACATGAGCCCCACACCTGTAATCCCAGCACTTTGGGAGGCCGAGGCGGGCAGATGATGAGGTCAAGAGATCGAGACCATCCTAGCCAATATGGTGAAACCCCGTCTCTACTAAAAATACAAAAAATTAGCTGGGCGTGGTGGCAGGTGCCTGTAGTCTCAGCTACTCGGGAGGCTGAGGCAGGAAAATCACTTGAACCTGGGAGGTGGAGGTTGCAGTGAGCCGAGATCACACCACTGCACTCCGGCCTGGACGACAGAGTGAGACTCTGTCGCAAAAAATATTAATAATAATAACAATAAATGAGCCCATGTGAAGTATAATGATGTCATTTTTTTCAAGACGGAGTCTTGCTCTGTCACCCAGGCTGGAGTGCCGTGGCGCCATCTCGGCTCATTGCAGCCTCCACCTCCCGGGTTCAAGCGATTGTCCCGCCTCAGCCTCCCAAGTAGCTGGGATTACAGGCACCCACCACCATGCATGGCTAATTTTTGTATTTTTGTAGAGATGGGGTTTCACCATGTTGGCCAGGCTGGTCTTAAACTCCTGTCCTCAGGTGATCCACCCGCCTCGCCCTCCCAAAGTGCTGGGATTATAGGTGTTAGCCACCACACTCAGCCTCAACTGTATATTCTCCTGAGCTTTTTAGGGTATATATAGTCAATGCATTCCTAAAATGTGATCACTTTCTTTTTTGAGACAGTCTCGCTCTCTCACCCAGGCTGGAGTGCAATGGCGCGATGTCGGCTCAGTGCAACCTCCAGCTCCTGGGTTCAAATGATTCTCCTGCCTCAGCCTCTTGAGTAGCTGGTATTACAGGCAACCACCATCGCGCCTGGCTAATTTTTTTTTTTTTTTTGAGACGGAGCCTTGCTCTGTTTTGCCGAGAGTTTTTTTTTTTTTTTTTTTTGAGATGGGGTTTTGCCAAGTTGGTCAGGCTGCTCTCGAACTCTTGACCTCGTGATCCACCTGCCTTGGCCTCCCAAAGTGCTGGGATTACTGACTGGTGTGAGCTACCGTGTTTCTATTTTTTTTTTTTTTTTTTTTTTTTTGAGATGGAGTCTTGCTCTGTCGCCTAGGCCAGAGAGTAGTGGCGTGATCTTGGCGAATCTCCTGCCTCAGCCTCCCAAGTAGCTGGGACCACGGGTGCGAACCACCATGCCCGGGTAGTTTTTGTATTTTTAGTAGAGACGGGGTTTCACCATGTTGGCCAGGATGATCTCAATCTCTTGACCTCGTGATCTGCCCGCCTCGGCCTCCCAAAGTGCTGGGATTACACGTGTGAACCACCGCTCCCAGCCTATTTTTAAATTTTTGAGACAGAGTCTTGCTCTGTCACCCAGGCTGAAGCGCAGTGGCACGATCGCAGCTCACTGCAACCTCTGCCTCCCGGGTTCAAGTGATTCGCTCGCCTCAGTCTGAGGAGTAGTTGGGACTATTGGCGTGTGCCACCATACCTAGCCATAAATTTTTGTCTTTGAATATAACACAACGTGAGAAAAGCATAGTAAATCCACTGATGCCTCACTTATCTCAAATGATACAAATTTTGAACCATTATTAAGTTTCACAGAAACCATTATAATTTATATAAACAATATGCTGCAAGCATTTGAAACAAGTCATGTAATAGCAAGTCTTTACAAATTTATTAGCCCTAGGAGAAGTATTATTTTTTTTCTTCTTGGATGCCAGAATCTTGAGAACAGTATGTGCAAAGTAAAAATGCATTCGATTTGAAAGTTATACTTAGCTTTTTGAAGTTTTTCAAATCCTGCTAGTGAGCCGTTTGCTAATTAAAAGTGATCTTCTGAGCCTGATGTGGTGGTGCGTGCCTGTAGTCCCAACTATGCTGGAGGCTGAAGCAGGAGGATCCCTTAAGTCCAGGAGTTCAAGACTGTAGGATTTCCAGGCTATAGTGCACAGAGATCTCGTCAGTGAATAGTCACTGAACTCCAGCCTGGGCAATATAGCAGAAACTCTGACTTTGTTTTTTAAAACAAACAAATAGAAAGGGGACTTCCATTCTGTCAGAGACGTTTGAACCAGAGCAACTCCATCTTGAATAGGGGTTGGATAAAATGAGGCTGAAACGTACTGGGCTGCATTCCCAGACATTTTTGGCATTCTAGGTCATAGGATGAGATAGGAGATCGGCACAAGATATAGGTCATGAAGACCTTGCTGATAAAACAGTTTGCAGTAAAGAAGCCGGCTGAAACCCACCAAAACAAAGATGGCGATGAGAGTGACCTCTGGTTGTCCTCACTGCTACACTCCCACCAGCAACCTGACAGTTTACAAATGCCATGGAAACGTCAGGAAGTTACCCTATATGATCTAAAAAGGGGAGGCATGAATAATTTGCCTCTTGTTTAGCATATAATCAAGAAATAACCATAACAATGGGCAAACAGCAGCCCTCAGGGCTGCACTGCCTTTGGAGTAACCATTTTTTTGTTTCTTAACTTCCCTAATAAACTTGCTTTCACTTTATTGATTTGCCTTGAATTCTTTGTTGCATGAGATCCAAGAACTCTCTCTTGCGGTTTGGATCATGACCACTTTCTGGCAACAATTCTTCAAAGAAACCTTTTATTTTTTTGAGACAGTTGTGTGTTTCCCTCTTGTTGCCCAGGCTGAGTTGCGATGGCGAGATCTCAGCTCACTGCAGCCTCCACCGCCCAGGTTCGAGTGATTCTCCTGCCTCAGCCTCCTGAGTAGCTGGGGTTACAGGCACCCATCACCACGGCTGTCTAGTTTTTTTTCATTTTTAGTAAAGATGAGATTTCACCATGTTGGCCAGACTGGGCTCGAACTCCTAACCTCAGGTGATCCACGCGCTTCAGCCTCCCAAAGTGCTGGGACTACAGGCGTAAGCCACCACGCCCAGTCCAAAGAAAACTTCATATCTGATTTTATATTTTTTAAAAAAGGCCTTACAGGTTGGGCATGGTTGCTCATGCCTGTAATCCCAACACTTTGGGAGGCCTAGGTGGGTGAATTGCTTGAGCTCAGGAGTTCGAGACTGAAACTGACTTTGCAAAATTATGACTGAGACAGTGAAAGAAATCTAACTTAACCGACTCTATCTTGCTTCTAACCTCCAAGCTGTCATTCATTCCTGGGCCTAAGCTGAACTAACTTTGAGAGAAACTTGGTTTATAATTTAAAACAAAGACAATAATAGCCCTTTCCCAAAACAGACCTCCTTCTTGCCTGGGGACTAGATTGCCTTTGTAGGACTAACACAGATTAGAAATTATGGTTTAGGCTGGGTGCAGTGGCTCACGCCTGTAATCCCAGCACTTTGGGAGGCAGAGGTGGGCGGATCACCTGAGGTCAGGAGTTCGAGACCAGCCTGACCAATATCATGAAACCCCATCTCTATTAAAAATACAAAAAGTAGCTGGGCATGGTGGCATGTGCCTGTAATCCCAGCTACTCAGGAGGCTGAGACAGGAGAATCGCTTGAACCCCAGAGGCAGAAATTGCAGTGAGCCGAGATTGCACCATTGCACTCCAGCCTGGACAAGAGCGAAACTCTGTCTCAAGAAAAAAAAAGAAAGAAAGAAAGAAAGAAATTACGGTTTAGGAGTCATGCAGGTGAAGGCTACAAGATTCTGACCCTCCCTAAACATCTCCTAAGATCAGTGCTTAAGACAGTTTGCAGACCCTGCACTTGATGGATCAGCTGGTACCACCCAGATTGATTAACTGGCTCATCTGATCTTATGGCCCCCACCCAGGAACTGACTCAGCACAAGAAGACAGCTTAGATTCCCTATGATTTCATCTCTGACCAATCAGCACTCCTGGCTCACTGGCTTCCCCTGACCCACCAAGTTGTCCTTAAAAACTCTGCTCCCCAGGCTGGGCGAGGTGGCTCGTGCCTGTAATCCCAGCACTTTGGGAGGCTGAGGCAGGTGGATCACCTGAGGTCAGGAGTTTAAGACAGCCTGGCCAACATGGTGAAACCCCATCTCTAAAAATACAAAAGTCAGCCGGGTATGGTGGCACAGGCCTGTAATCCCAGCTACTGAGGCTGAGGCAGGAGAATCACTTGAACCTGGGAGGTGGAGGCTGCAGTGAGCCAAGATTTTGCCATTGCACTCCAGCCTGGGTGACAGAGAGAGACTCTGTCTCAAAAAACAGAACAAAACAACAACAACAAAAACAAACTCTGCTCCCCGAATTCTTGGGCAGACTGATTTGAGTAATAATAAAACTCCAGTCTCCCACACAGCAGGCTCTGCGTGAATTACTCTTTCTCTATTGCAATTCCTGTCTTGAGAAATCGGCTCTGTCTAGGCAGCGGGCAAGGTAAACACATTGGGCGGTTACAAGACCAGCCTAGTTAACATGGTGAAACCCCATCTCTACAAAAAATACAAAAATTAGCCGGGCGTGGTGGTGCATTCCTGTAGTCCCAGCTTCTTGGAAGGCTGAAGTGAGAGGATGGCATGAGTCCAAGAAAAGGAGGTTACAGTGAGCCAAGATTGAGCAACTGTACTCCAGCATGGGCAACAGAGCCAGATCCTGTATCCAAAAAAAAAAAAAAAAAAAAAAAAGCCTTACATTTTTTTTTGCACCATTTCAACCAGTGCATTGTGACAGCTCTACCCATCAGCTAAATCTAGCTAATCAGTATAAGCACCTGCCCAGTCTGCCCATCTGGCCGGACTTCTCCAGGGGAAGTCCACACTGACACTAAAAGTCTGGCCACAGAAGCTGTTATTCTTTAAAAGTGCCAGGCCTTCACATTGAAAGCTTAAAACAGTTTTCTCCCTTCTCTTTTTCTCTTTTGAAATTATGAAATACTTAAGTAGAAAACTACATAGAATAGCTGTAATGAACCTGTATGGGCCAAAGGAAAACTTCCCTTTTGCCCTCTGAAGGTTGACTGGAAAATCAACTCACAAAAGATAGATGCAGGCTGGGCACGGTGGCTCACGTCTGTAATCCCAGCACTTTGGGAGGCCGAGTCGGGTGGATCACCTGAGGTCAGGAGTTCAAAACCAGCCTGGAAACATGGTGAAAATATAAAAATTAGCTGGGCGCAGTGGCGAGTGCTTGTAATCCCAGCTACTCGGGAGGCTGAGACAGGAGAATCACTTGAGCCCAGGAGGTGGAGGTTGCACTGAGCTGAGATTGTGCCATTGCACTCCAGCCCTGTCAACAGAGCGAGAGTCTGTCCAAAAAAAAAAAAGAAAAAAAAAAGATGCATTGGAGAAGAGGCATATAAATGGATTAATGTGTACACGGAGAGAACCACAGAGTGATTAACCAATCCACAACAGGGTTCAGGAGCTTATTTACCATCCTGGCAAAACAGTAATATGGGATAGGGAATAGGAATTCTCCTGAGGGGCCATAGGCGATTACTAGGGAGAGTGAATGGGCCCAGAGATAGAGATTAATTTTTGAATAGTTCTCTGTGGAATGTGAATGAGCCTGAGAGACAGTCTCTTGGGAAAGGACCTGCTCAGGTGTGATTCCATTCCTGATCTTATAGGGAGGGGAAGAGAAAACAATTGTTCTTTGTGGTATGTCTGGACTTGAAGCAGATAGAGGAACTTCAGAGAATAACTCATCCTGGCTGTGGCAGAGCTGGTTGAGAAGAGAGGTCAGAGAAACCTTGAAGTTTCTTCTTCAGTTCAGCATGTCAGCATATTTTGGGGTATTAATTTCTGAGCCTCAACAAACCTCACAGACTCACCACTTCCTTATACAACTATAAACACAAACTTTTTTTTTTTTGAGACACAGTCCTGCCCTGTCACCCAGGCTGGAGTGCAATGGTGCGATCTCAACTCACAGCAACCTCTACCTCCTGGATTCAAGCAATTCTTGCCTCAGCCTCCGGAGTAGCTGGGATTACAGGCCAGTGCCACCCCACCCGGCTAATTTTTGTATTTTTAGTAGAGATGGGGTTTCACCATGTTGGCCAGGCTGGTCTCAAACTCCTGACCTCAGGTGATCCACCCGCTTCGGCCTCCCAAGGTGCTAGGATTACAGGTGTGAGCCACTGTGCCCGGCCTCTTTTTTTTTTTTTTGAGACTAAGTGTCGATCTGTCACCCAGGCTGGAGTGCAATGGCAGGATCTCGGCTCACTGCAACCTCCACCTCCCGGGTTCAAGCAATTCTCCTGCCTCAGCCTCCGGAGTAGCTGGGATTACAGGCGCCCACCACCATGCTTGGCTAATTTTTTTATATTTTGAATAGAAACGGGGTTTCACCATGTTGCCCAGGCTGGTCTCCCACTCTTGACCTCAGGTGATCCGCCCGCCTCAGCCTCCCAAAGTGCTGGGATTACATCTTTTTTTTTTTTTTTTTTTTTTTTAATGGGGGTGGAGTCGGAGGTGTCTCACTATGTTGCCCAGGCTGGTCTCCAACGCCTGGGCTCAAGTGTTCCTCCCACCTGCCTCAGCCTCCCAAAGTGCTGGGATTACAGGCATGCACCACTGTGCCTGACCTAAACTGTTTTCTTCCACCATACTCTTGTTACCTGAAAAAAACCGGGGTTTGTTTGCCTGGCAAATAACAAATGACTCTCCACAAGGCAGATTTTAATCAATAGGAGTTTAATTACTCGTCACAAGTAAGGAGAGCACTGGGAGGATTCTTCAAAGCAGTGTCTCCGGGAGATAAGTGACAGGAGGATTTTAGGGGGCGATGGGGAGGGGAGAGGGTGCCTCATTGCATGTAGAGGAGGGGTCCCAGTTGTGGAAACACAGTGAATCCTCACGCCCGCACACAGGTCACATGCTATGAGAATGAAGCCACGGCTCCTCCCAGGATGGAGACTTCAGCATGGTAATGAGGAACTTTCACTCGGGTTTATCTACAAGTTGCTGGGGTCTGCCAGGAGCCAGTTTTAACCAACTAGGTGACTGCACTCAACACAGGGTTTAGGAAAAAAGAGGCTGCAGGGCAGGAGGCTGTAAAACAAGCCAATTGCTCAGGCTGATTAAATTTCTATAATCCCTGAAGACCCTCCCTGTCTGCTCACACAACACAAAACACTTGTGACCAGATGTATGGGACTTTTTCTCCACACACCAAGCAGTTAACTATCCAGCAAACAATGAGTGTCCTATTTGATTCAATTCAGACACTAGCTACCTGGAGATGGTATCAGATTCCACAGGTGGAGGGCTGAGTCCCAAAAGACTGCCTCCCACTTTAGATGCCAATTCCAAGACCAAGGCTGTGATCTGTGCTTCTGACAAACCCGCTATAAATCAGGGTTCCCACACCCCCCTCCTTCGCTTCATAATTTGCTAGGATTGCTAACAGAACTCAGGGAAACACTTAGGTTTATCACTTAATTATAAAGGATACTATCAAAGATATAGATAAATAGCTAGATTTAAAAGATGCATAGGGTGAGCTTTGGGGAGGAAGAGGCTTGGCGCTTCCATGGCCCATCTGGGCACCACCCTCCCAGCACCTCCAAGTATCAGTACCCTGCCAGCCCATCAGTTCTTTTTTTTTCTTTTGAGAGGCAGTTGCACTCTGTTGCCCAGGCTAGAGTGCAATGGCGAGATCTCGGCTCACTGCAACCTCCGCCTCTTGGGTTCAAGGGATTATCCAGCCTCAGCCTTCTGAGTAGCTGAGATTACAGGCACCTTCCACCACGCCTGGCTACTTTTTGTGCTTTTAGTAGAGACAGTGTTTTGCTATGTTGGCCAGGCTGCTCTCCAACTCCGGACCTCAAGTGATTTGCCAACCTCAGCAAAGGGCTAGGATTACAGGCATGAGCCACCGCGCACAGCCCCCATCCATTCTTGTTCAAGAGTTTTTATGGCCGGGCCACTGCACTCCAGCCTGGGTGACAGAGCAAGGCCCCGTCTCGGGAAAAAAAAAAAAAGAGTTCTTATAGGCTAGGCGTCGTGGCTCACGCCTGTAATCTCAGCACTTTGGGAGGCCGAGATGGGCAGATCACCTGAGGTAAGGAGTTTGAGAGCAGCCTGGCCAACATGGCGAAACCCCATCTCTACTAAAAATACAAAAATTAGCCAGGCATGGTTGTGGGCACCTGCAATCCCAGCTACTAGGGAGGCTGAGGCAGGAGAATCCCTTGAACTCAGGAGGCAGAGGTTGCAGTGAGCCAAGATCACACCACTGCGCTCCAGCCTGGGTGACAGAGTACTCTGTCTCAAAATTTTTTTTTTTTTTTTTTTTTTGAGACGGATTCTCGCTCTGTTGCCCATGCTGCAGTGCAGTGACCTGATCTTGGCTCATCGCAACCTCCGCCTCCCGGGTTCAAGTGATTCTCCTGCTTCAGCTTCCCGAGTAGCTGGGACTGCAGGCGTGCACCACCATGCCCGGCTAATTTTTGTATTTTTAGTAGAGACAGGGGTTTCACTATGTTGGCAAGGCTGGTCTCAAACTCCTGACCTCGTGATCCAACCACCTCGTCCTGGGATTACAGGCGTGAGCCACCGTGCCCAGCCAAAAAAGGAATTTTTATAAAGCTTAATCTTCAAACACCACTCCTTTTCCTGGAAGTTGGTGGGTGAGGCTGAAAATTCCAAATCTATTCCTTTAATACCTTGCTCTTTCTGGTGACCAACCCCATCCTGAGGCTACTTAGGGGCCTCACCCTAACTCATTCATCAGCATAAACTCTGATGTCATCCAAAAGAGCTCATTATGAATAATAAAAGACACTCCTGGCCTGGCACTGTGGCCCAACACTTTGGGAAGCAGAGGCAGGAGGATCATTTGAGCCCAGAAGTTCAAAACCAGTCTGAGCAACATAGTAATTTGCCTGTCTCTATTCAAGGGAAAAAAAAGTTAAAAAATAAAACAACAGCCGGGCGAGGTGGCTCACGTCTGTAATCCCAGCACTTTGGGAGGCTGAGGCAGGCGGATCACGAGTTCAGGAGTTCGAGACCAGCCTGGCCAATATGATGAAACCCAATCTCTACTAAAACTACAAAAACTAGCCTGGCGTGGTGGCGCGCATCTGTAATCCCAGCTACTCAGGAGGCTGAAGCAGGAGAATTGCTTGAACTCGGGATCACGCCATTGCACTCGAATCTGGGTGACAAGAGCAAGACTCCGTCTCAAAAAAAATAAAACAATGAAAGACACTCATCACTCTGGAAATTCAAAGTGTTAGGAGTTCTGTGACGGGAACGGGAACAAAAATCAAATATATTTCACATTATACCACACTAACATTAGTAATTTGCCCTCTTTTTAAAATAAGTAACATAGGCCCAGTGCAGTGGCTCATGCCTGTAATCCCTTCGTGGGCGGATCACCTGAGGTCAGGAGTTCTAGATCAGCCTGGCCAACATGGCAAAACCCTGTATCTACTAAAAATACAAAAATTAGCTGGACATGGTGGCGGTCACCTGTAATCCCAGCTACTCGGGAGGCTGAGGCAGGAGAATTGCTTGAACCCGGGAGGCAGAGGTTGCAGTGAGCTGAGATCCTGCCACTGCACTCCAGCCTGGGCAACAGACCAAGACTCCGTCTCAAAAAAAAAAAGACAGGAAATTTCAGTACTGATAAATTTCACACTTCGGAAACATGGAATCATCACAGAGAAGAATCACAAGAGTATGTTTTAAAAATAACCTGGGGCTAGGCACAGCGAGGTGACTCACGCCTTTAATCTCAGCACTTTGGATGGCCGAGGGGGGCAGATCACCAGAGGCTAGAGGTTGGGAGTTTGAAAACGGCCTGGTCAAAATGGCGAAACCCCGTCTCTACTAAAAATACAAACATTAGCCAGGCGTGGTGGCACACACCTGTAATCCCAGCTACTAGGGAGGCTGAGGCAGGAGAATCGCTTGAACCCAGGAGGTAGAGGTTGCAGTGAGCCAAAATCACACCATTGCACTCCAGCCTGGGTGACAGAGCAAGGCTCTTTCTCAAAAAAATAAAAATAAAAATAAATAACCTGGTGGATGGCTTTCAATAAATAACTAATAAATATGGTATGTCAACATCCATACAGATTGTACACATATTCGGCCTTTTTCTTGGACTTGATTGGTACCGAAAAAATTTATTTTATTTTTGAATACATGATACAACTGCAGGGTTTGAAGTGTAAAAGAAGAAAAAGGGTATATGTGACAATCTCCCTCCCACTTCATCCCTCATCCACATACTTCCCTCCCCTGGAGACAATGAATGTCATCAATTTCTTCCAAACTTTATTTATTTATTTATTTATGGATTATTATTATTAGTAGTATTATTTTCTTTTTTTGAGACAAAATCTCCCTCTGTTGCTCAAGCTGGAGTGCAGTGGCTCCATCTTGGCTTACTGCAGGCTTTGCCTCCCGGGTGCAAGTGATTCTCTTGCCTCAGTCTCCTGAGTAGCTGGGTTTACAGGCCCGTGCCACCACACCCAGCTAATTTTTGTAGTTTTAGTAGAGACAGAGTTTCACCATGTTGGCCAGGCTGGTCTCAAACTCCTGACCTCAGGTGATCCACCAGCCTCAGCCTTCCAAAATGCTGGGATTACAGGCGTGAGCCACCACACCTAGCCTATTTTATTTTATTATATTTATTTATTTATTTAGAGACAGAGTCTCACTCTGTCACCCAGGCTGGAGCGCAGTGGCGCGATCTCTGGTAACTGCAACCTCCACCTCCTAGGTTCCAGCAATTTTCCTGCCTCACCCTCCAGAGTAGCTGGATTACAGGAGCCCGCCACGACACCCAGGTAATTTTTTTTTTTTTTTGATACAGAGTCTCCTTCTGTCGCCCAGGCTGGAGTGCAGTGGTGCAATCTCAGCTCACTGCAAGCTCTGCCTCCCGGGTTCACGCTATTCTCCTGCCTCAACCTCCCGAGTAGCTGGGACTAAAGGTGCCCACCACAATGCCTGGCTAATTTTTTGTATTTTTTTAGTAGAGACGGGGTTTCACCGTGTTAGCCAGGATGGTCTCGATCTCCTGACCTCGAGATCCGCCTGCCTTGGCCTCCTAAAGTGCTGGGATTACACGCCCAGGTAATTTTTGTATTTTTAGTAGAGACAGGGTTTTGCTGTGTTGGCCAGGCTGGTCTCGAACTCCTAACCTCAGGTGAACCACCTGCCTTGGCCTTCCAAAGTGCTGAGATTACAGGCATGAGCCACCGTGCCCAGCCTATTATTTTTAAATTGACAGATAAATTTTATGTATTTATCATATACAACATGATAGTTTGGTTTTGGTTTGTTTATTTATTAATTAAATGTTTATTTATTTATTCTTGAGACAAATTCTAGCTCTGTCAGTAGAGTGCACTAGAGTGATCTTCTTGGCTCACTGCAACTTCAACCTCCTGGATTCAAGAGATTCTCATGCCTCAGCCTCCAGAGTAGCAGGTACTACAAGGATGCACCACCACGTCCAGTTAATTTTTGTATTTTTTTTTTTGAGACGGAGTCTCGCTCTGTCGCCCAGGCTGGAGTGCAGTGGCGCAATCTCGGCTCACTGCAAGCTCCGCCTCCGGGGTTCACGCCATTCTCCTGCCTCAGCCTCTCCGAGTAGCTGGGACTACAGGTGCCCGCCACCACGCCCGGCTAATTTTTTGTATTTTTAGTAGAGACGGGGTTTCACTGTGGTCTCGATCTCCTGACCTCGTGATCTGCCCGCCTCGGCCTCCCAAAGTGCTGGGATTACAAGCGTGAGCCACCGCGCCTGGCCAATTTTTGTATTTTTTGATAGAGATGGGGTTTCTTCTTGTTGGCCAGGCTGGTCCTGAGCTCCTGGCCTCGAGTGATCCGTCCACATCAGCCTCCCGAAGTGCTGGGATTACAGGCATAAGCCACCACACCTGGACTGCTTTTTTATCTTTATCTTCATTATTTTTTTGAGACGCATCTCCCAGGCTGGGGTGCACTGCCACAGTCACGGCTCACTGCAGTCTCAAAACACTTGGGCTCCAGTGATCCTCCCAGCTCAGCCTATAGCTGGGACTACAGGCTCCAGCCACCACTCTCAGCTAATTTTTTGTATTTTTTGTAGAGACGTGGCCTGCCTATGTTGCCCAAGCTGGTTTCAAATTCTTGGGTTCATGCAATCCTCTTGCCTTGGCCTACCAAAGCACTGGGATTTCAGGTGTGAGCCTCTGTGCCCAGCCTAATTCTTAGTTTCCATAGGTATTACATGGTATTTTGAAGCATATATAAACTTGGAATGACTAAATCTAGCTAATTAACATATGCATTACCTCACATAATTATCATTTTTGTGGTAAGAACACAACATCCAATCTCTTAACATTTTTCAAGAATACAATATATTGGTTTGGTTTGTTTTTTATTTTTCCTTGAGACAGAGTTTCGCTCTGTCACCCAGGCTGAAGTGCAGTGGCGCAATCTCGGCTCACTGCAAGCTCCGCCTCCTGGGTTCATGCCATTCTGCCTCAGCCTCCCGAGTAGCTGGGACTACAGGCGTCTGCCGTCACACAGCTAATTTTTAATTTTTTTTCTTTTTTTTTTTTGTATTTTTTAGTAGAGACGGAGTTTCACCATGTTTGTCAGGATGGTCTCAATCTCCCGACCTCGTTATCCGCCCGCCTCGGCCTCCCAAAGTGCTGAGATTACAGGCGTGAGCCACCGTGCCCGGCCTGTTTTGTTTTGTTTGTTTTGAGAGGGAGTCTTGCTATGACACCCAGGCTGAGGTACAATGGTGTGATCTCGTCTCACTGCAACCTCCGCCTCTGGGGTTCATGAGATTCTCCCGCCCCAGCCTCCTGAGTAGCTGGGACTACAGGTGCGCACCACCATGCCCAGCTAATTTTTGTATTTTTACTAGTGATGGGGTTTCACCATATTGGCCAGGCTGGTCTCGAACTCCTGACCTCAGGTGATCTGCCCTCCTCAACCTCCCAAAGTGCTGGGATTACAGGCATGAGCTACCGTGCCCGGCCTACAATACATTGTTATTAACTATAGTCATCATGCTGTACCAAATTTTAAATAGGAGGATATTCTATGTGTTCTACAACTTGGTTTCTTTTTCTGATGAACTTGATATTTTTGAGTCTAATATTTTGATGTTTTTTGTTTTTTTCTTTTTGAAATATTTAGACCCAGTTAGCTCATTTTATGTAGTAGAACAGTGCTGTCCAATAGAACTTTCTGCAATGATGGAAATTTTCTATATCAGCATTGTTTAATATGGTACTCACTAATCACATGTGGCTACTGAGCACTTGAAATGTGGCTAATGTGACTAAGGAACTCATTTTTTTTTGTTTCTTGAGACGAAGTCTTGCTCTGTCACCAGGCTGGAGTGCAGTGGCGTGATCTCAGCTCACTGCAACCTCCACCTCCAGGGTTCAAGCGATTCTCTCGCCTCAGCCTCCTGAGTAGCTGGGACTACAGGTGTGTGACACCACACCCAGCTAATTTGTGTATTTTTAGTAGACATGGGGTTTCACCTTGTTGGCCAGGATGGTCTCAATCTCTTGACCTCCTGATCCACCCGCCTCGGCTTCCCAAAGTGCTGGGATTACAGGCGTGAGCCACCATGCCTGGCTGAGGAACTAAATTTAAATTTTTAAAATGTGAAACCTAGACATAATTTTAATTATTTAAATTTAAGTTTAAATAGCCACGTGTGGCTCATTGCTACCATGTTGGATAATGCAGCTTTTTAATATTCAATTATATAAATATATCACAAGTAATGTATCCATTCTTCTGTTTATGGATTTTAAAGTATTTCCAATTACTTTATATACTGCTATATAAAAAAATGCTGCAATGAACATACTGCATGCTTTCTTGAGCAAATGTGGGAGAGGCTGGGTATAAGCTCATAAGTAGAATTGTATTATCAACTCTACTAGATATTGCCAAATGGTCTCCAAAGTGGTTTTTCTGGTTTACACTCCCATCCACTAGAAGACAGTCCCTGTTGCCCTGGAGCTTCAACAACATCTGATATTCCCAAACCTGTCTTTGCCAGTTTGATGAATGTCACCTTGTTATTTTATTATTTTATTTTTAATTTTATTAATTTTATTTTTTTCACCTCATAGTTATTTTATTTATTTATTTTTTTGAGACAGAGTCTCACTCAGTCGCCCAGGCTGGGGTGCAGTGGTGCGATCTCAGCTCACTACAACCTCCATGCCCCCACTCCCTCCCCAGGTTCAAGCAACTCTCCTGCCTCGGCCTCCTGAGTAGCTGAGATTATAGGCACCTGCCACCACACCCAGCTAATTTTTGTATTTTTAGTAGACACACAGTTTCACCATCTTGGCCAGGCTGGTCTTGAACTCCTGACCTCGTGATCCACCTGCCTCAGCCTCTCAAAGTGCTGGGATTACAGGCGTGAGCCACTGCACCCAGCCTTTGTCATTATTTTGATTTGTTTTTTGAAGCCCAAAATGTCAGTATTAATTTGCATTTTCTGTTTTCTCTTTGAGGGATTGTTTTTCCTGTATTTAAATTTTTTTTTTCTCTTGGGTTGGTTGTCTTTTTCATATCAATTTGTGGAAGTTCTTTGTAAATTCTAAATAGTAATTCTTTCTTGGTTATATATCTATATATGATGTAGTCTGCTATGGCATGGCTTTTTTTTGTTTTGTTTTGTTTTGAGACGGAGTCTCGCTCTTTCACCCAGGCTGGAGTGCAGTGGCGCGATCTCGGCTCACTGCAGGCTCCGCCCCCCGGGGTTCACGCCATTCTCCTGCCTCAGCCTCCCGCGTAGCTGGGAATACAGGCACCCGCCACCTCGCCCGGCTAATTTTTTGTATTTTTAGTAGAGACGGGGTTTCACCGTGTTAGCCAGGATGGTCTCCATCTCCTGACCTTGTGATCCGCCCGCCTCGGCCTCCCAAAGTGCTGGGATTACAGGCGTGAGCCACCGCGCCCGGCCTTATGGCATGGCTTTTATTATTAATTTAATGTTTGCAAAACCAGTATATTTACATATATTTCAAAAGGTACAAAAAGATAACCAGGGGCCAGGCACGGTGGCTCACACCTGTAATCCCAGCACTTTGGGAGGCTGAGGCGGGCAGATCATGAGGTCAGGAGATGGAGACCATCCTGGCTAACACGGTGAAACCCCATCTCTACTAAAAATACAAAAAATTAGCTGGGCGTGGTGGCACGCACCTGTAGTCCCAGCTACTCGGGAGGCTAAGGCAGGAGAATGGCGTGAACCCAGGAGGCGAAGCTTGCAGTGAGCCGAGATCGGGCCACTGCACTCCAGCCTAGGCAACAGAGCAAGACTCCATCTCAAAAACAAAAACAAAAACAAAAAAAGATAAAAAAGATAACCAGGATTTTTTTTTTTTTTTTTTTTTGAGATGGAGTTTCACTCTTGTTGCCCCCAGGCTGGAGTGCAATGGCCCGTTCTTGGCTCACTGCAACCTCCACCTCCCAGGTTCAAGCAATTCTCCTGCCTCAGCCTCCTGAGTAGCTGGGATTACAGGCACCTGCCACCATGCCCAACTAGTTTTTTTTGTATTTTTAGTAGAGATAGGGTTTCACCATGTTGGCCAGGCTGGTTTCGAACTCCTGACCTCAAGTGATCCACCCACCTTGGCCTCCCAAAGTGCTAGGATTACAGGCATGAGCCACCACACCTGGCCAGATAACCAGGATTTTTTAGAGTTAAACACAGATTTGCCATATGAACAAAGATTCTCTCCTGCTCAAATGCACGCCAGTTTCCTCTGAACCCTTTCTCAGCTAGGCCTCAATCTTGGATGATAAGGATAAGGACTTCTTTTTTTTTTTTTTTTTGAGACGGAGTCTTGCTGTGTCACCCAATCTGGAGTGCAGTGGTGTGATCTCGGCTGACTGCAACCTCCACCTCCTGGGTTCAGGCGATTCGACTGCATCAGCCTCCTGAGTAGCTGGGATTACAGGCACTTGCCACCAGGCCTGGCTAATTTTTGTACTTTTAGTAGAGGCGGGGTTTCACTATGTTGGCCAGGCTGGTCTCGAACTCCTGACATCAGGTGATCCAGCCGTCTCAGCCTCCCAAAGTGCTGGGATTACAGGCGTGAGCTACTGCGTCTGACCTGATAAAGACTTTCATGAACACTAGCATAGTTTCTAACAGTTCAAGGCCACATCTCTAGGATGACCCTAATGCCCTTTAAAGTGTCTGACTGAGAGAACTCAAGGCTGCCAAAAGAATGTATTGTTTGTTCCAGCCCACAGCTGAAGGTAGGGCCCCTGTTTCCCAGCTGCTGTTAGAGTGTAGGAGCCTAATGATAAGCCCCAGCTAACAAGTCCAGGTGGGCTTAACACAGACCAGCCCCCTTCCCACTTTTTGTAATCTGTCACTTCTCTGACGTCATTGAGCCCCTACTCACCCTGTCTCTCTATTCTTTCATTCTTGCTTTAAAATGCCCAGTTATCTCTACAAATCAAAGTTGAGGGCCGGGCGCGGTGGCTCACGCTTGTAATCCCAGCACTTTGGGAGGCCGAGGCGGGCGGATCACGAGGTCAGGAGATCGAGACCACGGTGAAACCCTGTCTCTACTAAAAATACAAAAAAAAAAATTAGCCGGGCATGGTGGCGGGTGCCTGCAGTCCCAGCTACTCAGAGAGGCTGAGGCAGGAGAATGGCGTGAACCCGGGAGGCGGAGCTTGCAGTGGGCCCAAGATTGCACCACTGCACTTCAGCCAGGGCGAAAGAGCGAGACTCTGTCTCAAAAAAAAAAAAAGAAAAGTTGAGTTCAGTTCAAGCTAGACTCTTTTCCCTATTGCAATAGTATGTCACTGATTAAAATCTGTTCTTACCACTTTATTTATTTATTTTTTATTATTATTTTGAGATGGAGACTTGCTATGTGGCCCAGGCTGGAGTGCAATGACACAATCTTGGTTTACTGCAAACTCCACCTCCCAGGTTCAAGTGATTCTCCTGCCTCCTGAGTAGCTGGGATTACAGGTGTGCACCACCATGCCCAGCTAATTTTTGTATTTTAGTAGTGATGGGGTTTTACCATGTTGATCAGGCTGGTCTCGAATTCCTTACCTCAAGTGATCCGCCCGCCTCGGCCTCCCAAAGTGCTGGGATTACAGGCGTGAGCCACTGTGCCTGTCCTGTCCTGTCCTTACCACTTTAGCTAGTGTCTGGCTTTATTTATCTATGAGATGATCCAGCAATTCCACTCCCAGGTATATACCCAAGAAAAATGAAGATATATATCCACACAGAAACTTGTATACAAATGTTTATAGCAGCATTATTTATAATAGCCAAAAGATGAAAACAGCCCAAATGCCCACTAACTGATGAATGGATAAATTGTAATCTGCACATACAATGGAGTATTATTCAGCCATAAAAAGGAATGCCAGCTACTAGGGAGGTTGAGATGGGAGGATCACTTGAGCCTGGGAGGTCGAGGTTGCAGTGAGCCATGACCATACCACTGCACTCCAGCCTGGGTGACAGAGTAAGACTCTGTCTCAAAGAAAAAAATAAAAGGAACACAGGGAGTGATGGGCTGAGCATGGTAATCCTAGCACTTTGGGAGGGTGAGGCAAGAGGATCCCTGGAGCCTAGGAGTTTGAGATCAGGCTAGGGAAGTAACATAGGGAGACCCCCATGTCCACTAAAAATTAAAAAAAAAAAAAAAAATTAGCCCGACATGGTGACTTGTGCCTGTGGTCCCAGCTACTCGGAAGGCAAGAGGTTGGAGTATCACTTGAGCCCAGGAGGTGGAGGCTACAGTGAACCATGATCACACCACTACACTCCAGCCTGGTCAACCTGTCTCAAGGAAAGTAAGACCCTGTCTCAAGGAAAGAAAAAAAAAAAAGGGAATGCGGTAGTGATACATTACATGCTACAAATGTGAGGAACCTCAAAAACATTATGCTAAGTGAAATAAGTCATGATTTATGGATTTTTTATTTTTCATTGTCAAGTTAGCATTGTACACAAATACACACACATGCTCACACACACGGCTTGGTTTGATTTGCAAAACTTTTATTTAGGATTTTTCCAGGTATGTTTGTCAGTGAGATTAGCCTATAGCTTTCCTTTCTTTCACTGTCTTTGTCTAATATTGTTATAGAGATTATATTAATTTTTTTTTTTGAGATAGAGTCTTGCTCTGTCACCCAAGCTGGAGTGCAGTGGCACAATCTCGGCTCACTGCAACCTCCACCTCCCAGGTTCAAGCTATTCTTGTGTCTCAGCGTCCTGAATAGCTGGGATTACAGGCATGTGCCACCACGGGCACCTAATTTTTAAAAAAAATGTTTTTAAATTTTTAGTAGAGATGGGGTTTTGCCATGTTGGCCAGGCTGGTCTCGAACTCTTGGCCTCAAGAGATCCACCCGCCTTGGCTTCCCAAAGTGCTGGGATTACAGGCATGAGCCACTGCGACCAGACTGGTTTATATTAAGTCTTATAAAATAGTTTGAAAGTATACTCTCTTTTTGAAAGGCATATTTTTTTTGTTTGCTTGTTTTGTTTTTAGTTTTCTTTTCTTTCTTTTTTTTTATGTTTTTGAGATGGAGTCTTGGTCTGTTGCCCAGGCTGGAGTGCAGTGGCACAATCTCGGCTCACTGCAACCTCTGCCTCCCAGGTTCAAGCGATTCTCCTGCCTCAGCCTCTTGAGTAGCTGGGATTACAGGCACCCACCACCACGCCCAGTTGATTTTTGTATTTTTAGTAGAGACAAGGTTTCTCCATGTTGGCCTCCCCAGGCTGGTCTCGAATTCCTGACCTCGTGATCTGCCCACATTGGCCTCCCAAAGTGCTGGGATTACAGACATGAGCCATCGCGCCTGGCCGCTTGTTTTGTTTTTAATGTTGGTTGTAACTCTGTATCTAGGTAATTATCTCATGAAGCATTTTTCTGCTATTGGAAGCAATTGGTATAAAACAGTAAGCCTCTTCGCCCCCATTCTTTCACGGGGCTAATTTCTACTCATTCTCCAGTTCTCATCATAAACTTCACATTATTAGAAAGGGCTTTGTTGTCTCTCTCACTAGATTAGGTGTCCCTGTTCCATGAAATGCACATTTCATTGCGATGTCTCATTAAATGTTGGTATTCTCAGCTGGACCCTAAGCAACATGGACAGGGACCTAACTTTTGTTCACCACTACCCCAGTGCTTAGCACATTGATGTCACAAAATTGGCCACCAATAAATATGTTTGGCCAAATGAGTGAAAGAAACACGGCAAACTGGAGTGCCCTGGGAAGGCCTTCTGCTTCAGAACAAAGGAGAAGACAGGAAGAAAGAAGGGCTACAGCCCAGCTGTGGAAACAGAGCCCTAGGCAAGGAGGTGTCAGTACAGTCCTGGTCCCTCTGTGCAGAAGCTTCTCATAAGGAGGCCGAGCTGTGTCAGCACCAGGGGCCCCATCATCATAGGAGGTCAGTGAAGCTTGGGAGTTCTGGCAGATGCAGCAGAGGTGGCCCTGAACACTTGGAGATTCTGGGATGGTCACCTGGGAGCCAGCAGCCATGCCAGGTAATGGGGAAGACAGCAGAGATTTCTGGAGATTGGCTCCCCTCAAAGACAGAGAGAGGAGCTTGGGCAGGACTAGATTTTCCGGTGTTTTGTTTTGTTTTGTTTTGTTTTTGAGACGGCGTCTCACTCTGTTGCCCAGGCTGGAGTGTAGTGGTGCGATCTCTGCTCACTGCAAGCTCCGCCTCCCGCGTTCATGTGCCATTCTCCTGCCTCAGCCTCCTGAGTAGCTGGGACTACAGGCGCCCGCCACCACGCCCAGCTAATTTTTTGTATTTTTAGTAGAGACAGGGTCTCACCATGTTAGCCAGAATGGTCTTGATCTCTTGACCTCGTGATCTGCCCGCCTTGACCTCCCAAAGTGCTGGGATTACGGGCGTCAGCCACCACACCCGGCCTAAGTCACACTTTCAAAATTCCTAAATCTACCCAAGGCACGGATAGCTCAGTGGCTTCTGCAGGGCCCTGGAGAAACTTCCCTCACCAGGTCCTGACCCTCTGGCTCATGTTGGGTAATCATCTTGTTTAGTCTGCATCTGCACCTTAGTACCAGGAAGTGCCTTAGGCAGAGGCACAAGAATTCACTACTCACTGGAAAGACCAATGTCCCAGGTATTCTAGCTTACCTATCAGTCTCGTGTGACTTTGGCTAGCGTCAGTCAGTTCCCTTCAATGTCAATAACCCTGAATATTCTGGCAAATAGAACTTTAAGTCAAATTATCCCTGGATCCTAGTGACAATCATCAGTCCTTAATACTAGATGATGTTTTGTTTGTTTATTAGTAAACCCTGACTGAGCACCTCCTGGCGGGGAGACCATGGTTGGGTCTGTCCCTGGTATCAACTTAGACAAATATTTCCATGTGATCCAGATATCTTAATCTATAGAGTGGATCTGAAAGCTGATGGCTTAGACCAGCTATTTGCTAAATTTCCTTCCCAGTATCTCAAAGGAGAATACAGTAATGAAGGGGGGAGGTACTTGAGAGGGCCTGATTCTAGCAAGCAGGTTTGACTAAATTGTTGGGTGGAGTCACCATCACTACAGCATTCCTCTCTGAGTAAAGCTGGGGCAATCCCAAGACAAGCCTTACAACTGAGTAGGGGCCTCTGGGAGCTGACTCTCCCTGAGTTGACCAGCTACCGGCCAGACCAAGGTCACATTGGCACTTTTTTACTGCCATGCACAGACCTTTCACTTTTTCACTATGAGGGCATTTTACCACTTTATCCTTTGAATAAACTGCAAGTACATAAGAGACTTCAGCCTCACACAAGCTTGGAAGGTAGGATACCATAATGGTGGGTAAAAGCATGTGCTCTGGAGACAAAGTCTGAGATCAAACCCAACCTCCAGGGAGTCTCTCTGAACCTATTTTGGTTCGGGGGGGCTGCCTGCAAAAACAACAACAAAACAAAAAACCCAAACTCCAGACTTTATGTCTCTGGGTCTCATGGACAAATAGAGTTAATAAGAGTCCTGCAACAAGGCTGGGCGCAGTGGCTCAAGCCTGTAATCCCAGCACTTTGGGAGGCCGAGGTGGGCAGATCACCTGAGGTCAGGACTAGCCTGGCCAACATGGTGAAACCCGTTACCACTAAAAATACAAGATTGGCCTGGCATAGTGGCACATGCCTATAGTCCCAGCTACTGGGGAGGCTAAGGTGGGAGAATCGCTTGAACTCGGGAGGCGGAGGTTGCAGTGAGCCAAGATGGCGCCATTGCACTCCAGCCTGGGCAACAAGAGTGAAACTCCATCTTAAAAAATAAAATAAAAATAAAAATAGAGTCCTGCAACAGTGAGGATGCATTCAGATGAAAGCAACAGAAAACTCAGCTAATAATGTCAGTTAATAAAGACATTTAATTGTTTCATATTTCTTTTTTTTTTGCACACATAAACAATAAACATTTTCTAAAAATACATACAAACAAAAAGATGCGTATCAAACATATTAGGAAGGTTGCACATGGGAAGTCGGGGAATAAAAATGGGGGGTGGGAGTTAAAATAAATGAGAGAGGGACTTTATATGGATCAGTGATAATAACTCAATCCTCTATTTGACAAAGAAGAGGGAGAAGGAAGAGGAAGAAAAAGAAAGTGGGATAAAGGATCAGAAAGGGAGGAAAATAGAAAAAATTAGAGTATGACTCCAGGGTAGACCGGTTTTGTTGTCACTGAGTTGGTTGGTTGGTTTGTCTGCTGTATTTTTCATGCTTCGCCAAGTTGGCCAGACTGGTCTCTAACTCCTAGCCCGAAGTGATCAACCCGCCTCGCCCCCCAGAGTGCCGGGACCACAGGCGTGAGCCACCACGTCCAGCCCCCACATTGCCCCTGGCCTCCATGGTAGACCTCCCAGACGGGGCGGCCAGGCAGAGACGCTCCTCACTTCTTCCCAGACGATAGGTGGCCGGGCAAAGGCGCTCCTCACTTCTTCCTGGACGGGGCGGCCGGGCAGAGGCGCTCCTCACTTCCTCCCGGACGGGGCGGCCGGGCAGAGGCGCTCCTCACTTCCCAGACGATAGGTGGCGGGGCAGAGGCGCTCCTCACTTCCCAGACGATGGGTGGCCGGGCAGAGGCGCTCCTCACTTCCCAGACGATGGGTGGCCGGGCAGAGGCGCTCCTCACTTCCCAGACGATGGGTGGCCGGGCAGAGGCGCTCCTCACTTCCCAGACGGTGGGTGGCCGGGCAGAGGCGCTCCTCACTTCCCAGACGGGGCGGCCGGGCAGAGGCGCTCCTCACTTCCCAGACAGGGCGGCCGGGCAGAGGCGCTTCTCACTTCTTCCCGGGCGGGGCAGCCGGGCAGAGGCGCTCCTCACTTCCCAGACGGGGCGGCCGGGCAGAGGCGCTCCTCACTTCCCAGATGGGGCGGCCGGGCAGAGGCGATCCTCACTTCCCAGACGATAGGTGGCCGGGCAGAGGCGATCCTCACTTCCCAGACGATGGGTGGCCGGGCAGAGGCGCTCCTCACTTCCCAGACGATGGGTGGCCGGGCAGAGGCGCTCCTCACTTCCCAGACGGGGCGGCCGGGCAGAGGCGCTCCTCACTTCCCAGACGATGGGTGGCCGGGCAGAGGCGCTCCTCACTTCCCAGACGGGGCGGCCGGGCAGAGGCGCTCCTCACTTCCCAGACGGTGGGTGGTCGGGCAGAGGCGCTCCTCACTTCCCAGACGGGGCGGCCGGGCAGAGGCGCTCCCCACTTCTTCCCAGACGGGGCGGCCGGGCAGAGGCGCTCCTCACTTCCCAGACGGGGCGGCTGGGCAGAGGCGCTCCTCACCTCCCAGACGATGGGTGGCCGGGCAGAGGCGCTCCTCACCTCCCAGACGATGGGTGGCCGGGCAGAGGCGCTCCTCACCTCCCAGACGATGGGTGGCCGGGCAGAGGCGCTCCTCACCTCCCAGACGATGGGTGGCCGGGCAGAGGCGCTCCTCACCTCCCAGACGATGGGTGGCCGGGCAGAGGCGCTCCTCACCTCCCAGACGGGGCGGCCGGGCAGAGGCTCTCCTCACTTCTTCCCGGACGGGGCGGCCGGGCAGAGGCGCTCCTCACTTCTTCCCGGACGGGGCGGCCGGGCAGAGGCGCTCCTCACTTCTTCCCGGAGGGGGCGGCCGGGCAGAGGCGCTCCTCACTTCTTCCCGGACAGGGCGGCCGGGCAGAGGCGCTCGTCACTTCTTCCCGGACGGGGTGGCCGGGCAGAGGCGCTCCTCACTTCCCAGACGGGGCAGCCGGGCAGAGGCGCTCCTCACTTCCTCCCAGACGGGGCGGCCGGGCAGAGGCGCTCCTCACTTCCTCCCGGACGAGACGGCCGGGCAGAGGCGCTCCTCACTTCCTCCCGGACGGGGCGGCCGGGCAGAGGCGCTCCTCACTTCTTCCCGGACAGGGCGGCCGGGCAGAGGCGCTCGTCACTTCTTCCCGGACGGGGTGGCCGGGCAGAGGCGCTCCTCACTTCCCAGACGGGGCAGCCGGGCAGAGGCGCTCCTCACTTCTTCCCGGACGGGGCGGCCGGGCAGAGGCGCTCCTCACTTCCTCCCGGACGAGACGGCCGGGCAGAGACGCTCCTCACTTCCTCCCGGACGGGGCGGCCGGGCAGAGGCGCTCCTCACTTCCTCCCGGACGGGGCGGCCGGGCAGAGGCGCTCCTCACTTCCTCCCGGACGGGGCGGCCGGGCAGAGGCGCTCCTCACTTCCTCCCGGACGGGGCGGCCGGGCAGAGGCGCTCCTCACTTCCTCCCGGACGGGGCGGCCGGGCAGAGGCGCTCCTCACTTCCTCCCGGACGGGGCGGCCGGGCAGAGGCACTCCTCACTTCCCAGATGATAGGTGGCCGGGCAGAGGCGCTCCTCACTTCCCAGACGATGGGTGGCCGGGCAGAGGCGCTCCTCACTTCCCAGACAATGGGTGGCCGGGCAGAGGCGCTCCTCACTTCCCAGACAGGGCGGCCGGGCAGAGGCGCTGCTCAGTTCCCAGACGATGGGTAGCCGGGCAGAGGCGCTCCTCACTTCCCAGACGATGGGTGGCCGGGCAGAGGCGCTCCTCACTTCCCAGACGGGGTGGCCGGGCAGAGGCGCTCCTCACTTCCCAGACGGGGTGGCCGGGCAGAGGCGCTCCTCACTTCCCAGACGGTGGGTGGTCGGGCAGAGGCGCTCCTCACTTCCCAGACGGTGGGTGGCCGCGCAGAGGCGCTCCTCACCTCCGAGACGGGGTGGCCGGGCAGAGGCGCTCCTCACTTCCCAGACGATGGGTGGCCGGGCAGAGGCGCTCCTCACTTCCCAGACGGTGGGTGGTCGGGCAGAGGCGCTCCTCACTTCCCAGACGGTGGGTGGCCGCGCAGAGGCGCTCCTCACCTCCGAGACGGGGTGGCCGGGCAGAGGCGCTCCTCACTTCCCAGACGATGGGTGGCCGGGCAGAGGCGCTCCTCACTTCCCAGACGGGGCGGCCGGGCAGAGGTGCTCCTCATTTCCCAGATGATGGGTGGCCGGGCAGAGGCGCTCCTCACCTCCCAGACGGGGCGGCGGCCGGGCAGGGGCTGCAATCCCAGCACCCTGGTAGGCCAAAGCAGGCGGCTGGGAGGCGGAGGCTGCCGCGAGGCCAGACCACACCACCGCACTCCAGCCCGGGTAACACCGAGCACCGGGTGAGCGAGACTCCGTCTGCAGTCCCAGTACCTCGGGAGGCTGAGGCGGGCAGAGTACTCGGGGTCAGGAGCTGGCGAGCAGCGTGGCCAAGATGGCGAACGCGTGCCTGCAGCCAAAGGAGAAAAAGCAGGCAGCGGTGGAGCGCGCCGGTCTGCGGCACAGGCAGCAGGGAGCCAAGTAGATTGCAGCCTGGGCCAGAGAGGGAAAGAAAGAAAGGAAGGAAGGAAGGGAGGAAGGAAGGAAGGAAGGAAGGAAGGAAGGAAGGAAGGAAGGAAGGAAGGAAGGAAGGAATTGTTTCATATTTCAAAAGTATCTGGAGGTCAGCAGCCAGTAAGCCCCTTAATGATATTATCTAGGACCCAGGGTCTCTTCATCCTGCTCCATCATCCTTGGTGTGCTGGCTTTTGGGGCCCTCTGTGTGACACTCCACTGATATTCTTGGCACATGGGAAACATCATCTGCTCTTGGATTTCCCAGATCAATCTAAGGGTATTACTTCTTGGGGGTAGGTAGGGCCCTGTGGTGGTTTGGACTGTTATTCCCAATTCTTTGCTTCCTCATTATTATTTAAGTGTACATCCATCCCCTTTGCTGTGTGACTTGCTTGTGCCAACAGAATGTCAGAGGACATGATGCAAGCAGATGCTTTAAATGTGCTTTTGTAGTTTGGCTTGGCCTCTTGCACTCCTGTGATCTGACAAGAGAAAGGCAAATTCCAGATATCCATTGCCCCTTTAGCTGTGGCCCAGAATAGACACTGGACCAGGACTAAAGGAGTCCTACCAAGCCCTGTGAAGCCCAGCCTGATTAGACAAACCACAGACAACTCACAAACCCATGAGCATGAAAATAAATAGAGTGGCTTAAGCAATCTCCTGGGGACAGGTATAGGAGGAAAGCAAGGGTCCTTGGGTTCTCAGAGTGTCCTCCGGCTCCTCCAGTTTATGAGTCAGTATGTACGTGGTCACATTCATCCTGGGGGCCTTTGGCTAAAGTCAACATTTAGAATTTCTCATGGATCTCTTGGCTGGGTCTGATCTCATTGGTGCTTCCTAGCTGACTCAACCTCCCTGTGGCTATTGGTAGCCCAGTGGGCCCCCTGAATCTCCACCGTGTCTTCCATTCAGCTCCTAACCAAGTTATGCAAACCACATGCCTCTGCTGCCAGGTCACCCTCTTCCTACCCCCATGCCCCATGGCAGGCCCATGGCTCTCAATTCAATACCCATCACTGGAAAGGGGCTGGTAACACAAAACAGACCCTGTCTCCCTGCCAGTGCATCCTGATTTGCCCACTTATCTACAATGGGAAAAATTGTGTAGCAGCTTCAGTGATCTCTTCTGTTTTCTGGATGTTTCTGAAGCCATTCCCCCAATTCCAAGGCATCTCCTTGACTCTCACCTCCCTGCCTTCCTCTTGTTCAAACCCCAAGATGAGAAGTGGTAGGCTTCTCTTTCATTCTTTTCATATCTTATCTTTGGCTTCCTGGCTCTAATTGCCACTTCAAAAGACAAAGGTTCCCTTTGGAAACAATCTATTGAGGTAGGTGTGATTATCCTCATTATGGACATATAGGAAATCAAAGATGAGTGATTAAATTTCCTCCTCCTTTGGTAGAAACTTGATTCTAGATCTGGCTCTTGATTATGTTAAATGGGAGCTAAATGAATGCAGAAAACAATTTCTTTCTCATAGTCCAGTTTTCAAGTCCATTGTCTTGCTGCAAAATCCTATTTTGAATTTCAATAGATGCATATTATCATTTCCTTCCCTTTATATTTCTTCTGAAACAATCTTAATCTCCTCACAAGCAGTTCGATGCCACAACCAAATAAGAAAGAGGTCATTTACTTGCTGAAGGCAAAAGAGAAGAGGATAAAAGGAAAAAAACACATTAATAGTTTCTTCATGCATTATCCATTCTAGCTTCCTGCTTCCACCTGACTTCCCTATTGCAAAGTCTGGAGAATCTTTATCTAGTCCTTTGAATGTGTGCATGCACACGTGAGCATTCATGGCTGCATGCAAGAGTGTGTGTGCATGCATGTATTGATGAGAGTGTTGAGAAAAGGAACTCTCCATTTTCTTTTCTTTTTTTTTTTTTTTTTTTGAGACAGAGTCTTGCTCTGTCGCCCAGGCTGGAGTGCAGTGAGCTCGCTGCAACCTCTGCCTCCCAGGTTCAAGGGATTCTCCTGCCTCAGCCTCCCGAGTAGGTGGGATTACAGGCACGTGCCACAACACTCAGCTAATTTTTGTATTTTTAGTAGAGATGGGGTTTCACCATGTTGGCCAGGCTGGTTTCGAACTCCTGACAGCAAGTGATCCACCCGCGTCAGCCTCCCAAAGTGCTGAGCCACTGCACCTGGTCCATTTTTTCTTTCTTTTTTACAGGCGTGAGCCACTGCACCTGGTCCATTTTTTCTTTCTTTTTTTTTTAATGCCATAAGTCTTTGAAACTCCAAAGCCAAAAAGTTGACCCATTTATAATTGGTATTATACTGTCATTCCTTGCTTTAGGTAATAAAGCCAGAACCCTTGGTTTTTTTTCATTGAGATAGGGAACCAGGTTACAAGGATTACCAAAAATATAAGATAATAGGCTGCTATTTTTAAAACCTTACCTCTCCAGGATCTAAGTCAGTGGCAATAGGGAGGGAAGAGAGTAATTTAGTGACCCAAACAAACTGCTGCTGAGCTGTCCAGTGCTCTGGCTCCTCCTTTGACTTCTTGGAACCATCACTTTGACAACAATAAACGCCCAATGCAGGAAAACAAAGCCAGGATTTTTTTGAGTGTCAGCCATATGCTAAGCGATATGTGATGTACTTTTGTGTACATTATCTCATTTCTTCTTTTTTTTTTTTTTTTTTTTTTTTTTTGAGACGGAGTCTCGCTCTTTCACCCAGGCTGGAGTGCAGTGGCGCGATCTCGGCTCACTGCAGGCTCCGCCCCCCGGGGTTCATGCCATTCTCCTGCCTCAGCCTCCCTTGTAGCTGGGACTACAGGCGCCTGCCACCTTGCCCGGCTAATTTTTTGTATTTTTAGTAGAGACGGGGTTTCACCGTGTTAGCCAGGATGGTCTCGATCTCCTGACCTCGTGATCCGCCCGCCTCGGCCTCCCAAAGTGCTGGGATTACAGGCGTGAGCCACTGCGCCCGGCCTATCTCATTTCTTCTTAAAGCAATCCTTCATAGTAGGTATTATCATTTTCACTTTTTTTTTTTTTGAGACAGGGTCTCATTCTGTCACCCAGGCTAGAGTGCAGTGGAGCAATCACTGCAGCCTCAAATTCCTGGGCTCAAGTGATCCTCCCACCTCAGCCTCCTGAGTAGCTGGAACCGCAGGCGTGTGCTACCATGCCCGGATAATTTTTAAATTTTTTTGTAGAGATTGGGATCTCATTATTTGCCCAGGCTGGTCTCAAACTCCTGGCCTCAAGCAATTCTCTGGCCTCCGCTTCCCCAAGCGTTGGGATTACAGGCATGAGGCACTGCACTTGGCCTCATTCTCATTTTTTAATGATGAGACAGGGTGCACAGGCTGAAAGAGGTAGAATAACTTCCCCAAAGCCCAACAGCTAAAACATGAAACAGCTGGGATTCAAACCCTGCTCCTTGGTACTGCTAACCTCACCATCATTTCTCTACATTGGGTGCCTCTTGAGAGATTGTGCTAGCACTACATGGAGAGGACTCTATAAAGATGACTACTTTCTTCCCTGTAGGAGTTATTTTATTTTATTTTATTTTAATTTTTTGAGACAGGGTCTCGCTCTGTTGCCAGGCTGGGGTGTAGTGGCACGATCTCAGCTCACTGCAGCCTCAACCGCCCTGGGGTCCCATCTTGACCTCCAGAGTAGCTGGAACTACAGGCGCATGCCACCACTCCCAGCTAAATTTTTTTGTATTTTTTAGATACGGGGTTTAGCTCAAGCTGGTCTTGAACTCCTGGGCTCAAGTGATCCTCCTGCCTCGGCCTCCCAAAGTGCTGAGATTACAGATGTGAGCCACTGAGTCCGGCCCCTACTTTTAAAACAAGAATAAGGCCGGGCACAGTGCCTATTGTCTGTAATCCCAGCACTTTGGGAGGCCAAGGTAGGCAGATCACTTGAGGCCAGGAGGTCAAGACCACCCTGGCCAACATGGTGAAACCCTGTCTCTACTACCAATACAAAAATTAGCTGGGCTGTGGGTGGAGGATTACTTAGGTGCTGAGGCAAGAGACTGAAGGCACAAACTGTCTCAGTATAATAAGGAAAATAGTTAGAATAAGAATAGTCATAATACAAATTAGATCTAGAGATGATCATGGACAATTAGCAATCATTATTATAAACATTATTAATCTTTAGCTTTTAATATTACCCTTTGTTGCATTACCAATATAACCTAGGAATAACTGGCAGGTATAGCATCAGGTGCTGAAGGGACATTGTGAGAAGTGACCTGGAAGGCAAGAAGTGAGCCTTCTGTCACACCCGCATAAGGGCTGCTTGAGGGCTCCTTGGTCAAGCAGTAACGCCAGCGCCTGGGAAGGCAACCGTTACTTAGCAGACCGCGAAAGAGAGTCTCCTTTCCTTGGAGGAGTCAGGGAACACTCTGCTCCACCAGCTTCTTGTGGAAGGCTGGATATTATCCAGGCCTGCCCGCAGTCATCCGGAGGCTTAAACCCCTCCCTGTGGTGCTGTGCTTCAGTGATCACGCTACTCATCCACTTTCATGCTCCTCCCGTACTCCTGGTTCCTCTTTGAAGATCGTAGTAGATAGTGGTAGAAGAAATAGTGAAAGTCTTTTTTTTTTTTTTTTTTTTTTTTTTGTGTGTGAGCAACAAGGCTGTTTATTTCACCTGGGTGCAGGCAGGCTGAGTCCGAAAAAGGAGTCAGCAAAGGGTGGTGGGATTATCGTTGGTTCTTTTTTTTTTTTTTTATTAATTTTTTTTGCATACAAAAACAATAAACATTTTCTAAAAATACATACAAACAAAAAGATGCGTATCAAACATATTAGGAAGGTTGCACATGGGAAGTCGGGGAATAGAAATGGGGGTGGGAGTTAAAATAAATGAGAGAGGGACTTTATATGGATCAGTGATAATAACTCAATCCTCTATTTGACAAAGAAGAGGGAGAAGGAAGAGGAAGAAAAAGAAAGTGGGATAAAGGATCAGAAAGGGAGGAAAATAGAAAAAATTAGAGTATGACTCCAGGGTAGACCTGTTTTGTTGTCATTGAGTTGGTTGGTTGGTTTGTCTGTTGTATTCTTCATGTTTCGCCAAGTTGGCCAGACTGGTCTCGAACTCCTAGTCCGAAGTGATCAACCCGCCTCGCCCCCTAGAGTGCCGGGACCACAGGCGTGAGCCACCATGTCCAGCCCCCACATTGCTTCTGGCCTCCGTGGTAGACCTCCCAGACGGAGCGGCCAGGCAGAGGAGCTCCTCACTTCTACCCAGACACGGGGCGGCCGGGCAGAGGGGCTCCTCACTTCCCAGACGGGGCGGCCAGGCAGAGACGCTCCTCACTTCTTCCCAGACGATAGGTGGCCGGGCAGAGGCGCTCCTCACTTCCCAGACGATGGGTGGCCGGGCAGAGGCGCTCCTCATCTCCCAGACGATGGGTGTCCGGGAAGAGGCACTCCTCACTTCCCAGATGGGGCAGCCGGGCAGAGGCGCTCCTCACTTTCCAGATGATGGGTGGCCGGGCAGAGGCGCTCCTCACCTCCCAGACGATGGGTGGCCTGGCAGAGGCGCTCCTCACCTCCCAGACGATGGGCGGCCGGGCAGAGGCACTCCTCACTTCTTCCCGGACAGGGCGGCCGGGCAGAGGCGCTCCTCACTTCTTCCCGGACGGGGCGGCCGGGCAGAGGCGCTCCTCACTTCTTCCCGGACGGGGCGGCCGGGCAGAGGCGCTCCTCACTTCTTCCCGGACGGGGCGGCCGGGCAGAGGCGCTCCTCACTTCCCAGACGGTGGGTGGCCGGGCAGAGGCGCTCCTCACTTCCCAGACGATGGGTGGCTGTGCAGAGGCGCTCCTCACTTCTTCCCGGATGGGGCGCCCGGGCAGAGGCGCTCCTCATTTCTTCCCGGACGGGGCGGCCGGGCAGAGGCGCTCCTCACTTCCCAGACGGTGGGTGGCCGGGCAGAGGCGCTCCTCACTTCCCAGACGATGGGTGACCGGGCAGAGGCGCTCCTCACTTCTTCCCGGATGGGGCGGCCGGGCAGAGGCGCTCCTCACTTCTTCCCGGATGGGGCGGCCGGGCAGAGGCGCTCCTCACTTCTTCCCGGATGGGGCGCCCGGGCAGAGGCGCTCCTCATTTCTTCCCGGACGGGGCGGCTGGGCAGAGGCGCTCCTCACTTCCCAGACAGGGCGGCCGGGCAGAGGCGCTCCTCACTTCTTCCCGGACGGGGGTGGCCGGGCAGAGGCGCTCCTCACTTCTTCCCGGACGGGGCGGCCGGGCAGAGGCGCTCCTCACTTCTTCCCGGACGGGGCGGCCGGGCAGAGGCGCTCCTCACTTCTTCCCGGACGGGGGTGGCCGGGCAGAGGCGCTCCTCACTTCTTCCCGGGCGGGGCGGCCGGGCAGAGGCGCTCCTCACTTCTTCCCGGGCGGGGCGGCCGGGCAGAGGCGCTCCTCACTTCTTCCCGGGCGGGGCGGCCGGGCAGAGGCGCTCCTCACTTCTTCCCGGACGGGGCGGCCGGGTGGAGGCACTCCTCACTTCCCAGACGATGGGTGGCCGGGCAGAGGCGCTCCTCACTTCCCAGACGGTGGGTGGCCGGGCAGAGGCGCTCCTCACTTCCCAGACAGTGGGTGGCCGGGCAGAGGCGCTCCTCACTTCCCAGACGGTGGGTGGCCGGGCAGAGGGGCTCCTCACTTCCCAGACGGTGGGTGGCCGGGCAGAGGGGCTCCTCACTTCCCAGACGGTGGGTGGTCGGGCAGAGGCGCTCCTCACTTCCCAGATGGTGGGTGGCCGGGCAGAGGCGCTCCTCACTTCCCAGACGGTGGGTGGCCGGGCACAGGCGCTCCTCACTTCCCAGACGGTGGGTGGCCGGGCAGAGGCGCTCCTCACTTCCCAGACGGTGGGTGGCCGGGCAGAGGCGCTCCTCACTTCCCAGACGGTGGGTGGCCGGGCAGAGGCGCTCCTCACTTCCCAGACGGGGCGGCCGGGCAGAGGCGCTCCTCACTTCCCAGACGGGGCGGCCGGGCAGAGGCGCTCCTCACTTCTTCCCGGACGGGGCGGCCGGGCAGAGGCGCTCCTCACTTCTTCCCGGACGGGGCGGCCGGGCAGAGGCGCTCCTCACTTCCCAGACGATGGGTGGCCGGGCAGAGGCGCTCCTCACTTCCCAGACGGTGGGTGGCCGGGCAGAGGCGCTCCTCACTTCCCAGACGGTGGGTGGCCGGGCAGAGGCGCTCCTCACTTCCCAGACGGTGGGTGGCCGGGCAGAGGCGCTCCTCACTTCCCAGACGGTGGGTGGCCGGGCAGAGGCGCTCCTCACTTCCCAGACGGTGGGTGGCCGGGCAGAGGCGCTCCTCACTTCCCAGACGGTGGGTGGCCGGGCAGAGGCGCTCCTCACTTCCCCGACGGTGGGTGGCCGGGCAGAGGCGCTCCTCACTTCCCAGACGGTGGGTGGCCGGGCAGAGGCGCTCCTCACTTCCCAGACGGTGGGTGGCCGGGCAGAGGCGCTCCTCACTTCCCAGACGGGGCGGCCGGGCAGAGGCGCTCCTCACCTCCCAGACGGGGCGGCCGGGCAGAGGCGCTCCTCACCTCCCAGACGGGGCGGCCGGGCAGAGGCGCTCCCCACCTTCCAGATGGTGCAGCGGCCGGGCAGGGGCTGCAATCCCAGCACCCTGGCAGGCCAAGGCAGGCGGCCGGGGGGTAGAGGCTGCCGCGAGGCCAGACCACGCCACTGCCCTTCAGCCCGGGCAACACCGAGCACTGGGTGAGCGAGACTCCGTCTGTAGTCCCAGTACCTCGGGAGGCTGAGGCGGGCAGAGCACTCGGCGTCAGGAGCTGGCGACCAGCGTGGCCAAGATGGTGAACGCGTGCCTGCATCCAAAGGAGAAAAGGCAGGCAGCGGTGGCGGGCCTCGGCAGTCCCAGGCAGTCCGCGGCGCGGGCAGCAGCAAGCCGAGTAGATTGTAGCCTGGGCCAGAGAGGGAAAGAAAGAAAGAAAGAAAGAAAGAAAGAAAGAGAGAGAGAGAGGGAGGGAGGGAGGGAGGGAGGGAGGGAGGAAGGAAGGAAGGAAGGAAGGAAGTCGTCTTAAAATCTTCGATCTTTCTTATAAGTGCAGAGAAGAAAACGCTGACATATGCTGCCTTCCCTCTCTGCTTCCACTACCCAAAAGGGAAGGGCCCCCTATCCTGTTATCAAGTGACTTGCTTCACCTTGTCAATCACTTAGAAGATTCACCCTCCTTACCTTGCCCCCTTGTCTTGTATGCAATAAATATCAGCAAGCCCAGCCGTTCGGGGCCACTACTGGTCTCGCATCTTGATGGTAGTGGTCCCCCCGGCCCAGCTGCTTTATCTTTATCTCTTTGTCTTGTGTCTTTACTTATTACAATCTCTTGTCTCTGCACATGGGGAGAACACCGGCTAAGCCCCATAGGGCTGGACCCTACACTGGGCATGGTGGTGTGGCAGGCCAGGTCTCACTAACAACTGTTTCAGTACTGACTGAGTGGTTAAGTTAAACATTAAAAGCCAGTGCCCTTATACAAAGGCTGGGATGTAACAAAAGCCCACCAAGAGTTTTGCCTAGGCCTTTCCTGGGCCTTAAAGCATGACAAAATAATGAAGGAATTCTTAATGAGACCCATTTAGGATTAAACAAGTTTTACCGTGGGTCTGAAGAAACTCTCCAGGCCTCCACAAACAAGTTTATTGGGGTCTGAAGGAACTCCTCAAACCTCCATGATTTAGCAGGAGACAAGATAAGGGTAGTCACCCCAGCACCTGGACCCATTTAGATTAAGTAAATTCACTGAGGCTCCAGAGGAAGGTCTTCAGGACTTGGACCTTAGTGAAAGAAATTAATCACTTATGTCTTTAGATGAATGCACACTTACATGTAGACATATAGCTTAGAAGGTATATAAGCTCTGAAAAACTTTGTTATTTTGAGTTGGTCTGGCAATAATATCCAGGCCTTCTCCCTGTAACCGGTTACAGAAATAAAAACTCTCTTCCTCCCCAGTTCATCTGCATCTCATTATTGGGCCGAAAGAAATAGCAGCCCGACCCTCAGTTTGGTCTGGGAACAGTGGCACATGCCTGTAATCCCAGTTACTTGGGAGGCTGAGGCATGAGAATAGCTTGAACCCAGGAGGTGGAGGTTGCAGTGAGCCGAGGTCATGCCACTGCACTCCAGCCTGGGCAACAGAGTGAGACTCTACCTCAAGAAAATAAATACATGCATACATACTTACATACATACATACATACATACATACATACATACATATATGAAATGAGTTTACTGGTCAGGTGCAGTGGCTTATGCTTGTAATCCCAGCACTTTGGGAGGCTGAGGGGGGCAGATTGCTTGAGCCCCTGAGATGGATAAAAAAGCCACCCAATCCGGAGGTACTGTTGAGGGCATTTCCACTCTTGTCTTTAAACTTGGGCTTTTATGGCATCATGGTTTGTGATTTATAATAAATAAGTAAATAAATAAACTTGGGCTTTTAAAGAACAGAACTACAGGCCAGGCACGGTGGCTCACGCCTGAAATCCCAGCACTTTGGGAAGCTGAAGTGGGTGGATCACCTGTGGTCAAGAGTTCGAGGCTGGGCGCGGTGGCTCACACCTGTAATCCCAGCACTTCAGGAGGCCAAGGCAGGTGGATCACGAAGTCAGGAGATAGAGACCATCCTGGCTAACACGGTGAAACCCTGTCTCTACTAAAAATACACACAAAAAATTAGCTGGGTGTGGTGGCAGGCGCCTGTAGTCCCAGCTACTCGGGAGGCTGAGGCAGGAGAATGGCGTGAACCTGGGAGGTGAAGCTTGCAGTGAGCCGAGATGGCGCCACTGCACTCCATCCTGGGTGAGAGTGAGACTCTGTCTCAAACAAACAAAAAAAGAGTTTGAGATCAGCTTGGCCAACATGATGAAACCCCGTCTGTACTAAAAATACAAAAATCAGCTGGGTTTGATGGTGGGCACCTGTAATCCCAGCTACTCAGGAGGCTGAGGCAGAAGAATCACTTGAACCCGGGAGCTGGAGATTGCAGTGAGCCAAGATCCCACCACTGCACTGCAGCCTGGACCACGTAGTGAAACTCTCAAAAAAATAAAAAATAAAATAAAGAATAGAACTGTGGGTAAAGAAAAAAAGTCTAAAGTTAATACTTTCTAAAGTTTTTTTTTTTAATTCTAAAATGCGTATTTTCTTCCAGACCAACATATATTTTTAGCTACCTTCTCTGTTCAAGTCTAAATGTTTGTTGCCAGGTCTTCCTGACGTGTAGAGGAAATCCCTCAAACGTCAGTAATGCAAAGCTTCTTTTCTGGTTTACTTGGGTTATCTATTGCTGTGTAACAAACAGCCCCAGAACTATTTCCTAAAACAGCAACCATTGTATGTTTTGCACAATGCAGGGTCAGAATTCCACAAGGGCGCAGCTTGCCTCTGATACATGTGATGTCTGCTGGGGATGAAAGGCCGGTAACGGCTTCTTAACTTACACGCCTAGAGCCTCAGGTTGGAGAGTTCAAATGGCTAGGGCATGGCTAGCACTGCTCAACTAGGTCACATGTCTGGGCCTCATCCAGACAGAAACCCACCAGACAAGAGATCGTCCAGGACACGTGACAGGGACAAGAAAGAAAAAAAGACCTAAAAATACTGATGGGAATTCCCAAGCAACAGCCCAGCTAGGTCACTGTAGCACACGTCACTGACCCATCCGTACCCCCTGGGCAGTCCCACTTTAATATACTTCTGCTGACTTCCAACTGCCAGTGACTGTGGCGCGTTGCTTGAAGTGTCTCTTCAAAGCCAGGGAAGGTTACTCTGCCCAGGAACAAGGCAGGCAGAAGTAGCAGGGAATTAACGACCCCAGGAGCAGCTCTCACACCCAACGACTGTCAGAATTTGATTTATAAATACCCCAGCTCTCTTGCCCTTGCATGCAATAACTGTGAGGTGTACGTTTTACATTCTTCCCAAAGGTCCTCTGCAGGATTAAGCCTCAGTCACTCCCAGTCATAGTTAGCATCATGGCTGCCTTAGCTTCCCTGTCTCACATTGCTACTCACCACCTGTGTTTCCACTGAGCACTCTACTCAAATCCATGTCTTAGGGTCTCTTGGGGGGAACCCAAGCTAAGAAAATCACATTAAAGTCACCAAGCCCCATGCAAGATGAACAAAGCTACTCATCAGCTTTCTATTTTATTTTATTATTTATTTATTTTTTGAGACAGAGTCTTGCTCTGTCAGCCAGATTGGAGTGCAGTGGCTTGATCTCAGCTCACTGCAACCTCTGCCTCCTGGGTTCAAGCCATTCTCCTGCCTCAGCCTCCAGAGTAGCTGGGATTAGAGGCACCCGACACCACATCCGGCTAATTTTTGGATTTTTATTTTATTTATTTATTTATTTAATGTCTTTATTTATTTATTTATTTTTGAGACGGAGTCTCGCTCTGTCGCCCAGGCTGGAGTGCAGTTGCAGGATCTAGGCTCACTGCAAGGTGCGCCTCCTGGGTTCAAGTAATTCCCTGCCTCAGTCTCCCAAGTAGCTGGAATTACAGGTGCATGCCACCACGCCCAGCTAATTTTTGTATTTTTAGTAGAGACAGGGTTTCACCATCTTAGACAGGCTGATCGCAAAATCTTGACCTCAAGTGATCCACCCACCTCAGCCTCCCAAAGTGCTGGGATTACAGGCTTGAGCCACCATGCCCGGCCCTGCTCATCAGCTTTTTAGTGCCCTGTTCTTAAATATAAGCAGAGGAAGATTATCAGAAACGAGAGAAAGACCTCTAACTTGAAATATGGAGATTAAGCAAAACAAAAATAAAAGAATAACTTGGAGAAAATAGAGACTAAGCAAAAGGAAGAAAACTTACCAAAAATCTATTATCTATATCTTTAAGAAAGTTAAGAAAGGAAATTATAACCATGAAATCAGAAAAAAAAAATACTATAAAAAAATCTAGACAAAACAGAGCTTTTTTTTGAAATGGAGTCTTGCTGTTGCACAGGCTGGAGTGCAGTGACATGATCTTGGCTCACTGCAACCTCCGCCTGTCGGGTTCAGGCAATTCTCCTGCCTGAGCCTCTCGAGTAGCTGGGACTACAGGCGCGCATCATGATGCCCAGCTAATTTTTTGTATTTTTAGTAGAGACGGGGTTTCACCATATTGGCCAGGCTGGTGTCAAACTCCTGACCTCATAATCTGCCCTCCTCGGCCTCCCAAAGTGCTGGGATTACAGGCGTGAGCCACCGCACCTGGCAAAACAGAGCTCTTGATAACTAGAAAAATATGGGCTGGGCACGGTGGCTCATGCTTGTAATCCCAGCATTTTGGGAGACAGAGGCAGGCAGATCACGAGGTCAGGAGTTCAAGACCAGCCTGGCCAACACGGTGAAACGTTGTCTGTACTAAAAATACAAAAATTAGCCGGTTGTGGTGGCATGTGCCTGTAATCCCAGCTACTCGGGAGCCTGAGGCACTAGAATCCCTTGAACCCAGGAGGCAGAGGTTGCAGTGAGCCGAGATCGTGCCACTGAACTCCGGCCTGGGCAACAGAGTGAGACTGTCGAAAAATGAAAAAGATGGGAAGGGAGGGGAGGGGAGGGAAGGGGAGGGGTGGGCAGAGGCTGGGTGCGGTGGCTCACGCCTGTAATCCCAGCACTTTGGGAGGTTGAGGCGGGCGGATCACAAAGTCAAGAGTTTGAGACCAGCCTGGCCAACATAGTGAAACCCCGTCTCTACTAAAAATACAAAAATTAGCCAGGTGTGGCGGCATGCACCTGTAGTCCCAGCTACTCGGGAGGCTGAGGCAGTAGAATCGCTTGAACCCAGGAGGCGTAGGTTGCGGTGAGCCAAGACCATGCCATTGCACTCCAGCCTGGGTGACAGAGTGAGACTCTGTCTCAAAAAAAAAAAAAAAGAAAGAAAGAAAAAGAAAACTAGAAAAATATGGTTGCAAAAATGAAAAATATCCCAGAAAATTTGGAAGATGAAGTTGATGAGATCTCCCAGAAAGTAGAGCGAAAAGAAAGAGATGAAAAATGAGAGAAAAACATAATTTAAAAATTAGGGGCCAGGCGCAATGGCTCACGCTGGAGGCGGGCAGATCACCTGAGGTCAGGAGTTCAAGACCAACCTGGTCAACATGGTGAAACCCTGTCTCTACAAAAATACAAAAATTACACTTTGGGAGGCCGAGGCAGGCAGATCACCTGAGATCAGGGATTCGAGACCAGCCTGGCCAACGTGGTGAAACCTCGTATCAACTAAAAATACAAAAATTAGCCAGTCGTGGTGGTGCACGTTTGTAGTCCCAGCTACTTGGGAGGTTAAGGCAGGAGAATTGCTTGAACTCAGGAGGTGGAGGTTGCAATGAACCAAGATCACGCCATTGCCCTCCAGCCTGGGCGACAGGGCGAGACTCCATCTCAAAAAAAACAAAAAAAAACAAAAAAGCCAGTGGACAGAAAATCAGTTCAGGATATGGAAGACCTGAACATATTATCAACAAATTTGAGCTAATTGACATTTATAGGTCACTTAATCTAACAACAGAACACATACTTTCAAGAGTACATGGAGCATTCATCAGGATAAATGATATTCTGGTCCACACAGCAAGTCTCAACACGTTTAAAACAATTGAAATCATACAAAGTATGTTATATGACCACACTGGATCAAATTAGAAATGAATAACAGAAAGATACCTAGAAAATCCCCCAAATATTTGTAAATTAAACAGCACTCTTCCAAATAACCCAGGGGTCAAGGAGGAAGTCGCAGGGGAAATGAGAAAATAGTTTGAATTGAATAAAAATAAAAACACAACATATAAAAATGTGTGGGACACAGCCAAATTGGTGTTTAAATGAAAATTTAAATATTAAATTAGAAAACAAGGAATGTTTCAAATCAGTAATTAAATATTCCACTTAAAGAAACCAGAAAAAAGAAGAGGAAATTAAATCCAAAACAAAGAAGGAAGGAAATAAAGTAGAAATTAATGAAATGGAGAACAGAAAAACAGTAGAGAGACCAGGCACAGTGGCTCACACCTGTCATCCCAACACTTTGAGAGGCTGAGGCGGGTGGATCACGAAGTCAGGAGTTCGAGGCCAGCCTGGCTAAGATGGTGAAACCCCGTCTTTACTAAAAATACAAAAATTAGCCAGGTGCAGTGGCGGGCGCCTGTAATCCCAGCTACTCAGCAAGCTGAGGCAGGACCATTGCTTGAACCTGGGAGGTGGAGGTTGCAGTGAGCCGAGATCGCGACACTGCACTGTAGCCTCGGTGACACAGCAACACTCTGTCAGGAAGGGGAAGGGGAAGGGGAAGGGTCAATGAAACCAAAAGCTGGTTCTTTGAAAAGATAGTTAAAAATCAACAAACTGCTAGACAGACATATCAAGAGAAAACCTATATTAAAAAATTGGTGTCCGGGCATGGTGGCTCACGCCTGTAATCCCAGCCCTTTGGGAGACCGAGGCAGGCCAATCACAAGGTCAGGAACCCGAGACCAACCTGGCCAATATGGTGAAACCCTGTCTACAAAATACAAAAATTACCCGGACGTAGTGGCACGCACCTGTAGTCCCAGCTACTCGGGAGGCTGAGGCAGGATAATTGCTTGAACCAGGAAGGCGGAGTTTGCAGTGAGCCAAGATCGCACCACTGCACTCCAGCCTGGGCGCCAGAGCAAGATTCCATCTCAAAAAAAAAAAAAAAATTGATAAAAGAGGAGATTAGGTCATTGAGTGTAGGAGCTGCTGGTTAGGGGAGAGATTGACTACAAAGGAGCCAGAGGGAACTTTTAGGGAATTGGAAATGCTCTATATGTTGATAGTGATGATGCACGTAATTCTGTACACTTATCAAAGCACACAGAACTGTACATCTAGGCCAGGTACAGTGGCTCACACCTGCAATGTCAGTACTTTGGGAGGCTGACGCAAGAGGACTGCTTGAGGCCAAGAGTTCAAGGTGCAGTGAGTTATGATGGCACTACTGCACTCCAGCCTGGACAACACAGCAAGACCCTGGCCACCCCCCCACCAAAAAAAAGAAGAAAGAAAATAAAATATGAATGCATTTTAGTATTTTATATAGAAGGACTATCTTATAAAATTTTTGTTTTAGATGTGTGTTCTGGATTGCAGAATGTAATGTGTTATTTTACCCCATGAATTCTGGTTTTATAAAAAGAAAGAGGCCTGGCGCGGTGGCTCAGCCTGTAATCCCAGCACTTTGGGAAGCTGAGGCAGGCAGATCACCTGAGGTCAGGAGTTCAAGACCAGCCTAACCAACATGGAGAAACCCTGTCTCTATTAAAAATACAAAATTAACCAAGTGTGGTGGTGCATGCCAGTAATCTCAGCTACTCAGGAGGCTGAGGCAGGGCCGGGCGCGGTGGCTCACGCTTGTAATCCCAGCACTTTGGGAGGCTGAGGCGGGTGGATCACGAGGTCAGGAGATCGAGACCACGGTGAAACCCCGTCTCTACTAAAAATACAAAAAAAAAAATTAGCCGGGCGTGGTGGCGGGCGCCTGTAGTCCCAGCTACTCGGAGAGGCTGAGGCAGGAGAATGGCGTGAACCCAGGAGGCGGAGCTTGCAGTGAGCCGAGATTGCGCCACTGCACTCCAGCCTGGGCGACAGAGCGAGACTCCGTCTCAAAAAAAAAAAAAAAAAAAGGGAGGCTGAGGCAGGAGAATTGGTTGAACCTGGGAGGCGGAGGTTGCGGTGAGCCGAGATCGCACCATTGCATTCCAGCCTGGGCAACAAGTGCGAAACTCTGTCTCAAAAAAATAAATAAATAAATAATTAAAAAGAAGAAAGAGGCCGGGCATGGTGGCTCACACCTGTAATCCCAGCACTTTGGGAGGCCAAGACGGGTGGATCACGAGGTCAGGAGATCGAGACCATCCTGGCTAACACAGTGAAACCCCGTCTGTACTAAAATTACAAAAAATGAGCCAGGCGTAGTGGTGGGCGCCTGTAGTCCCAGCTACTCAGGAGGCTGAGGCAGGAGAATGGCATGAACCTGGGAGGCGGAGCTTGCAGTGAGCCGAGATCACGCCATTGCATTCCAGCCTAGGCAACACGTACGAAACTCTGTCTCAAAAAAATAAACAAATAAATAAAACAGAAAAAAGAAGAAAGAGGCCGGGCATGGTGGCTCACACCTGTAATCCCAGCACTTTGGGAGGCCGAGGCGGGCGGATCATGAGGTCAGGAGATCGAGACCACGGTGAAACCCCGTCTCTACTAAAAATACAAAAAAATTAGCCGGGCGTAGTGGCGGGCGCCTGTAGTCCCAGCTACTCGGAGAGGCTGAGGCAGGAGAATGGCGTGAACCCGGGAGGCGGAGCTTGCAGTGAGCCGAGATTGCGCCACTGCACTCCAGCCTGGGCGATAGAGCGAGACTCCGTCTCAAAAAAAAAAAAAAAAAAAAAGAATAAAGAAGAAAGAAAGCCATTGTCCAAGAATATGCCGAGGTCTTTCCCACCTCGGGACTTTCGGACCAGTGTTCTCTCTGCCTAAAGTGCTGGAGCATTCTTCTACTTCAGGTCACCTCCTTGGAGAGCTCTTTCCAGGCCACTCTATCAGGTAACTAAATCTCTCCCCACTCTCTATCTCTATCTCTGTCTATCACACTATTTCCTTTACATCACTTACTCCAATCTGTCATTATTTTACTTCTGTGGTAGTACATTGAAATTGTGGACCTATAAATTGCACCAGATAGCTGCTTTCTCCAGTCCCACCCCCGTATTTTTAGAGATGGGGTCCCCCTGTGTTACCCAGGCTGCAATGCCAGGACTATTCACAGGTGCAGTCATTGAGCACTACAGCCTTCAACTCATGGGCTCAATGCAGAGCTTACAGCTTGCAGTGAACGCCAAGAATGAGTTCTTAGACAATTCCAGCTGAGTGGGGCCCGGGGTTGGGGGGTGGGCAGTTCCTCTAAGAGAGCCCGTCCCTGTGTCTGTCTGCCAGGTATTTATTGAAAGGACTTGTTAAACCACAAACAAACATCCACTAGATGGCTTTTTTGAGGTCGGGTTGTGAGATACCTGTGGTTGTGTAAAAGCTCTCAAACCGCATTCTCAGGAGGCTGTTTTCAGCGTTCCTTATCACACCACACACTCCACTCCCTGTCCTGTTTTCGGGGTCAAGGAGTTTGATTCTCACGCACAAATATCATACACACAGTGCCTCAGTATTTTTCCATGCCCCGACCTCAAATGCCATGTACATAAGCTTGAATATGTTGCCGTGGACCCCCCACATCTCCTCCTTTTTTAATTCTTAGAGCTGGCTGGTCATCCAATGCAAGGTAAGCTTCTATCATTCTTCCCTGGTCATAGATGTGTTTGGTTGCAGTATAGAGTCATCTGCAGATGCCTAGCAAACAGATACAAAAAGAATAAGTACAGCCGGGCGCGGTGGCTCACACCTGTAATCCCAGCACTTTGGGAGGCCGAGGCGGGCGGATCATGAGGTCGAGAGATCGAGACCACCCTGACCAACATGGTGAAACCCCGTCTCTACTAAAAATACAAAAAATTAGCCGGGCGTGGTGGCGGGCGCCTGTAGTCCTAGCTACTCGGGGAGGCTGAGGCAGGAGAATGGCGTGAACCCAGGAGGCGGAGCTTGCAGTGAGCCGAGTTTGCGCCACTGCACTCCAGCCTGGGCGACAGAGCGAGACTCCGTCTCAAAAAAAAAAAAAAAAAAAAAATACAAAAAAAAATGTAGCCGGGCATGGTGGCAGGCGCCTGTAATCCCAGCTACTTGGGAGGCTGAGGCAGGAGAATCGCTTGAACACGGGAGGCAGAGGTTGTGGTGAGCCGTGATCACGCCATTGCACTCCAGCCTGGGCAAAAAGAGTGAAACTCTGTCTCAAAAAAAAAAAAAAAAAAAAGAATAAGTACAAGGACCAAAAAGAATAAGTACAACGTATGTTTAACCTACACAACCAAGTGTTCGGGTTTAACTATTGAAAACCTTCTTGTAATTGTTGAAGGGTACTTGTTAGTAGTTGCTGTGACTATTCTTCAAGGTTTTTCTTTAATTTACACTCAAGAGTGGAAATTTGAGAAGACAAATGGTTGTGATAAGCCCCTTATAGATGTGCTTTTACTCTCTCCCAAGCATGTTGGGAGCTATTATATGGCAGAGGACACAGATAGAATTATATTGCCAATTACAATGTAAATTTTGGCGGGTAATGAATGCCTGCCGCTGATTCCCCAGCTATTTAACAGCGGCTTCAAGAGCCTTCAGGTGAAACAGAATAGTTTTATCAATATTTACCTGTTCTTGAAACTCATGGGTTACATTATATACCATGTGGCTTACCACTGAGGCTGTGTAAATAGATTCTGTCAGAGAAATAGCTGTATTAGCGGCAGTTGCTAATATAATAATAGCTGAGCCTAAAAAGGCAATTAAAGTGGCCAGAAATCTTTTTTTTTCCAAGTATGAGACAATGCTTTTCTTTTTTCTTTTTTTTTTTTTGAGACGGAGTTTCGTTCTGTCACCCAGGCTGGAGTGCAGTGGCACAATCTCCACTCACTGCAAGCTCCGCCTCCCGGGTTCACGCCCTTCTCTTGCCTCAGCCTCCCGAGTAGCTGGGACTACAGGTGCCCACCACTATGCCCAGCTAATTGTTCTTTTGTGTGTGTATTTTTAGTAGAGACGGGGTTTCACCGTGTTAGCCAGGATGGTCTCGATCTCCTGACCTTGTGATCCACCCATCTCAGCCTGCCAAAGTGCTGGGATTACAGGCATGAGCCACAGCGCCTGGCCAAGACAATGCTTTTTTTTTTTTTTTTTTTTTTGGAGACGGAGTCTCGCTCTGTCGCCCAGGCTGGAGTGCAGTGGCGCGATCTCGGCTCACTGCAAGCTCCGCCTCCCGGGTTCACGCCATTCTCCTGCTTCAGCCTCCCAAGTAGCTGGGACTACAGGCACCCACCACCATGCCCGGCTAATTTTTTGTATTTTTAATAGAGACGGGGTTTCACCGTGTTAGGATGGTCTCGATCTCCTGACCTCGTGATCTGGCCCTCCTCCACCTCCCAAAGTGCTGGGATTACAGGCGTGAGCTTTTCTAAATAGCTGCAGGGTGGAATCTCTCCCCCATCTCCGGGTTAAATTTACAGGCAGCCACAATTCTGCACGCCATTTTAAGATCATGACATAGGTTATATTCAACTGGGTAGCATTTCAATGACACAAGCATGTAGCATACCAACTACTGGAAGAGACTTTAATACTATAAAAGGATTGATTCTGCTCTATGTTAGGAACACCTTGCCCAAACAAGAGTATGTAAGGGTGTGTAGTACAAATTAAGACTGTGTCAGTAACATTATTATGCAAGGAGAGGGTATAGTTGCCACCACCTCAGGACCAATATTACAACTGAAAGGGAAATAAGCTTTAAGCCCTGCTCATACTCAAATTTAGAGATTAGGACTTCCTTTCTTTTAACGGGTTTTTTCACATGGTGAGTGTATTACTAGAGGTGCAGAATTGTGGCTGCCTGTAAATTTAACCCGGAGCTGGGAGGGAGATTCCACCCTGCAGGTATTTAGAAAAGCATTGTCTCTGCTGGTCGCGGTGGTTCACGCCTGTAATCCCAGCACTTTGGGAGGCCGAGGCGGGAGGATCACGAGGTCAGGAGATCGAGACCATTCTGGCTAACACGGTGAAACCCCGTCTCTACTAAAAATACAAAAAAATATTAGCCGGGCGTGGTGGCGGAAGCCTGTAGTCCCAGCTACTCGGGAGGCTGAGGCAGGAGAATGGCATGAACCCAGGTGGCGGAGCCTGCAGTCAGCTGAGATTGTGCCACCGCACTCCAGCATGAGCGAGAGTGAGACTCAGTCTCAAAGAAAAAAAAAAAATTTTTTTTGGTCCTGAAAGCCCATACTCTAACTAGGTAGTAGAATTATTGGAGGGACTTCCAAATCCAATAGTCTGATTTGCAGACATAAGGTTACCATGGGGACCCCAATCAATTAAGGTGCCATTATCAAACAGAGGCCCTTGACGCGGTGCAGGTTGTCTGCACGGCAACCACTGGACGGCCTCAAACTTATATCGCCAGTCCCTACTTGGATGGCATATAGGAATATTAGGCAGTTGTGTAGCTTCATTAGACACCTCAGTAAGACTAGTGATAACGGCAGAAATAAAGGTCAAGTTTGCAAGCTTAGTATCCCTTTTGGACTGATAGTAAAGATACTCCTGAGGAATGAGAGTAACACACTTATGTGCTATTGTGCAAAAACAAAGAAAGGGATTACTAGACAATAAAATCAAGGAGTCATTAAGTTTAATCCATCCCAAATTTTCAGTTAAGGGGTAAGACAGGGGCATCCATCGACTTTCTGTCCAAGAAGTATCATTAGATGACAAAGGCGGGTCAGCATCCCACCATGTAATAACATTAAAAACCAGGGAATTTAGAACATGATTCCTAATCCCAGCACTTTGAGAGGCCGAGGCGGGTGGATCACGAGGTCAGGAGATCGAGACCACGGTGAAACCCCGTCTCTACTAAAAATACAAAAAAAAATTAGCCAGGCGTGGTGGCGGGCGCCTGTAGTCCCAGCTACTAGGAGAGGCTGAGGCAGAAGAATGGCGTGAACCCGGGAGGTGGAGCTTGCAGTGAGCCGAGATCGCGCCACTGCACTCCAGCCTGGGTGCCTGGGTGACAGAGCGAGACTCCGTCTCAAAAAAAAAAAAAAAAAAAAAAGAACATGATTCCAATAAGCATGTTCTTGAGCTTATCCCACTCGGCAAAGGACAAGAATTACCAGTCACCCCAACATCCATGTCTGTCTTACTTTCTCAGAAGTTTCCCCAGTTACCGCCAGGTACATAAGAGACCAATTCTCTGCAGTTGCAGGGGCTTCCACGGCTGCATGCTGAATAGGTATTTGTTGATCCAATTTCTTTTTTTTTTTTTGTGAGACAGAGTCTCGCTCTGTCACCAGACTGGAGTGCAGTGGCGCAATCTCGGCTCACTGCAACCTCTGCCTCCCGGGTTCAAGATTCTCCTGCCTCAGCCTCCTGAGTAGTTGGGATTACAGGTGCACACCACCATGCCCAGCTAATTTTTTTTGTATTTTTAGTAGAGACAGGGTTTCACCATGTTGGCCAGGGTGGTCTCAATCTCTTGACTCCGTGATCTGCCCGCCTCAGTCTGCCAAAGCGCTGGGATTATAGGCGTGAGCCACCGCGCCCAGCGATCCAATTTCTTTAGCTGTCCCCAGGTAATGTCAGGTGCCATCCAAGTCATCAATGTCATTGTCGGTTCGTTCTCCAACAACACGGCCCGTTTTTGAGAAAAGAGCCCCATATTCCCCTTTTTGTTTATTAAGATATATTTTAAGAGTTTGATGAGCTTGTTTAACAATGGCCTGACTGGTTGAGTTATAAGGAATATTAGTTTTGTGTTGTATGTGCCAAAGTTGTAATGCATACGCAAATTGAACACTAAGATAGCAAGGTCCATTATCAGTTTTTATAGTGTGTGGGAAGCTTAAGGTCATAATAGATTTAAACAAAAGAGCAATTGTATCTTTAGTTTTTTCTCCGGTCTAGAGGGTAGCATGTATCAGGCTTGTATAAGTGTCCACTATAATGTGGAGAAATTCGAAACATCGAAAGGGTGGATCCTGAGTAACATCAGTTTGCCAAATAGCATTAGGCACCCAACCTCATGGGCTGGCACCAAGGCTTAAGGAAAACGGGGAAAGAGAATGCGGTTGGCAATCAGGACAAGTTTTATTAATCATGTGAGCTTGAGTAAGTGTCAAATGAAACTGTTATTTAAGACTGCGGGCATCCTGAGGAATAAAAGCATAATCAGCTTGAGCTCACACAAAAGCAGGAGAATCTGCAAACCACATCTGTGGTCATACTAGAGCATCGGCTCGAGCATTCTTTTCTGATAAAGGACCAGGTAGCCCAGAATAAGAGCGAATATGTGTGATGTAAAGAGGGTGACGACGGCAGGTACAGAGGAGTTCTTGTGCCACAAGAAACAAAGCTAGTAGGGGTTCATTTGTAACATCCTTCACATGTGCAAGATCTAAATGAGTAATACTATACACAGCATAAATGGAATTACTAATTATATTTATGTTTTGGTGAGGAAAATTTGTAAGGCCAATATCAGGGCACCTAATTCTACCGGTTGAGTGGATTTTAAAATGCTCCTGGATTTTGTGCTGCCAGTTCTGCATGGCATCTTGCCACACTATATAGCTGCTTTTTCAGTTTTTTTTTTTTTGAACCATCTGTAAAGACAGTGGTGGCATGAAGTAAAGGCTCAGAGACAACAATAGATGCAAATTTAACAGGCACAGTTTGTAAAAAGTTCAGAAGCTTAGAGGCTGGTAAATGAAAGCTGATATTACCAACAAATCAGCCACTGCTACTTGCCAATCAAGATCCCAAGCTAAGAGAGTATGAAATTGTTCCTTGCTTAAAGGTAGGAAAAGAGTAGCACGGTCATATCCTGACAGCTGGACGCAACGCTGGCATCCCTTTATGAGAAGAGAAGCTATTAAATCTGTAGTCTTTTGTACATGTTTAGAGGGATTATGAGACAGGTACATAACATATAAAATACAGAAATGGCCAAAGATAAAGCCTACCTGTTCAACTGAGGCATGGAAGGGATGGATAGTTTAAGTAATTTTTACTATATTTTGGCCCTTGAAAGTCATTAGAATGTGACTGCAAGTCACCAGGATAATAAACCTGCATTGAGTTAGCTTACATGTGTAAAAAAAAGAAAAACTTTTTAAAATGTCCTTTGGTGTTAGCCATTTTCCTGCATCAGCCTTTAGCTGGAAGTGAGCTTGGGAAAGTAGGGCTGTGGCCGGTTTCTTTTTATTCGTTCTGAGCTCTTTAGGCGGCTTCTCTTTTTAACGGCCTGCTACTAGTTGCTGCCCTTACCCTGAGAGGAAGGAAAGAAGACTATAAGTGGCATTAAGAGGCCAGAGAATGATCAGGTGGTAAAGTGTGTGTGTAAGCATGGAAGCTGAAGGCAAGAGGGTAACAGGCTGGGGGAAAATCACTCCCCTTATCTTCTAGTCCACCTACGCCTGCAGCCAACCCTGTTAGGTAAGGTACTGAAAATATACTGGGCTTTTTATTATTTTTACCACCCTCAAGCAGAGAGGCTCAGGGGAAGAGCAGACATGCAGCACAGGGTCTGCTTTGAAGTTTCTTTCTTTTTTTTTTTTTTGACAGAGTTTCGCTCTGTAGCTCAGGCTGGAGTGCAGTGGGGCGATCTCGGCTCACTGCAAGCTCTGCCTCCTGGGTTCACGCCATTCTCCTGCCTCAGTCTCCCCAGTAGCTGGGACTACAGGCGCCCACCACCACGCCCGGCTGATTCTGTATTTTTAGTAGAGACAGGGTTTCACCGTGTTAGCCAGGATGGTCTGGATCTCCTGACCTCGTGATCCGCCCACCGTGGCCTCCCAAAGTGCTGGGATTACAGGCGTGAGCCACCGTGCCCGGCCTGAAGTTTCTTAGCCACAGTGCTTTTGAACATTTTATGAAAAAGCAAAACAAACATTCCTTACTGCTGCATCTATCTTCTATTTTTTTTTTTTTTTTTTTTTTTTTTGAGACAGAGTCTCGCTCTGTCGCCCAGGCTGGAGTGCAGTGGCACGATCTCGGCTCACTGCAAGCTCCGCCTCCCAGGTTCACGCCATTCTCCTGCCTCAGCCTCCCAAGTAGCTGGGACTACAGGCGCCTGCCAACACGCCCGGCTAATTTTCTGTATTTTTAGTAGAGACAGGGTTTCACCGTGTTAGCCAGGATGGTCTGGATCTCCTGACCTCGTGATCCGCCCGCCTCGGCCTCCCAAAGTGCTGGGATTACAGGCTTGAGCCACCGTGCCCGGCCTGCTGCATCTATCTTCTGAAGATGACAGCAGCTGGCAGAGGTCATCCACCTCAGCCTAGTTAGCATTTAAATATGGCTATGGGAGAGAGTCCCTTATTAGCGGGCTCCTCCCCCAGGGCTCTGTACTCTAGGCTGCTCCACACTCCTTTGCCCACCATAGGCTAGTAAGGTCGGGGTGTACATGGACTGTTTCTTAGCCCTTTCCCTAAGGGACAGGGAAGACAAGGAATTGCTTGTCAACTGAGACATGTGAGGGGTGGCAGGGAAGGGCAGAAGTAGGAAAAGCAGCAGCACAGCAAGCAGCAGGCCACTTCCTGAGCACAGTTACTGAGGCAGGTGACCATGGTGAGGAGGATCCCCAGGACTGGGCTGGAGCTGCCTGCAGCCACCCGGGGACTCGGTCTGTGTCTTTTGGCCTCCCCTCCGTCACCACAAACCCAGAAAGGGGCAACCTGCCCAGACTGCCAGTGACCAAATGGGCACTCCATGGCATCTTAGCAACTCTCCTGCTCCAGGCCTCTGTGGGCAGCAAGAAAGCTAGAACTACCTGGGATAAAACCCAGGAGGCAGCATGCAACTTCCCCTTATATTCCAGGGTATTAGATATGAGTTCTAAATTTCTTTTCAAATAATTATTATGTCAGTATGTCCAATTCTTTGCCTTCTACTTTTAAACTTAACTTCCTCGTAAAGCAATCTTTTTTGATTACCATTCCACCCTGACTCATTCTGATCGCCTACTTCACCCTAACTCATTTCAATTACCTGCTACCTGCTCTGCCCTGACTCCCGCCAAAGCACTCGCCCCGTCATTCTCTTTAAATTAGCCAATCAGAATTAGTTTAGCCTGTGTGGTCTAACCCTAGCCAATAGGGGAACGACACAGCAGCAGGGGCCATGTGAGTTAGGGGTAAGAACCCCTTCCCCTCCCTTATCCAAGTGTGCGCTCACCATTGTTCCATCTGTAAGGGTGCACCCTTCTATACAGAAGTACCTAGCCTTGCTGAGAATTAAAAGGAAAATTTTATATTCAAGTGATATTCCTTTTGCTGCACCAAAACTTTATATATAACAATTTGGGGGCTTGTCTGGGATTACATTTTTGTCTGGGATTACATTCCCCTCCGGAGGCAGTCTCTGATTCTCTTGAGGAGGTGCACCCTGCCCTATTGTGGCGGCCTCAGGGGTGAAAAATCAAGACCCACCCAGTGCGAGGAATAACCCAAGCTCTCAGCAATGCGGGGAAAAAAAAACCAAAAAACTGGCCATCAACCTTTTGGGGTGATCAGACCCAACACCAGGCTGTGGGGGTTATGAAGTCTAGCAGAGTCAAAGGAATGAGAAAACACAAGAGAGAAAGTGGGACCAGGGGGCCAACACTAGTATGGAGGCTGCAAAGGCCCGGAGCTCTGGAAGCCCATACTATTTATTGGTGATCAAACTAACAGGGGGCGAGGATGTGGGGGTTGAAAGGAAGCAATGTATCAAGCGAATGAACTACAGATGTGATGGTTTAGCATTTTCTTTGAAACATATGGCTACTTGAAATAATGGGAGTGCTAGAAGCAAGAAGCCAGCAAGTCTGGACACATTCCAAAGGCCACCAGGGGTTTTACCCTGAATGTAAAACTATTGAAGAAACAATTTATGTGCAAGGTGTATAAGGAAAGTAAAATATACTTTTAGTAAAAGGATTATAAGGAGGCATAAGAATGTGGATTTTTACCTACATTAAAAGGTTAAAATTTTTGTGGCCAGGCGTGGTGACTCACGCCTGTAATCCTACCCTAGCACTTTGGGAGGCTGAGGTGGGTGGATCACCTGAGATCAGGAGTTTGAGACCAGCCTGGCCAACCTGGTGAAACCCCATCTCTACTAAAAATATGAAAATTACCTGGGCGTGGTGGCAGGCGCCTGTAATCCCAGCTACTCAGGAGGCTGAGGCAGGAGAATCACTTGAACGTGGGAGGCAGAGGTTGCAGTGAGTCGAGATCACGCCGTTGCAATCCAGCCTGGGTGACAGAGTGGGACTCCATCTCAAAAAAAAAAATTTTGTTTTGAAGGTTTAAGCAAGTTTTAAAATATTAATTATAATGGAAATTATGTGTGTAAACACATTGGCTAAGGTTAAAAGGGTATCACCCAGTTTTTCTGTGAACTGAACATTAAAATAAAAACACAATGGGTTTTTCTTAAAGCACTAACCTGCTCTTTAACAAAAATTATAAAAAGTTAAAAACAGGCCAGGCTCAGTGGCTCATGCCTGTAATCCCAGCACTTTGGGAGGCCGAGGCAGGCAGATCACCTGAGGTCGGGAGTTCAAGACCAGCCTGACCAACATGGAGAAACCCCCATCTCCACTAAAAATGCAAAATTAGGTCAGGCGCGGTGGCTCACGCTTGTAATCCCAGCACTTTGGGAGGCCGAGGTGGGCGGATCACGGGGTCAGGAGATCGAGACCATGGTGAAACCCCGTCTCTACTAAAAATACAAAAAATTAGCCGGGCGTGGTGGCGGGCGCCTGTAGTCCCAGCTACTCGGAGAGGCTGAGGCAGGAGAATGGCGTGAACCCAGGAGGCAGAGCTTGCAGTGAGCCGAGATCGCGCCACTGCACTCCAGCCTGGGCGACAGAGCGAGACTCCGTCTCAAAAAAAAAAAAAAAAAAGCCTTCCTTCCCTCCCTCCCTCCCTCCTTTCTTTTCTTTCTTTCTTCCTTTCTTTCTTTCTTTCTTTCTTTCTTTCTTTCTTTCTTTCTTTCTTTCTTTCTTTCTTTCTTTCTCTTTCTCTCTTTCTCTCTCTCTTCTTTCTTTCTTTCTTTCTTTCTTTCTTTCTTTCTTTCTTTCTTTCTTTCTCTTTCTTCCTTTCTTTTCTTTCTTTCTTTCTTTCTTTTTTTCTGTGGCCCAGGCTGCAATCTACTCGGCTCCCTGCTGCCCGCGCCGCGGACTGCCTGGGACTGCCGGCGCGGCCACCGCTGCCTGCTTTTCCTCCTTTGCCTGCAGGCACGCGTTCGCCATCTTGGCCACGCTGCTCGCCAGCTCCTGACGCCGAGTGCTCGGCCCGCCTCAGCCTCCCGAGGTACTGGGATTGCAGACGGAGTCTCGCTCACCCGGTGCTCCGTGTTACCCGGGCTGGAGTGCGGTGGCGTGGTCTGGCCTCGCGGCAGCCTCCGCCTCCCAGCCACCTGCCTTGGCCTACAAGGGTGCTGGGATTGCAGCCCTTGCCCGGCCGCCACCCCGTCTAGGAGGTGGGGAGCGCCTCTGCCCGGCCACCCATCATCTGGGAAGTGAGGAGCGCCTCTGCCCGGCCGCCCCGTCTCAGAAGTGAGGAGCGCCTCTGCCTGGCCACCCATCGTCTGGGAAGTGAGGAGCGCCTCTGCCCGGCCACCCACCGTCTGGGAAGTGAGGAGCGCCTCTGCCCGGCCACCCACCGTCTGGGAAGTGAGGAGCGCCTCTGCCCGGCCACCCACCGTCTGGGAAGTGAGGAGCGCCTCTGCCCGGCCACCCATCGTCTGGGAGGTGAGGAGTGCCTCTGCCCGGCCGCCCGGTCCGGGAGGAAGTGAGGAGCGCCTCTGCCCGGCCGCCCCGTCCGGGAAGAAGTGAGGAGCGCCTCTGCCCGGCCGCCCCCTCCGGGAAGAAGTGAGGAGCGCCTCTGCCCGGCCGCCCCCTCCGGGAAGAAGTGAGGAGCGCCTCTGCCCGGCCACCCATCGTCTGGGAGGTGAGGAGCGCCTCTGCCCAGCCACCCACCGTCTGGGAGGTGAGGAGCTCCTCTGCCCGGCCACCCACCGTCTGGAAGGTGAGGAGCGCCTCTGCCCGGCCACCCACCATCTGGGAGGTGAGGAGCTCCTCTGCCCGGCCACCCATCGTCTGGGAAGAAGTGAGGAGCGTCTCTGCCTGGCCGCCCCGTCTGGGAGGTCTACCACGGAGGCCAGAAGCAATGTGGGGGCTGGACGTGGTGGCTCACGCCTGTGGTCCCGGCACTCTGGGGGGCGAGGCGGGTTGATCACTTCGGGCTAGGAGTTCGAGACCAGTCTGGTCAACTTGGCAAAACATGAAAAATACAACAGACAAACCAACCAACCAACTTAGTGACAACAAAACAGGTCTACCCTGGAGTCATACTCTAATTTTTTCTATTTTCCTCCCTTTCTGATCCTTTATCCCACTTTCTTTTTCTTCCTCTTCCTTCTCCCTCTTCTTTGTCAAATAGAAGATTGAGTTATTATCACTGATCCATATAAAGTCCCTCTCTCATTTATTTTAACTCCCACCCCCCATTTCTATTCCCCGACTTCCCATGTGCAACTTTCCTAATACGTTTGATACGCATCTTTTTGTTTGTATGTATTTTTAGAAAATGTTTATTGTTTTTGTGTGCAAAAAAAATTAATAAAAAAAAAAAAAAGAAGGAACACCTTGAAATGCTACAGCCAGAGATCTCTAACTAGATGACAGCTTTCTAATTTCTGCTGGCATTGCCCCTCATCTTCTGGAGATTGCCTTTTTCCTTTCTGTCTGTCTTGTTTCTAGATTTCAAGCCAATGCCTTAACTCTTATTTTCTCCCCATAAAAAGAGACCTTTGTCTTGGGTGGATGACAAGGGGTTCTGGGAAAGAGATCTCCAAATTGGGGTCTATGCACTTTTGTGTGCAAGGTAACTCACTGGAAAGAAAATATTAAAACCTAATTTGTATTTATCTTTACATTAAAAACTAAGATGAAATTAAAAAAAAAATGCAAAATTAGCTGGGTGTGGTGGTGCATGCCTGTAATCCCAGCTACTCGGGAGGCTGAGATAGGAGAATTGCTTGAACTCGGGAGGCAGAGGTTGCAGTGAGCCAAGATTGCACCATTACACTCCAGCCTGGGCAACAAGAGCGAAACTCCATCTCAAAAAGAAAAAAAAAAACAGTCTATAAAAATCTTACCTTATGGGCCAGGCACGGTGGCTCACGCCTATAATCCCAGCACTTTGGGAGGCTGAGGTGGGTGGATCATGAGGTCATGAGATGGAGACCATCCTGGCTAACAAGTGAAACCCCATCTCTACTAAAAATACAAAAAATTAGCCGGGTGTGGTGGCGGGCGCCTGTAGTCCCAGCTACTTGAGAGGCTGAGGCAGGAGAATGGTGTGAACCCGGGAGGCGGAGCTTGCAGTGAGCCAAGATCATGCCACTGCACTCTAGCCTGGGCGACAGAGCAAGACTCCGTCTCAAAAAAAAAAAAAAAACAACAAACTTACCTTATGATCAGACATTAAAAATTGAATAAATATGTCTACAAAGTGTTATTAAAACTAAGTTTAACATCAATAGGCCGGGCGCGGTGGCTCACGCCTGTAACCCCAGCACTTTGGGAGGCCAAGGTGGGCGGATTGCCTGAGCTCAGGAGTTCGCGACCAGCCTGGGCAACAAGGTGAAATCCCGTCTCTACTAAAATACAAAAAAATTAGCCGAGCGTGGCAGCATGCACCTGTAGTCCCAGCTACTTGAGAGGCTGAGGCAGGAGAACTGCTTGAACCCAGGAGGCAGAGGTTGCAGTGAGCCAAGATCGCGCCACTGCACACCAGCCTGGGCAACAGAGTGAGACTGTTTCAAAAAAAAAAAAAAATTAATAACACACTAATATAAAGGTGAATTTTAGCTTATCTGGTATAAAAATCATATAGGAAGCACTGTCAAATATAAAATGGTGTTTGGCGTTCTTTGCTCTAAAAAACTAATAAAAATAAGTGCTAAAGGAAATTTCTCAGTAAGAAAGCACCAAGGACTATAAAGTCCACTGCTGATGTCCCCACATTTAAAACAAAAGGTCAATTTCTTAGAAATTGTATGCTTGGTTTATCTTCCACTTTCCTTTCCCTCAAAACTAAAAGTCTTTTAGCACATGACCACCCCTAAAATTTCTGGTAAACCAGCTCTAGCCTGAAGATCATGTTATCATCAAAGGGTGGAAAGAAAGAAAACTCGAGGTGGCCTGGCAAGGACCCTACCTTGTGCTGCCAACCACCAAGACTGCAGATTGTACAGCGAAAAATGGATGGAATCATCACACCCTAGTCAAGAAAGCACCACCCCCTCCAGAGTTGTGGGCCATAGTGCCAGGGGGAAACCCTACCAAATTAAAGCTAAGAAAAATTTAACTCTTTCATCTATTCTATTACTCTTTCTTCTTTCCTCGCTCTATTGCTGACCATCTAGTTATTAACATAACCAAGTCAATTTCGCTTCAAACTATTGCATTTAGTGCTTGCCTTGTTATACCCTGTAGGAACTTGCCAAGTCAAAGACAGCTCTCTACTTCTGAAAAGTACCTCTGTCCCTCCTGACTCTCCTCAGACTGGGCATTAGTAAATTAGGACCATTGAATCCGGGGGGATTTCGATAAAGACCCCAGTGTCAACCAGGAGTCTTGACCCCCGAGGTAGAGCTTTTATGCCGTAGTCGATCCAACGTTCTGTGGATCACTAAAGAGCAAGTATGGACTGCCCCAGCCAGTTTTTGTAATTTCCTAAAACCATACATTCATTTTACTAGAGGATCGTAGAAGTTAAAGACTTAAAAAACATTTTGACAATTAACACAGGATACCAAGATGCAAATGCCTGGTTGGAATGGATCAAATATTCCGTCCACATTAAACAGAAGCCATTGTTATGCTTGTGCACATGGCAGGCCAGAGGCCCAGATTGTCCCCTTTCCACTAAGGTGGTCCTCCAGTCGACCAGGTGTGGGCTGCATGGCAGCTGTTTTCCAGGATTCTACAGCCTGGAGTAATAACTAATGCCAAGCTCTCTCTCTGCTATATCCTGAAGTCCGGCACCCTGTGCGTCAGCCCCTGAGGGCCATCCAGCTTCTGTCTCCCAACACTAAGTTCACCTCCTGTCTCTCCCAATAGGGAGGAAACTTAGCATTCCTTGGAGACCTGAAGGAATGCAGTGAGCTTAAGAATTTTCAAGAGCTTATCAATCAGTCAGCCCTTGTTCATCCTCGAGCGGATGTGTGGTGGTATTGTGGTGGATCTTTACTGGACACTGCCAAATAACTGGAATGGCACTTGTGCTTTATTCCAATTGGCTATCCCTTTCGCCCTGGCATTTCATCAACCAGATGAAGGAAAAATAAGATATCGTAAAACAAGAGAAGCCCCTTATGGGTCTTTCAACTCTCACATCTATTTAGACAGAATTAAGAGTCCCATGGGGAATACCAGATCAATTTAAAGCCCAAAATCAAATCGCTGCAGGATTTAAGTCAATATTTTGGTGGGTAACAATTAATAAAAGTGTAGTTGGATAAACAACATCTATTACAACCAATAGCAATTTATTAGCTACACTAGAGATGCTGTTAAAGGAATAGCTGAACAATTAGGGGCTACTAGCCAGATGGCTTAGGAAAATAGTGTCACAGGCGTCTGTGTGAAGAGACCACCAAACAGGCTTTGTGTGAGCAATAAAGCTGTTTACTTCACCTGGGTGCAGGTGGGCTGAGTCCGAAAAAAGAGTCAGCAAAGGGTGGTGGGATTATCATTAGTTCTTATAGGTTTGGGATAGGCATACAAACTACATTCTTAAGGGCGGGGGAGTATATTACAAAGTACCTTCTTAAGGGTGGAGGAGAATATATTTATCAGTTAGGGTGGGACAGGAACAAATCACAATGGTGGAATGTCATCAGTTGAGGCTATTTTCACTTCTTTTGTGGATCTTTAATTGCTTCAGGCCATCTGGATGTATATCTCCATCTGGATGTGACCACAGGGGATATGATGGCTTAGCTTGGGCTCAGAGGCCTGACATTCCTATCTTCTTATATTAATAAACAAAATAGTGATGAAGTGTTGGGGTGGCAAAAATTTTTGGGGGTGGTATGGAGGGATAATGGGCAATGTTTCTCAGGGCTGCTTCTCAGCAGGATTAGGGATGGTGTGGGAACCTAGAGTGGGAGAGATTAAGCTGAAGGAAGATTTTGTGGTAAGGGGTTATATTGTGGGGCTGTTAGAAGGAGCATTTGTCGCTGGGCGCGGTGGCTCGCGCCTATAATCCCAGCACTTTGGGAGGCTGAGGCGGGCGGATCACCTGAGGTCAGGAGTTCAAGACCAGCCTAGCTGACATGGTGAAACCCCATTTCTACAAAAAAAGAATATACAAATTAGCCAGGCATGATGGCGGGTGCCTGTAATCCTAGCTACTCAGGAGGCTGAGGTGGGAGAATTGCTTGAACCCCAGGAGGTGGAGGTTGCAATGAGCTGAGATTGCGCCACTGCACTCCAGCCTGGGTGACAGAGCAAGACTCTTGTCTCAAAAAAAAAAAGAAAAGACAGCTGGAAAAGAATTGTTATCATCTTTAGGGAAAAAAAAATGGCCGGGCAAGGTGGCTCATGCCTGTAATCCCAGAAGGAGCATTTGTCGTATAGAAGGATTGGCGATGGCCTGGATACAGTTTTGGATGAATTGAGAAACTAAACGGAAGATATAAGGTCTGAATTAGAGAAGGAGAAAAACAGGTATTAAAGGACTAAGAATTGGGAGCACCCAGGACATCTAATTAGAGTGCCCAAGGGGGTTCAGAGTAATTACTTGCTTGGTTGGCGAGTTTTTGGCCTCTCTCCTTGAGTTTTTTTATGTTGTCATACACCAGGCCAGATTGATTTTTTTTTTTTTTTTTTTTTTTGAGACGGAGTCTCGCTCTGTCACCCAGGCTGGAGTGCAGTGGCGCAATCTCGGCTCACTGCAAGCTCCGCCTCCCAGGTTCACACCATTCTCCTGCCTCAGCCTCTCCGAGTAGCTGGGACTACAGGCCCCCGCCACCACGCCCGGCTAATTTTTTGTATTTTTAGTAGAGACAGGGTTTCACCATGGTCTCGATCTCCTGACCTCGTGATCCGCCTGCCTCGGCCTCCCAAAGTGCTGGGATTACAAGCGTGAGCCACCACGCCCGACCCTAGGCCAGATTGATTTAGGTAAAAACAACACTCTTCATTTAAAAATATACAGAGTCCTCCTTTCTCAGCAGTAAGTAAGTCAAGGCCTCGGTGGTTTTGGAGGACAACTGCAGCTAAAGAGTCAACTTGGGCTTGGAGGACTGATAAAGTTTGGGATATATCTGTGATGCTAGCAGAGAAGTCATTAGAGAGGCTACGGAAGGTCGTGACAGAGGTTGAAATGCCTGCTATTCCAGTACCGAGAGCAATAGTGGAGGCGGAAAGTCCTAAACCGACAAGCAAGGGAATTAGCAGAATAACTCTTTTTTGTCGTGTCGGTGTCATGAGGGGAACAGGGAGCTCTTCGGTCCCATTTGCAAATTGAATTTTGGGGGTAAGGAAAACTAGTGTGCATGTGCCTGTCCAATTAGCAGGTAGACACATGTAGGTAGAGGATCCACAGAGGAAGAAGAGTCCTTGTGCGAGGCAAACCTGGAGATGCAAAGTAAAAAGATGAGAAGGAGTGCTGAAAGAGGTGCCTTGTACCCGGACTCCTAGGGATCCAGCTAGGGCGGCAGCCGTCAGAGGTTGTAATGGGGACTGATGGGGTAACTACGTAGAGGGGGAGGTTCGATTTTCATGGTGTATGAGAAAACGTTGAGTGTCTACGAGCAACCTTACACTGTTATTTATGGGGCTGAGTATAAGCAAACAAGAAGAGGGCCTAGGAGGAGAGTCTGACGAGCAAGGGGAAGGTAGCCAAGGATGGAGTGAAATACAGGGTAAATGTCTTCCTAAGCAATAATAACTGCTAATGTTTTTAAGTTTGCCAGTATTGATAGAGGGCCTGTCTATAATACAGAGCTGGGAGGCTCCAATTGTTTCAGTGGTGTGTGTAGTTGGGCTTTGGAGATGAAGAGTGAAGGAACATCGAGAAAGTGAAAGGTTACCTGGGGGAATTCCAGTGGGTCTTTGCCGAGAGATACATAAAGGAGCAGCCACAGGAATAGTAGTTTGTGTTGTGAGGGGTCCAAATATGGGGGCAGTAGAGTTCATATAAGGAGAAAGGTTTTTTAAGTAAGTGTGGAGGAGGGCGGCAGCTTGCTGAAGTGAAATGTCTGGGGAGGTCTTGCTGGACCTGTCTAGAAAGTAAAGAAGTTCTTTAGGAAGGTAAAGGTGAGGGCTATTAAAGGAAGTTTGGAGGTGTAGGGAGACAGGAGATGTTGCCCACTCTGTATGTAAGGCGGGGACAGCTGTGTAGGCACAGGAAGAAAGGGAAATGCAAATCCAGCAATTGTTCACTAAGGAGGGATTAGAAACGGCTCAGAGAGGGTGCCTGTAGTCCCAGCTACTGGGGAGGCTGAGGCAGGAGAATGGCGTGAACCCGACAGGCAGAGCTTGCAGTGAGCGGAGATTGCGCCACTGCACTCCAGCCTGGGCGACAGAGCGAGACTCCGTCTCGAAAAAAAAAAAAACAAAAAACGGCTAGGAGAGAGTGAATGAGATTGATAGTATGGTGGAGCTAGCTGGGGAGAGGTAGAGGGTGGCATAAGAACGGGAACAAGAATAGGAGTGAGCATAAAAGTAAAGCATAGGCCTTCATCAGGGTGCAAGTATTGGAGTGTGCCCTGCCAGCAAATATTATTTATTTACTTTAAGAGGGAGTTAAGAGTGGCGGTCTGGGGATAGCACCAGGAGATACCAACTGTGATGGCTTGGAGAAACAGTGTAAACCGGCAGTGTAAACAAGAGCAGGGCATGTATGAGTAGTTGAGAATGGTGAATAGGAGTATGACTAGACAGAAGATAGTAGGGATGACAAGTTTTTGGGGTGCAGTCCAAGTTGGGCTGGTATCTGGAACAAGACTGGGGCCTAATAAAAAGGAGCATCCATACGGGAGCTCAAATGGGCTATACCCTGTAGCATTCCGAGGACAGGCCCGAATTCTGAGAAGGGCAAGTGGTAAAAGTACTGTCCAGTCTTTTTAAGTTGGAGGCTGAGCTTGGTGAAGTGTGTCTTTAAAAGACTATCAGTCTGTTTTACTTTTTCCGAAGATTGAGGATGGTAAGGGGTATGAAGGTTCCACTGAATACCAAGAGCCTGAGAAACTGCTTGGGCGATTTGACTAATAAAGGCCAGTCTGTTATTGGACTGTATAGATGTGGGAAGGCCAAAGTGAGGAATTATGTCTGACAGAAGGGAAGAAATGACCGTGGTGGCCTTCTCAGACCCTGTGGGAAAGGCCTCTACCCATCCAGTGAAAGTGTCTACCCAGATCAAGAGGTATTTTAGTTTCCTGACTTAGGGCATGTGAGTAAAGTCAATTTGCCAGTCCTGGGCAGGGGCAAATCCCTGAGCTTGATGTGTAGGGAGGGGAGGGGGCCTGAACAATCCCTGAGGAGTAGTAGGATAGCAGATGGAACACGGAGAAGTGATTTCCTTGAGGATAGATTTCCACGATGGAAAGGAAATGAGAGGTTCTAAGAGGCAGGCTAGCAGCTTGTAACTTACATGGAAGAGGTTATGAAATGACAACAGAATAGAATGGGCCTGTGAGGCTGGAAGGAGATATTTTTCTTGGTCCAAGAACCATTTGCCTTGTGTGGGAAGAGACTGATAGGTAGACGTTTCAGTGGGAGAGTAGGTGGGAGTGACCCATGAGAAGGAGAAAAACTGGCTGTGAAGGACAGAATTTGGAAGGCTAGCTGCTTCTTTAGCTACCTTATCAGCAAAAGCATTGCCCTGAGCGATGGGATCTGATGCCTTTTGATGGCCCTTGCAGTAAATGACTCCAGCTTCCTTTGGAAGTAAAGAGGCCTTGAGAAGAGTTTTCATTAAAGAGGCATTAATGATGGAGGACACTTGCGTAGTAAGGAAACCTCTTTTTGCCCATATAACAGCATGGTGGTGCAGGATATGGAAGGCATATTTAGAGTTGGTATAAATATTGACGCGTAGTCCCTTTGCAAGAGTGAGAGCTCGAGTTAAGGCAATGAGTTCAGCTTGCTGAGAAGCAGTGGAGAGGGGCAGAGCGGTAGCCTCAGTGATAGATGTGGAAGATACTAGAGCATAGCCTGCCTTTGCTGATGTGTGGCAATTAGGCCTGGTGGCACTACCATCAATAAACCAAGTGTGATCAGGGTGACGAACAGGAAAGAAGGAAATATGGCGAAATGGGGTGAATGTCAGGTGGATCAGAGAGATACAGTCGTGGGGGTCAGGTGTGGTATCAGGAATAATGTGGGAGGCTGGATTGAAGTCCTGGCCAGGAACAATGGTAACTGTGGGAGACTCAACAAAGAATGAGTATAGCTGAAGGAGCCGGGGAGCAGAAAGCATATGTGTTAGATGTGAGGAAGAAAATAGATTTTGGAAGTTAAGAGAACTGTAGAGAGTGAGTTGAGCATAGTTTGTGATTTTGAGGGCCTGTAAAAGTATTGGGGCAGTGGCAGCCACTGCATGGAGATATGATGGCCAGCCTAAAACAGTAAGTCAAGTTGTTTGGACAAAAAGGCTACAGGGTGTGGTCCCGGTCCCTGTGTAAGAATTCTGACTGTACAGCCCTGCACTTCGGCTGTGTGTAATGAAAAGGGTTCAGATGAGTCAGGGAGAGCTAGTGTGGGAGCTGTGTTTTAAGGAATGGAAAGGGGAGTGGGGAAAGGATTTAGGATCTATGGGGTCCACTAGGTTTATCTAGAACAGAATAATGGGTTGTGGAGGGAGGTATTGAGGATAGGAGAGTATATGGGTTTGGCACCACAGGGTGGATAGGCAAAACATTTTGGTTGATATGGCGCAGATCCTGAACTAACTTGTAAGGCTTGTCCGGTTTTTGGACAGGTAAAATGGGGGAATTGTAAGGAGAGTTTATAGGCTTTAAAAGGCCATGCTGTAACAGGTGAGTGATAGCAGGATTTAATCCTTTTAAAGCGTGCTGCGGGATGGGATACTGGCATTGAGCAGGGTAAGGGTGATTAGGTTTTAATGGGATAGTAATGGGCATGGGATCGGTCGCCAGGGAGGGAGTAGAGGTGTCCCACACCTGTGGATTAAGGTGGGGAGATACAAGGGAAGGATGTGAAGGAGGCTTTGAACTGGGGAAAAGGGCGGCGACAAGGTATGGCTGTAGCCTAGGATTAGTCAGGGAAGCAGATAATTTAGTTAAACTGTCTCAACCTAATAAGGGAGCTGGGCAGGTGGGGATAACTAAAAAGGAGTGCATAAAAGAATATTGTCCAAGTTGGCACCAGAGTTGGGGAGTTTTAAGAGGTTTAGAAGCCTGGCCATCAATACCCACAACAGTTACGGAGGCAAAGGAAATAGGCCTTTGAAAAGAAAGTAATGTGGAGTTGTTAGCCTCCATATTGATTAAGAAGGTGACTTACCCTCCACTGTAAGAGTTACCCAAAGTGTCTGTGATGGCCCAGGAGGCTTCCAAGGTGATCGGGCAGCATCAGACTTCAGCTGCTAAGCTGAGAAGATCTGGGAAGGAGTCAGAGAGTCTTGGGCCAGAGATCCCAGAGCTCTGGGAGTGGCTGCCGGGCGAGTTGGACAGTCTGATTTTCAGTGGGGTCCTGCACAGATGGGACACGGCTTAGGAGGAATTCCAGGCTGCGAGCATTTCTTGGCCCAGCGGCCAGATTTCTGGCACTTGAAGCAAGATCCTGATGAAGAAGGTCCTGTAGGAATGCTTGACCACTGCGGTTTAGGCATGTGCGGCTTAGGCATTTTGAAGTTCTTGTGTGCTGGAGGTGCTGCTGGGTTTTGTCTCACAGCAGAGGCAAGTAATTGTAACTTTTCTCTATTATTGTACATCTTGAAGACGAGGTTAATTAAGTCCTGTTGTGGGGTGATGCATGCCTGTAATCCCAGCTATGCAGGAGGCTGAGGCAGGAGAATAGCTTGAACCAGGGAGGTTGCAGTGAGCTGGGATCGCGCTACTGCACTCCAGCCTGGGCGACAGAGTGAGACTCCGTCTCAAAAAAAAAACAAAAAACTTTGTTCTTTGTTCATTTCCTGACCCATGATAACCGAACCCCTGGTATTTTTCACGTGGGTCCTGTCCACCTGATGGTAGTCAGGACTGTCCCTTACCAGGATTTTCCAAAAATTGATGAGCTCTCCTCCTTTCACGCATAACTTCAAGGCTATCACGTCGGGTGCACCACTTGCAGAGTTTATAGCTTGCAGTGAACGTCAAGAATGAGTTCTTAGACAATTTCAGCTGAGTGGGGCCGGGGGAAGTGGGGGGCAGTTCTTCTAAGAGAACCCGCCCCAGCATCTGTCTGCCAAGTATTTATTGAAAGGGCTTGTTAAACCACAAACATCCACTACATGGCTTTTTTGAGGTCGGGTCGTGAGACACCTGCGGCCTCATAAAAGCACTCAAACCGCATTCTCAGGAGGCTGTTTTCAGCGTTCATTATCACACCACACGCTCCACTCCCTGTCCTGTTTTCAGGGTCAAGGAGTTTCTTTCTCATGCACAAATAACATACACACAGTGCCTCAGTATTTTTCCATGCCCTGACCTCAAATGCCATGTACATAAGCTTGAATATGTTGCCATGCACCCCCCACACTCCAGTGTCCCCACCCCTTTAAATATGTCCTGTGGGGCTAGTTCTCCCATTGCCAGTGAAAGATAACTCAGGCAGTCCACAGAGCATACCTGCTCAATCCTTGGAACAAAAAAAAAATCCTCCAAGCATCAGTTTGAATTATGTTTTTTCTCTCGGCCAGCTCCGACTGAGTGGCTTGACATGGGAAGCTGCTAGCGGGAAACTGGCAGAGTGGCTGGCTTCCTCAAGAATTTCTTTCTTGCCTTCCTGTGTCTGACTCTCCACCCTCCCCCTCACAGCCAGAAGCAGAGGAGGTGAGGGGACAAAATGGTTTACCTGATGGCCACACACTAGAAGTGGTTTTGGTTTCCTCTGGCTGTGGTGGATGTTCAAATTGACTTTTGCTCTTGTGCGATGTTTGTGGGTCTTTTATAAACTCCTGATAGCTGAATATCTCTCACTTATACTCTGTAGCCCAAACTTTGAATTATATTATTTTATTTTTTAACTTTTTTTTTTTTTTTTTTTTTTTTTTTTTTTTTTTGAGACGGAGTCTTGCTCTGTCACCCAGGCTGGAGTGCAGTGGCGCGATCTCGGCTCACTGCAAGCTCCGCCTCCCGGGTTCACGCCATTCTCCTGCCTCAGCCTCTCTGAGTAGCTGGGACTACAGGCGCCCACCACCACGCCCAGCTAATTTTTTGTATTTTTGGTAGAGACGGGGTTTCACCGTGGTCTCGATCTCCTGACCTCGTGATCCGCCCGCCTTGGCCTCCCAAAGTGCTGGGATTACAAGCGTGAGCCACCACGCCCGGCTATTTTTTAACTTTTATTTTAGGTTCAGAGGTACATGTGTAGGTTTGTTACATAGGTAAATTGTGTGTCATGGGGCTTTGGTGTACAGGTAATTTAATCACCCAAGTAACAAGCATAGTACCTGATAGGTCCCACCTTGAATTTGTCGAGGCATTAGATTGGCTGCAGTTCTCTACCACTTCCTGTTATCTGAGGCCTTTACAGTGTGCCTTGGTGGCTAGTCACTCTCACCAAAAGGTAGAGTTTAGGAGGGCATGGTGGCTCCCACCTGGAGTCCCAGCTACTTGGCAGGCTGAGACAAGAGGATCACTTGAACCCAGGAGGTCGAGGCTGCAGTGAACCATCCATGTTCATGCCACTGCACTCTAGCCTGGGCAACAGAGCAAGACCCTGTCTCAAAACAAAACAAAAAAAATGGCAAAACCCTGTCTCTACTAAAAATACAGAAATTAGCTGGTGGTGGCATGCACCTGTAATCACAGCTACTGGCTGAGGCATGAGAATGGCTTGAACCTAGGAGGTGGAGGTTGCAGTGAGCCGAGATCATGCCACTGCACTCCAGGCTGAGTGATGGAGTGAGACTCTGTCTCAAAAAAAAAAAAAGTTTGATAACACACTCAGCTGATGGGGTGGGGAAAGGAAACTGGTACTGTCATACATTGCTGATGGAAGGAAGGTACACTGGTGCGGCTTCTACAGAAAGCATTTTAAAAATATCTACCCAAATCAAGTATTTACATATTCTTTGACCTAGCAATTTTACTTCAAATAACACATTTACATTAGACTTTTTTTTTTTTTTTTTTGAGACGGAGTCTTGCTCTGTCACCCAGGCTAGGGTGCGGTGGCACAATCTCAGCTCACTACAACCTCCGTTTCTGCCTCCCAGGTTCAAGCGGTCTTCCTGCCTCAGTCAGCCTCCTGAGTAGCTAGGATTACAGGTGCACACCACCACGCGCAGCTAATTTTTGTATTTTTTGTAGACAGGGTTTTACCATGTTAGCCTGGCAAGTCTTAAACTCCTGACCTCAAGTGATCCACCTGCCTCGGCCTCCCAAAGTGCTGGGATTATAGGTGTGAACCACCATGCCTGGCCTACACTGGACATTTTTTTTTTTTTTTTTTTTTTTTTTTTTTTTTTTTTGAGACGGAGTCTTGCTCTGTCTCCCAGGCTGGAGTGCAATGGCGCGATCTCGGCTCACTGCAAGCTCCGCCTCCCGGGTTCATGCCATTCTCCTGCCTCAGCCTCCCGAGTAGCTGGGACTACAGGCGCCTGCCAACACGTCCGGCTAATTTTTTTGTATTTTTAGTAGAGATGGGGTTTCACTGTGTTAGCCAGGTTGGTCTCGATCTCCTGACCTCGTGATCCGCCCGAACACTGGACATTTTTGAGAGTCAAGGGAGCACTATAACAAACAAGGGGTCGGGTGCGGTGGCTCACTCCTGTAATCACAGCACTTTGGGAGGCCAAGGTAGGTGGATCACTTGAGCCCAAGAATTTGAAACTACTCTGGGCAACATATTGAGAGACCTCATCTCCATTAAATTAAATTAAAAAAAAAAAAGAGGCTGGGCGCGGTGGCTCATGCCTGCAATCTCAGCACTTTGGGAAGCCAAGTCAGAAGGATCACAAGTTCGGGAGTTTGAGAGCAGCCTGGCCAATATGGTGAAACCCCGTCTCTACTAAAAATACAAAAATTAGCCAGGCATGGTGGTGTGCACCTGTAGTCCAAGTTACTTGGGAGGCTGAGGCAGAAGAAAAACTTAAACCCGTGAGGTGAAGTTTGCAGTGAGCCGAGATTGGGCCACTGCACTCCAGCCTGGGCAACAAAACAAGACTCCAACTCCAAAAAAAAAAAAGAAGGAAGCACCTCTCTGTTTGATTTCAAGGTATTAAATGAGGAAAAGCAAGGAATAGAATAGTGATCATGTATTTATACGTATGTATACATTTATACATATATACTTATATATATTAATTCATGCTTATATATATATATGGACTCTATCTCTGCAAGTGCAGCAGATGTAGGTTGGTGGGAGACTGACACGTGTACAATTTTGGTGACCTGTTTTAAGAGAAAGAATATCAAAAGTATCCCAGCACTTTGGGAGGCCGAGGTGGGCAGATCACCTGAGGTCAGGAGTTTGAGATCAGCCTGGCCAACATGGCCAAACCCCATCTCTACTAAAAAAAATATAAAAATTAGCCAGGCATGGTGGTGGGTGCCTATAATCCCAGCTACTCGGGAGGCTGAGGCAGGAGAATCGCTTGAACCCAGGAGGTGGAGGTTGCAGTGGGCTGAGATCACGCCACTGCACTCCAGCCTGGGCAACAGAGCGAGACTCCGTCTCAAAAAAAAAAAAAAAAACCCAAAAGTATAAATACAAAATTAGGTACAGATCAGCCTGGCCAGCATGGCAAAACACTGTCTCTACTAAAAAAAAATACAAAAACTAGCCAGGCATGGTGGCGAATGCCGGTAATCCCAGCTACTTGGGAGGCTGAGGCAGAGAATCATTTGAACCTAAGAGGCAGAGATTGCAGTGAGCCAAGATCTCATCACTGCACTGCTGGCTTGGTGACAGAGTCTCACTATGTTGCCCAGGCTGGAGTGCAGTGATTGATCACGGCTCACTGCAGCCTTGACTTCCAGGTCAGATGATCCTCCTGCCTCAGTCTCCTGAATAGCTGGAAACACAGGTGCATGCCACCGTGGGTTTTTTTTTCTTTTTTTCTCCTTTTTTTTTTTCTTAAACTGGGGTTTCACTCTTGTTGCCCAGGTTGGAGTGCAATGGTGCGATCTCAGCTCACCAGAACCTCTGCCTCGCGGGTTCAAGTGATTCTCCTGTCTCAGCCTCCCGAGTAGCTGGGACTACAGGCATGTGCCACTACGCCAGGCTAATTTTGTATTTTTACTAGAGACAGGGTTCACCATGTTGATCATGCTAGTCTCAAGCTCCTGACCTAAGGTGATCTGCCCATCTCAGCCTCCCAAACTGCTGGGATTACAGGCATGAGCCACTGTGCCTGGCCGTTTTTCTTTCTTTTTTGGGATTTCTTTTTTTTTTTTTTTTTTTGACAGAGTCTTGCCCTGTTGCCCAGGCTGGAGTGCAGTGGCACAATCTCGGCTCACTGCAAGCTCCACCTCCCGAATTCATGCCATTCTCCTGCCTCAGCCTCCCAAGTAGCTGGGAATATAGGCATGCACCACCTGTAATTTTTTGTATTTTTAGTGGAAATGGGGTTTCACCGTGTTAGCCAGGATGATCTAGATCTCCTGACCTCATGATCTGCCCATCTCGGCCTCGCAAAGTGCTGGAATTACAGGCGTGAGCCACTGCGCCCGTCCGTGGATTTCTTTTTTTTTTTTTGAGAGGAAGTCTTGCTTTGTCGCCCAGGCTGCAGTGCAAGTGGCCCGATCTTGGCTCACTGCAAAATCTCCCAAGTTCAAGCAATTCTCCTGCCTCAGCCTCACAAGTAACTGGGATTACAGGCATGCACCACCATACCCAGCTAATTTTTTTGTATTTTTAGTAGGGACAGGGTTTCATCATGTTGGCCAGGCTGGTCTCGACTTCCTAACCTCAAGTGATCTGCCTACCTTGGCCTCCCAAAGTGCTGGGAATACAGGCATGAACCATCGTGCCCAGCCCTGGCTAATTTTTTTTTTTTTTTTTTTCCTCTTGAGACAGAGTCTCATTCTGTCACACAGGCTGGAATGCAATGGTGCGATCTCGGCTTACTGCAACTTCCACCTGCTGGGTTCAAACAATTCTCCTGTCGGCCGGGCGCGGTGGCTCACGCTTGTAATCCCAGCACTTTGGGAGGCCGAGGAGGGCGGATCACGAGGTCAGGAGATCGAGACCACGGTGAAACCCCGTCTCTACTAAAAATACAAAAGTTAGCCGGGCGTGGTGGCGGGCGCCTGTAGTCCCAGCTACTCGGAGAGGCTGAGGCAGGAGAATGGCGTGAACCCGGGAGGTGGAGCTTGCAGTGAGCCGAGATTGCGCCACTGCGCTCCAGCCTGGGCGACAGAGCGAGACTCCGTCTAAAAAAAAAAAACAATTCTCCTGTCTCAGCCTCCCAAGTAGCTGGGATTACAGGTGCAAGCCACCATGCCCCACTAATTTTTTTTGTATTTTTAGTAGAGATGGGGGTTTCACCATTTTTGCCATGCTGGTCTCGAACTCCTGACCTCACATGATCCGCCTGCCTTGGCCTCCCAAAATGCTGGGATTACAGGCATGAGCCACTGTGCCCTGCCTGCTAATTTTTAAATTATTTGTAGAGACAAGTCTCCCTATGTTGCCCAGGTTGGTCTCAAATGTCTGGGCTCAAGCAATCCTCCTACCTCAGCCTCTTAAGTGTTGAGATTATAGGCATGAGCTACCGCACCTGGCCAAAATCTAGATCTTATAATTGGGTTCAAGTTTTTTTTCTTTTTTCTTTTTTTTTTTTTTTTTGCGTCGGAGTCTTACTCTGTCACCCAGGCTAGAGTGCAGTGGTGTGATCTCGGCTCACTGCAACCACCACCTCCCAGGCTCAAGCAATTCTCTTGCCTCAGCCTCCTGCATAGCTAGGATTACAGGCGCCCACGACCACATCCAACTAATTTTCGTGTTTTTAGTAGAGACGGGGTTTCACCACGTTGGCCAGGCTGGTCTTGAACTCCTGACCTCAAGTGATCTGACTGCCTCAGCCTCCCAAAGTGCTGGAATTACAGGTGTGAGCCACTGCACCTGGCTCAAGTTTTCATTTCTCATATCCTGTTGATCTTACAACTCTTGTTCTTCTTCTGATACTCATTTTCTCTTATCAGTGTGGAAATTTATTATAGTTTATATGAAGTTTTCCTCTTCTGTCTCTCTTTCCTCCATGTTTGCTTTTACTTTTTTTCACATTTTGCTGATTTTTATTTGCTATCTCTTTTTCTTTTTCTTCTTTTCTTTCATTTTCTTTTCTTTTTTTTTTGACTGAATTTTGCTCTTGTTGCCCAGGCTGGGGTGCAATGGTGCAATCTCGGTTCACTGCAACCTCTGCCTCCTGGGTTGAAGCGATTCTCCTGCCTCAGCCTCCTGAGTAGCTGGGATTACAGGCGCCCGCCACCACACCCAAGTAATTTTTTGTATTTTTAGTAGAGACAGGGTTTCACCATGTTGGTCAGGCTGGTCTTGAATGCCTAACCTCAGGTTATCCACCTGCCTCGGCCTCCCAAGGTGCTGGGATTACAGGTGTGAGCCACTGCGCCCGGCCATTGTCTCTTTTTCAATACAATTTACCCCCTCATCCCCATTTTCAGTCTGATTATACAAGTGCTATGTGGCAGAAAGTTCTGGAATAAATACATCAAAAAAAAAAAAGAGGCAAAGCTGTGAAACTAAGTTGCATGCAACAGGTTCTATGAGGGTGGGGGAAGTGTCTGAGAAATAAAACAGAGTAAGACAATGTAGTTGGAACGTTTTAGCTAAAGTTCTTTTCAGTCATCTTTGTCTTTTGCTCCATGTTTCGGGATGCGTGTGAACTCAATGTAATTGAAATTACCCTTTTTGTCAATAGGTGCTTCTCTGTACAGCTCACCCACTTCCTCATCTGTAAACCGATCCCACATGGTTGTTCAGCAGCTCTCTCAGGTAACCTTCCTGAATAATGCCTGTTGCTTCTTCATCAAAGCAAGCAAAAGCATTTCTGATGACATCTTCAGGATCTGTGCCATTTAACTTCTCACCAAATATGGTGAGGAACATGGTGAAATCGATGGGCCCTAGTGCCTCATTCATTATGGCATCAAGGTATGCATCAGTGGGATTCTTCCCTAGGGAAGCAAGCGTATCATTCAAAATCTTCTTTGTCGAAACGATCTCTGTTCTAATCAATCATGTTGAAGGCCTCTTTGAACTCTTGAATCTGTGACTGGTCAAACATGGCAAACACGTTGGATGTTGTGTGCTGAGGGCGCTTCTTGGTGGTCTTGGTCTTGCCTTTTTGCTCCACATGGTGGTTGTTTAATTCCAGCGCCAAACACCAGAAGTGGGGCTGCCCTGAGCAAGATGACGAGTGACGGCAAAGAGCGCAAGGGTGTGTCGTTTTTACTTCTAATTTTGGGTTTTTGCTCATGTCTGAAGTCTTCCTCAAATATCTGGTGTTCCTTAACTGGGCACTCATATTTAAGACAGAGCCGGCTGTGGCTCACACCTATAATCTCAGCACTTTGGAAGGCTGAGGTGGGTGGATCACCTGCGATCAGGAGTTCGAGACCAGCCTGACCAATATGGAGAAACCCCATCTCTACTAAAAATAAAAAATTATCCAGGCGTGGTGGTGCATGCCTGTATTCCCAGCTACTCGGGAGGCTGAGGCAGGAGAATCACTTGAACCCGGGAGGCAGAGGTTGCAGTGAGCCAAGATCGTGCCATTGCACTCCAGCCTGGGCAACAAGAGCAAAACTCCATCTCAAAAACAAACAAACAAACTATATATATATATATAGTTTTACATATATATTACATATATTTTACATATATATATTTTACATATATATATATACATTTATTTATTTATTTTGTAGCCAGGTGCGGTGCCTGTAATCCCAGCACTTTGGGAGGCTGAGGTGAGCAGATCACCTGAGGTCAGGAGTTCCAGACCAGCCTAGCCAACATGGTGAAACCCCATCTCTACTAAAAATACAAAAATATTAGCCGGGTGTGTGGTGGCGCACACCTGTAATCCCAGCTACTTGGGAGGCTGAGGCACAAGAATTGCTTGAACTCGGGAGTAGCTGGGATTACAGGCATGTGCCACCATGCCTGGCTAATTTTTGTATTTTTGGTAGAGACGAGGTTTCACTATGTTGGCCAGATTGGTCTGAACTCCTGACCTCAGGTGATCCACCGGCCTCAGCCTCCCAAAGTGCTAGGATTACAGGCGTGAGCCACCGCACCCAGCCAGACAGCTTTTTGTTTTTTGTTGTTGTTGTTGTTTTTGTTTGTTTGTTTTGTTTGTTTTTTTGAGATGGAGTCTGGCTCTGTCGCCCAGGCTGGAGTGCAGTGGCGCGATCTTGGCTCACTGCAAGCTCCGCCTCCCAGGTTCACGCCATTCTGCCTCAGCCTCCCGAGTAGCTGGGACTACAGGCGCCCGCCACTATGCCCGGCTATTTTTTTGTATTTTTAGTAGAGACGGGGTTTCACGGTGTTATCCAGGATGGTCTTGATCTCCTGACTTCGTGATCTGCCCGTCTCGGCCTCCCATAGTGCTGTGATTACTAGCATGAGCCACCGCACCCAGCCTGTTTTTGTTTTTTTGAGATGGAGTTTGGCTCTGTCAGCCAGGCTGGAGTGCAGTGGTGTGATCTCAGCTCACTGCAACCTCCTCCTCCCGGGTTCAAGCTATTTGCCTGCCTCCGCCTCCTCAGTAGTTGGGACTACAGGCACGTGCCACCACGCCCAGCTGATTTTTGTATTTTTAGTAGAGATGGGGTTTCACCATGTTGGCCAGGCTGGTCTCTATCTCTTGACCTCGTGATCTGCCCGCCTCAGCCTCCCAAAGTGCTGGGATTACAGGCATGAGCCACCGTGCCCAGTTGACAGTTTTATTTTACAATGTCAATATTTATATAAGACACAAGATCTGTTACACTCTTTTTTTTTTTTTTTCTGAGATGGAGTCTCACTCTGTTGCCCAGGATGGAATGCAGTGGTATGATCTTGGCTCACTGCAACCGCTGCCTCCCAGGTTCAAGCAATTCTTGTGCTTCAGCCTCCCGAGTAGCTGGGATTACAGGCATACGCCACCATGCCCAGCTAATTTTTGTATTTTTAGTACAGACAGGGTTTCACTATGTTGGCCAGGCTGGTCTTGAATTCCTGACCTCATTATCCACCCGCCTCGGCCTCCCAAAGTACTGGGATTACAGGTGTGAGCCATTGCACCAAGCCGATTTGTTACACTCTTTGCAGTTAAATTAACAAGGAAAAAATTAGATGCCAAATAAAAATATATACAAAAGGGCACATAATTTTCCAAAATGTTTTTAAGGAGGATGCAAGCAAGAAAACATAAAGACTGATGGACTAATTCTAGTGCTGCTCTTATATCCAAGCAAGAGGAGATCCTGCCTGGAGCCCTACATTTCAGAAGGCCCCACATATCATAAATGTTAAAAGAATAAATTTGGGGCCGGGCGCGGTGGCTCACGCTTGTAATCCCAGCACTTTGGGAGGCCGAGGCAGGCGGATCACGAGGTCAGGAGATCGAGACCACGGTGAAACCCCGTCTCTACTAAAAATACAAAAAATTAGCCGGGCGTGGTGGCGGGCGCCTGTAGTCCCAGCTACTCGGAGAGGCAGAGGCAGGAGAATGGCGTGAACCGGAAGGTGGAGCTTGCAGTGAGCCGAGATCGCGCCACTGCACTCCAGCCTGGGCGACAGAGCGAGACTCCGTCTCAAAAAAAAAAAAAAAAAAAGAATAAATTTGGAAGGAATATATGGGTGTATCTGTTACTGAGGATCTGGCGCTCAATTCTAGTACAGTGTGTGAGTTATCTATTGCTGTGTAACAAGTTACCCCAAAACCTGGTGGCTCAAAACAACACACTGTTATCTGACGGCTTCTGTGGGGGAGAAATCTGGGAACAGCTTAGCTGGATCCTCTGCTTCGGAGGCTCTCATAAGACTGCAGTCTCGGCCGGGCGCGGTGGCTCAAGCCTGTAGTCCCAGCACTTTGGGAGGCTGAGGCGGGCGGATCACGAGGTCAGGAGATCGAGACCATCCTGGGTAACACGGTGAAACCCCGTCTCTACTAAAAATACAAAAAAAAAAATTAGCCGGGCGTGTTGGCGGGCGCCTGTAGTCCCAGCTACTCGGGAGGCTGAGGCAGGAGAATGGCGTGAACCCGGGAGGCAGAGCTTGCAGTAAGCCGAGATCGCGCCACTGCACTCCAGCCTGGGGGACAAAGACTCCGTCTCACACAAAAAAAAAAAAAGAAAAAAAAAAAAAAAGACTGCAGTCTATGAGTTGCCTGTGATATCTGAAAGCTCAGGGCCAAGCTCGGTGGCTCACGCCTGTAATCCCAGCACTTTGGAAGGCTGAGGCGGGTGGATCACCTGAAGTCAGGAGTTCGAGAGCAGCCTGGCCCACCTGGTGAAACCCGGTCTCTACTAAAAATACAAAAATTAGCTGAGTGTTGTGGCGGGCGCCTGTAATACCAGCTACTTGGGAGGCTTGAGGCAGGAGAATCACTTGAACCTGGGAGGTGGAGGTTGCAGTGAGGTGAGATAGTACATTGCACTCTAGCCTGGGTGACAGAGCGAGACTCTGTCTCAATAAAAATAAAAATAAAAATAAAAATAAAGCTTAACTGGGGAAGGTTCCACTTCTAAGCTCACTCACATAGCTGTTTGCAGGATTCAGTTTCTAAAGGGTTTCTTGACTGAGGGTCTCAGTTCCCTGTTGGATAGTGTTCAGAGACCACACCTAGTTTCTTGCCGTGTGGGTCTCTCCAGTATGGCATCTTACATCATCAAAGCCAGCAATAGAGAGGCCAGCAAGTAGAAAGTCCTATCTTTTTCTTTTTTTTTTGTCATGGAGTTTTGCTCTGTCTCCCAGGGTGGAGTGTATTGGCGCGATCTCGGCTCACTGCAACCTCTGCTTCCCTGGCTCAAGCAATTCTCCCGCCTCAGCCTCCTGAGTAGCTGAGATTATAGGCACACACCATGACGCCCAGCGAATTTTTTGTATTTTTAGTAGAGATGGACAAATTGTTAGCTAACATGGGCACAGTAAGATGGCGCCGGTTCCGGATTCTTCACCCCGGGTTCCCGGTTCTCCACCCCGCGACCCCGCCAAGAGAAGGCCAATCAGGGAAGAACACCTCCTGCCTTTTACTCAAACTCCACCCCTAAGCCAATCACCGATGCCCGCGTAGCCCCACTGAGTATAAAAACCCAGCACCTAAGCAGCTCGCCCCTTCTTCCTTCCTTCTCCTCCTCCGTGTGGTGTTGCCTTGGTGCCTCCGATAAAATCTCTTGACGGCGACCAGCGTGTCTTTGGTTTGAGCCTGATCGGGTCCGACTCTTTCACAAATAAATTCTTCACCTTTTTTTTTTTGAGACGGAGTCTTGCTCTGTCGCCCAGGCTGGAGTGCAGTGGTGCAATCTGGGCTCACTGCAACCTCCGCCTCCCGGATTCAAATGATTCTCCTGTCTCAGACTCCTGAGTAGCTGGGACTACAGGTGCACGCCACCATGCCCAGCTAATTTTTATATTTTAGTAGAGACGGGGTTTTACCATGTTGGCCAGGATAGTCTCGATCTCTTGACCTCGTGATCTGCCCGCCTCAGCCTCCCAAAGTGCTGGGATTACAGGCATGAGCCACCGTGCCCAGCTGACAGTTTTATTTTAAAATGTCAATATTTATATAAGACACAAGATCTGTTAACACTTTTTTTTTTTCTGAGATGGAGTCTGACTCTGTTGCCTAGGCTGGAATGCAGTGGCATGATCTCGGCTCACTGCAACCACCGCCTCCCAAGTTCAAGCAATTCTTGTGCCTCAGCCTCCTGAGTAGCTGGGACTACAGGTGCACGCCACCACGCTCGGCTAATTTTTATATTTTTAGTAGACAGGGTTTGCCATATTGTTCAGGCTGGTCTTCAACTCCTGACCTCAGGTGATTTCCCCACCTTGGCCTCCCAAAGTGCTAGGATTACAGGCATGAGCCACCGTGCCCGGCCTGAAAGTCCTATCTTTTATAACTTAATCTCAGAAGTGATATCCCCTCGTTTTTGCTATATTCTATTAGTTAGAAGCAAGTCTCTAGGTCCCGTTCACACTGTGGGGGAGAGAGCTACACCAGGGAATGAATATCAGGAGGTGCGGATTGCCAGTAGCCATTTTAGAAGGGCACCTACTATATGCAGCATAAGTTTAAACATCTGTTATATTTATATTCAGGTCCCAGGGAAATGTGTCTCCATATCTCTTGTTCTGTCATTGAAACAAAAAGTGATGGTGACCAAATGCTGTGAAGATTTATGGATTCTGCTGCTGCTGACCCTAGAGAGGGACCCTTGTTTCGAGGGCAGGGGGAATTTGAGCAGTGAAACAATTAGGGAAGAGAAAAGACAAAGTAACTTGTCAAATCTTTCTCTCAGTCACTATGAATGCAATATTTTCTTCTATTTTACTTATTTTAGTTTTTATTTTTTTGAGACAGGGTCTCATTCTGTCACCCAGGCTGAAGTGCAGTGGCTGACTGCAACCTCCACCTCCAAGGCTCAAGAGATTCTCTTGCCTCAACCTCTCAAGTAGCTGAGACTACAGGCACAAGTCACCACGTCTGGCTACGTTTTGTATTTTTTGTACAGGCAGGGTTTCACCATGTTGCCCAGGCTGGTCTAGAACTCCTGGGCTCAAGAGATCTGCCCACCTCAACTTCGCAAAGTGCTGGGATTACAGGGGTGAACCACTGTGCACAGCTGTGTTCAGCCTCCCAAAGTGCTAAATTATATTCTAATTGTGTAGCTCTGAGGGAAAAAAACAAACATTTTTATCCCTCTACTCTCACACTTAACACACAGAACACTTCCGAAATACACCAGTTATGCATGGCGCTTTTCCCACACACACCAAGCAGTTCCCCAGTGCACACCAACTAGGTATTCTCTAAATCAATCAAAAGTTGACACTACCCACCTGGAGTGAGTGTTACATCCCACAGGTTGAGGGCTCAGCCCCACAAGACTGCCCTTCCCTTCAGATGCCAATCACAAGTAGCAGGTAGTCACCTGTGCTTTTTTGGTATTTTTTTATTTTGTTTGTTTGTTTGTTGTTGTTGTTGTTTTGGGACAGAGTTTCACTCTTGTTGCCCAGGCTGGAGTACAATGGTGCAATCCCGGCTCATTGTAACCTCCGCCTCCTAGGTTCTAGTGATTCTCCTGCCTCAGCCTCCCGAGTAGCTGGGATTACAGGCATGCGCCACTATGCCTGGCTAATTTTTTGTATTTTTAGTAGAGACAGGGTTTCTCCATGTTGGTCAGGCTGCTCGCGAACTCCCAACCTCAGGTGATCCGCCCACCTTGGCCTCCCAAAGTGCTGGGATTACAGGCATGAGCCACCACGCCCGGCTAGTCACCTGTACTTTTGACTGACCAGCTCAAACCTGGATTCCCACAACACCCAACTTTGGTTCGATTAATTTGCTAGAGCAGGGCTGGGCACAGTGGCTCACGCCTGTAATCCCAGCACTTTGGGAGACCGAGGCAGGTGGATCACTTGAGGCCAGGAGTTTGAGCCCAGCCTGGCCAACATGTTGAAACCCTGTCTCTACTAAAAATACACACAAAATTAGCCGATCGTCATGGCGCACACCTGTAGTCCCAGCTACTTGAGAGGCTGAGGCAGGAGAATCACTTGAACCCGGGGGGTGGAGGTTGCAGTGAGCCGAGATCGTGCCACCTGCACTCCAGCCTGGGTAACAGAGCAAGACGCTGTATCAAAAAAAAAAAAAAAACTTGCTAGAACAGCTCACAGAATTCAGGAGGACACTTACTTACATTTACTCGTTTATTATAAAGGATATTATAATACTGATGAACGGCCGGGCGTGGTGGCTCAAGCCTGTAATCCCAGCACTTTGGGAGGCCGAGGCGGGCGGATCACGAGGTCAGGAGATCGAGACCATCCTGGCTAACACAGTGAAACCCCATCTCTACTAAAAATACAAAAAATTAGCCGGACGTGTTGGCAGGCGCCTGTAGTCCCAGCTACTCGGGAGGCTGAGGCAGGAGAATGGCATGAACCCGGGAGGCGGAGCTTGCAGTGAGCCGAGATCGCGCCATTGCACTCCCGCCTGGGAGACAGAGCAAGACTCCGTCTCAAAAAAAAAAAAAAAAAAATACTGATGAACAGCCAGATGAAGGAGTACACAGGATAAGGCCTGGAGGATCCCCAGTGCAGGAACTTCTGTACCTGTGGAGTTGAGATGAGACAGTCCCCCCCAACAAGTGGATGAATTAATTAACCTGGAAACTCATCATATTTCCTTGGCCTACAGGAAAGTTTTCATGGTTGTTGTTGTTGTTGTTGTTTTGTTTTTGTTTTTGTTTTTTGTTTTTCAGACTCGGTCTCACTCTGTCACCCAGGCTGCAGTGCAGTGGTGGGAACATGGCTCACTGCAGCCTTGACCTCCTGGGCTCAAGTGATGCTCCTGCCTCGGCGTCCTGAGTAGCTGGGACCATGGTTGGTCAAGAGTTTTGTAGAGCTTGATCTTCAGCCTGTGCATCCCCTGAAAACCTTCTGAGAGTTAATGGGTGGGATCGAAAGTTTCTTTTTTTTTTTTTTTTTTTTTGAGACGGACTCTCGCTATCGCCCAGGCTGGAGTGCAGTGGCGCGATTTCGGCTCACTGCAGGCTCCGCCCCACGGGGTTCACGCCATTCTCCTGGCACAGCCCCGAGTAGCTGGGACTACAGGCGCCCGCCACCTCGCCCAGCTAATTTTTTGTATTTTTAGTAGAGACGGGGTTTCACCGTGTTAGCGAGGATAGTCTCGATCTCCTGACCTCGTGATCTGCCCGCCTCAGCCTCCCAAAGTGCTGGGATTACAGGCGTGAGCCACTGCACCTGGCATGGGATCGAAAGTTTCAACCCTACAATCCTTTAATCTGTTGGTCTTTCTGGTGGCCAGCCCCATTCTGAGGCTATCTAGGTGTCCCACCCTAAATCACCTTATTCACATGAACTCACACCTATAATCCTAGCACTTTGGGAGGCTGAGGCAGGCAGATCACCTGAGGTCAGGAGTTCAAGTCCAGCCTGGCCAACGTGGTGAAACCCCATCTCTATTAAAAATACAAAAATTAGGCCGGGCGCGGTGGCTCAAGCCTGTAATCCCAGCACTTTGGGAGGCCGAGGCGGGCGGATCACAAGGTCAGGAGATCGAGACTATCCTGGCTAACACAGTGAAACCCCGTCTCTACTAAAAATACAAAAAATTGGCCGGGCGTGTTGGCGGGCGCCTGTAGTCCCAGCTACTCGGGAGGCTGAGGCAGGAGAATGGCATGAACCCAGGAGGCGGAGCTTGCAGTGAGCCAAGATCGCGCCACTGCACTCCAGCCTGGGGGAAAGAGCAAGACTCCGTCTCAAAAAAAAAAAAAAATACAAAAATTAGCCAGGCTTTGTGGCGGGTGCCTGTAACCCCAGCTACTGGGGAGGCCGAGGCAGGAGAATCGCTTGAACCTGGGAGGTGGAGGTTGCAGTGAGCTGAGATCACGCCATTGCACCCCAGCCTGGGTGACAGAGGGAGACTCCATCTTTTTTTTTTTTTTTTTTTTGAGATGGAGTCTCGCTCTGTCACCCAGGCTGGAGTGCAGTGGCGCAATCTCGGCTCACTGCAAGCTCCGCCTCCCGGGTTCACGCCATTCTCCTGCCTCAGCCTCTCCAAGTAGCTGGGACTACAGGCGCCTGCCACCACGCCCGGCTAATTTTTTGTGTTTTTTTAGTAGAGACGGGGTTTCACCATGGTCTCGATCTACTGACCTCGTGATCCGCCCGCCTCGGCCTCCCAAAGTGCTGGGATTACAAGCGTGAGCCACCGCACCGGGCCGGGAGACTCCATCTCAAAAAACAAAACAAAACAAATATGAACTCAGGTGTGGTGGCTTGTTATGAATGACAATAGACACTCTCATCACTTAGGAAATTCTCAGGGTTTTAGGAGCTTCGTACAAAAAACAAATATTATCATATAAGATGCTCCTGGCTGGGCCGGGCGTGGTGGCTCACGCTTGTAATCCCAGCACTTTGGGAGGCCGAGGCGGGCGGATCACGAGGTCAGGAGATCGAGACCACGGTGAAACCCCGTCTCTACTAAAAATACAAAAAATTAGCCGGGCGTGGTGGCGGGCGCCTGTAGTCCCAGCTACTCGGAGAGGCTGAGGCAGGAGAATGGCGTGAACCCGGGAGGCGGAGCTTGCAGTGAGCCGAGATCGCGCCACTGCACTCCAGCCTGGGTGCCTGGGTGACAGAGCAAGACTCCGTCTCAAAAAAAAAAAAAAAAAAAAAGATGCTCCTGGCTGGGCGCAGTGGCTCATGCCTGTAATTCCAGCACTTTGGGAGGCCGAGGCAGGTGGATCATGAGGTCAGGAATTCAAGACCAGCCTGGCCAACATGGTGAAACCCCTTCTTTACTAAAAATACAAAAATTAGCCAGGCGTGGTGGCACGTGCCTGTAACCCCAGCTACTCGGGAGGCTGAGGCAGAGAACTGCTTGAACCTGGGAGGCAGAGGTTGCAGTGAGCCCGCTTGTAATCCCAGCACTTTGGGAGGCCGAGGCGGGCGGATCACGAGGTCAGGAGATCGAGACCACGGTGAAACCCCGTCTCTACCAAAAATACAAAAAATTAGCCGGGCGTGGTGGCGGGCGCCTGTAGTCCCAGCTACTCGGAGAGGCTGAGGCAGGAGAATGGCGTGAACCCGGGAGGCGGAGCTTGCAGTGAGCCGAGATCGCGCCACTGCACTCCAGCCTGGGTGACAGAGCAAGACTCCGTCTCAAAAAAAAAAAAAAAAAAAAAAAAGAGGTTGCAGTGAGCCTAGATCGTGTCACTGCACTCCAGCCTGGGTGACAGAGTGAGACTCCGTCTCAAAAAAAAAAAAAAAAAGCTCCTATCACCTTTATCCCCTGGGGAAATTGCAAAGGGTTTAGGAACTCTGTGTCAAGACCAAGGAAGAAAACCCAAAAAAATATTTCTTATTACCCAGTAAGTAGCCTTACACATACTCTTCAATCTTGTTGCTATAAAGAGTGACTTGTCAAGGAAGAGTACTACTCCCACTTATACTTAACAGATTATTAGCTTGATTTTTTAAATTTTTTTTTGAGACAGAGTGTTACTCTGTCACCCAGGCTGAAGTGTGGTGGTTCAATCTTGTCTCACTACAACCTCTGCCTTCCAGGTTCAAGTGATTCACCTGCCTCAGCCTCCCCCGTAGCTGGAATTACAGGTGCCTGCCACCATGCCTAGCTAGTTTTTCTATTTTTAGTAGAGACAGAATTTCACCATGTTGGCCAGGCTGGTCTTGAACTCCTGACCTCAGGCGATCTGCCTGCCTTGGCCTCCCAAAACGCTGGGAGTACAGGCATGAGCCACTGCACCCAGAACCGCCCCCCTTTTTTTTTTATTTTTTGAGAGGGAGTCTCACTCTGTCTGTTGCCCAGGCTGGAGTGCAGTGTGTGACCTCAGTTCACCGCAACCTCCACCTCCCAGGTTCAAGCGATACTTGTGCTTCAGCCACCTAAGTACCTGGGGTTACAAGCACGCGCCACCACCACCCGGCTAATTTTTGTATTTTCAGTAGAGACGGGTTTCACCATGTTGGCCAGGATGGTCTTGAATGCCTGACCTCAAGTGATCTGCCCACCTCAGCCCCTCATAGTGCTGGGATTATAGGCATAAGCCACCATGCCTGGCCTCATCTTGATTTTTAACTTGAAAAAGTTTACACCTATGATACGGAAGCCTCCATATTTACTCTTGCCCTGGGCCCCTGCAAATGCCTACATCTCTTCTCTCCTCAAATCAATACTTGATTCCTGGGCTGAGGCAGAAAAAGTACAAATCAAGTCTGGATTATTATTGTCAGGAAGTAAGAAAGTGTTCAAATAACATTGGGGACATTTCAAAAGGACACTGGGGCCAACTTGAAGGGCTTCCCATTTGCCAAGTTTGGGATAATTTGAGCATCATAATAAATAATGAGGCCAGGCATGGTGGCTTATGCCTCTAATCCCAGCACTTTGGGAGGCTGAGTGTTGGGAACAGGCCCCCCAAAATCTGGCCATAAACTGGCCCCAAAACTGGCTATAAACAAAATCTCTGCAGCACTGTGACATGTTCACGATGGCCAGAATGCCCTCACTGGAAGGCTGCGCGTTTACCGGAATGAGGGCAAGGAATACCTGGCCCACCCAGGGTGGAAAACCACTTAAAGGCATTCTTAAACCACAAACAATAGGCCGGGCGCGGTGGCTCACGCTTGTAATCCAGCACTTTGGGAGGCCAAGGCGGGCGGATCACGAGGTCAGGAGATCGAGACCACGGTGAAACCCCGTCTCTACTAAAAAATACAAAAAATTAGCCGGACGTGGTGGCGGGCCCCTGTAGTCCCAGCCACTCAGAGAGGCTGAGGCAGGAGAATGGTGTGAACCCGGGAGGCGGAGCTTGCAGTGAGCTGAGATTGTGCCACTGCACTCCAGCCTGGGCAACAGAGCAAGACTCCATCTCAAAAAAAAAAAAAAACCCACAAACAATAGCATGAGCGATCTGTGCCTTAAGGACATACTACTGCTGCAGATAACTAGCCCAACCCATCCCTTTATTTCAGCCCATCCCTTCATTTCCCATAAGGGATACTTTTAGTTAATCTAATATTTATAGAAACAATGCTAATGACTGGCTTGCTGTGAATAAATATGTGGGTAAATCTCTGTTTGGGGCTCTTAGCTCTGAAGGCTGTGAGACCCCTGATTTCCCACTTCACACCTCTATATTTCTGTGTGTGTGTCTTTAATTCCTCTAGTGCTGCTGGGTTAAGGTCTCCCCGACCGAGCTGGTCTCAGCAGCCGAGGCAGACAGATCACTTGAGGTTAGGAGTTCAAAACCCCCCTGGCCAACATGATGAAATCCCATCTCTACTAAAAATACAAAAATTAGCTGGGTGTGGTGGTATGCCCCTGTAATCTCAGCTACTTGGGAGGCTGAGGCAGGAGAATGGCTTGAACCCGGGAGGCAGAGGTTGCAGTGAGCCAAGATCGCACCACTGTACTCCAGCCTGGGCGACAGAGTGAGACTCCGTCTAAATAATAATAATAGAAACTGATTACTATTCATTAAATAAAATAGAAACCTACAGGTCCAGATGATATAAATAAATATGAAAGTAATGGATTACAATTCACTGAGTAAAATATGAATCTGTATAATATAAACAAGTAAATGGAGAAGAAGAGAAATTTTTTCTCTTATAGTAAACTGCATTTAAAAAGAAGTAATGAGGCCAGGTGTGGTGGCTCATACCTGTAATCCCAGAACTTTGCGAGGCCAAGGCAGGCAGATCACTCGAGCCTAAAAGTTCGAAATCAGCCTGGGCAACATGGTGAAACCCATCTCTACCAAAAAATTGTAAAAATTAGCATAGTGTGCTGGCATGTGCCTGTAGTCCCAGCTACTTGAGGGGCTGAGATGGGAGGATAGCTTAAGCCTGGGAAGAAGAGGTTACAATGAACTGATTGTGCCCCTGCACCACTCCAGCCTGAGTGACAGAGCCAGAGTCTCAAAAAAAAAAGAAGAAATGATATAAATATAAAATCACCATTTAATAAGTGTCACCATAGTGGTTATTCTAACAGGAGTCATCATCTATGGATACTAAGGCAGATAGCTAGAGATTTGATGATATACCAGACAATAAGGAACTACACAGGAACCGGCCGGGCGCGGTGGCTCACGCCTGTAACCCCAGCACTTTGCGAGGCCAAGGTGGGCGGATCACGAGGTCAGGAGATTGAGACCATCCTTGCTAACACAGTGAAACCCCATGTCTACTAAAAATACAAAAAATTAGGCCGGGCGCGGTGGCTCAAGCCTGTAATCCCAGCACTTTGGGAGGCCGAGGCGGGCGGATCACGAAGTCAGGAGATTGAGACCATCCTGGCTAACACGGTGAAACCCCGTCTCTACTAAAAATACAAAAAATGAGCCGGGCGTGTTGGCAGGCGCCTGTAGTCCCAGCTACTCGGGAGGCTGGGGCAGGAGAATGGCGTGAACCTGGGAGGCGGAGCTTGCAGTGAGCCGAGATTGCGCCACTGCACTCCAGCCTGGGGGACAAAGACTCCGTCTCAAAAAAAAAAAAAAAAAGTACAAAAAATTAGCCAGGCTTAGTGGCGGGCGCCTGTAGTCCCAGCTACGCGGGAGGCTGAGGGAGGAGAATGGCGTGAACCCACGAGGCGGAGCTTGCAGTGAGCCGAGATCGCGCCACTGCATTCCAGCCTGGGCGACAGAGTGAGACTCCGTCTCAAAAAAAAAAGGAATTACACAGGAACAACTGGTAACTTTATGGTGGAAAAAACTGGCAGACTAGGTGGGCAGTACTAGGGGAGAGATGAGTTTACTTCCTAGGCCCACTGATGTGCTGCACTGAGAAGTGCACAACATTATTATTATTTTTTTTTTGGAGATGGAGTCTCACTCTGTCACCCAGGCTGGAGTGCAGTGGCTTGATCTCGGCTCACTGCAACCTCTGTCACCCGGGTTCAAGCCATTCTTCTGCCTCAGCCTCCCGAGTAGCTGGGACTACAGGCATGTGCCACCACACCCAGCTAATTTTTGTATTTTTAGTAGAGATGGGGTATCACCATGTTGGCCAGGCTGGTCTCGAACTCCTGACCTTGTGATCCACCCGCCTCGGCCTCCCAAAGTGCTGGGATTACAGGTGTGAGCCACTGTGTCTGGCCAACATTATTTACCTGTTGCTTTTTTCTTTTCTTTTTCTTTTTTTTAGAGTGAGGGTCTGGCTACGCTGCCCAGGCTGGACTCGAACTTCTGTGTTCAAGCAATCCTCCTGCCTCAGCCTTTCCAGTAGCTGTGCCTACAGGCCACTGTGCCTGGCTAACTTCTTGCTTTTATATGCTCTTAGGTTGAGGGACATCTTACAGAAATGAAAGACCTAGGTTAGACGTGGTGAGTCATACCTGTAATACCAGCACTTTGGGAGGCCGAGGCTGAAGGACTGCTTGAGGCCAGGAGTTCAAGACTAGCCTGGACAACACAGTGAGACCCCTGTCTCTACACATTTTTTTTTTTTTTTTTGAGACAGAATCTCACTCTGTCACCCAGGCCAGAGTGCAGTGGCGTGATCTTGGCTCACTGTAACCTCTGCCTCCTGGGTTCATGCAATTCTCCTGCCTCAGCCTCCTGTGTAGCTAGCTGGGATTACAGGCATATGCCACCATGCCTGGCTAATTTTTTGTATTTTTAGTAGAGACGGGGTTTCACCACGTTGGCCAGGCTGGTCTCAAACTCCTGACTTTGTGATCTGCCTGCCTCGGCATCCCAAAGTGCTGGGATTACAGGCATGAGCCACCATGCCCAGCCTACAAATAATGTTTAAATTCCCCGGATGTGCTGGCACACATCTGTAGCCGCAGCTACTCAGAATGCTGAGGTGGGAGGATCACTTGAGCGAGGAGTTTGAGGCTGCAGTGAGCGATGATCCTGCTACTGCACTCTAGCCTGGGCGACAGAGCAAGAACCTGTTTAAAAAAAAAAAAAAGAAAGAAAAGAAAAAAAAGAAATGAAAGACCTCTTCAAAACTGTCAAATTCATGAGAGACAAGGAAAGACTGAGAACTTCCCAGATTGAAGGAGACTACAGATAGATACATGACAGTCAAATGCAGTATGTGATCCTGGACTAGAAAGGACAGATGGGCCAAGTATGGTGGCACGCATCTGTAGATCCAGCACTTTGGAAGGCTCAGGTGGGAGGATCACTTGAGCCCAGGAGTTTGAGGCTGCAGTGAGCTCTGATAGCATCACTGCACTTTGGCCTGGGCAACAGAGTGAGACCTTATCTCAAAAAAAAAAAAAAAGCCGTTAAAAAAATATATAATTGCACTTTGGGAGGCCTAGACGGGTGTATTGCCTGAGCTCAGGAGTTCAAGACCAGCCTGAACAACACGGTGAAACCCCGTCTCTGCTAAAATACAAAAAAATTAGCCAGCTGTGGTGGCATGTGCCTATAGTCCCAGCTACTTGGGAGGCTGAGGCAGGAGAATTGTTTGAACCCAGAAGGTGGAGGTTGCAGTGCGCCGAGGTCACACCACTGCACCACTCCAGCCTGGGTAACAGACCTGTCTCCAAAAAAAAAAAAGATAATTTAAAAAAGAAAGAAGAGGCAGTCATTACTGGGACAGCTGGTGAAATCTGAATGGGATCTATGAATTGAAGAGTGATATTGATTTCCTGATTAGAATGGTGTTTTAGTTTGCTAGGGCTGCCGTAACAAAGTATCACAAACTGGGTGACTTAAACAGCAGAAATTTATTGGCTTACAGTTCTGGAGGCTAGAAGTCCGAGATCAAGGTGCAGGCAGGGTTGCTTCTTTCTGAGGCGTGTAAGGGAGAATCTGTTCCAGGCCTTTCTACTAGTTTCTGGTGGTTTGCTGGCAATCTTGTGTGTGTGTGTGTGTGTGTGTGTGTTTTGAGACAGAATCTTGCTCTGTCGCCCAGGCTGGAGTGCAATGGCGAGATCTCGGCTCAGTGCAACCTCCGCCTCCCAGGTTCAAGCAATTTTCCTGCCTCAGCCTCCCGACTGAGTAGCTGGGATTACAGGCACCCACCACCACGCCCAGCTAACTTTTTGTATTTTTTTTTTTTTTTTCTGAAACAGAGTCTCGCTCTGTCGCTCAGGCTGGAGTGCAGTGACACGCTCTCGGCTCACTGCAACCCCTGCCTCCAGGTTCAAGCAATTCTCTTGCCTCCTGAATAGCTGGAATTACAGGCGCCCATGACCACACCCTGCTAATTTTTGTATTTTTAATAGAAGTGGGGTTTCACCATGTTGACCAGGCTGGTCTCAAACTGCTGACCTCGTGATCTGCCCGCCTCAGCCTCCCAAAATGCTGGGATTACAGGCGTGAGCCATTGTGCTCGGCCAATTTTTTGTATTTTTAGTAGAGATGGGATTTCATCATGTTGGCCAGGCTGGTCTCGAACTCCTGACCTCAGGTGATCCACCTGCCTCGGCCTCCCAAAGTGCTGGGATTACAGGCATGAGCCATGGCGCCTGGCCTGCTGGCAATCTTTGACATATCAACCTGATCTCTGCCTTCATGGTCACATGTCATTCTATCTGCAAACGTATGTCCAAACTTCCCTCTTTAATAAAGGGGGTGAGAGGCCCACTCAACTCCAGTATGACCTCATTGAACCAATTACATATGCAACAACCGTATTTCCAAATAAGGTTACATTCTGAGGAACTGGGAGTTAGGACTTCAATATATAAATTTTATTTTTTTTCTTTCGACTTTTATTTTAAGATCGGGGTACATGCGTGGGATGTGCAGGTTTGTTACATAGGTAAACGTGTGCAATGGTGGTTTGCTGCACAGATCATCCCATCACCCAGGTATTAAGCCCAGCATCCATTAGCTATTCTTCCTGGTGCCCTTCCTTCCCCCACTCCCCCAGATAGGACCCAGTTGTGTTGTTCCCCACCGTGTGTCCATGTATTCTCATCATCACTTATAAGTGAGAGATGCGAACAAATGAATTCTTCACCTTTTTTTTTTTTTTGAGAGGAGTCTCATACTGTCACTGGGGCTGGAGTGCAATGGTGAGATCACAGCTCACTGCAACCTTGGCCCCCTGGGTTCAAGTGATCTTCCTGCCTCAGCCTCCCACGTCGCTAGCTGGAATTATAGGGGCCTGCCACCATGCCCAGCTAATTTTTGTATTTTTAGTAGATATGGGTTTTTGCCATGTTGGCCAGACTAGTCTCGAACTCCTGACCTTGTGATCTGCCCGCCTTGGCCTCTCAAAATTCTGGGATTACAGGCATAAGCCACCGCGCCTGGCCTGATCTTGTTCTTTTCTTTTTTTTTTTTTTTTTTGGCAACAACTCGCTCTGTTGCCAGGCTGGAGTGCAGTGGTGCGATCTCAGCTCTCCACAACCTCCGCCTCCCAGGTTCAAGCCACTCCCCTGCCTCAGCCTCCTGAGTAGCTGGGACTACAGGCGCCCGCCACCACACTCAGCTAATTTTTTGTGTTTTTAGTAGAGATGGGCTTTCAGCGTGTTAACCAGGGTGGTCTTGATCTCCTGAACTTGTGATCCGCCCGCCTCGGCCTCCCAAAGTCCTGGGATTACAGGCATGAGACACTGCGCCCAGCCCAGCTCTTGTTCGTTTTTATGGCTGCACAACATATGAATTTTTAGAAGACACAATTCAACCTGTAACACATGGTTATACTGGGGTTGAGAGCGAGATGGAACAAATACAGCCAAGTGATGACAAATGGAAAATCTGAGTGAAAGAGGTACATGCCGAAGTTCTTGGAACTGTTCTTAAATTTTTCTGTAAGCTGAAAATTATTTCAAAATTAAAAAAATTCCAACAAGATGCTAGGTTTATTTATTACATAAGATGTTGGTGCTGAACCTACCATGTGAAAAGAAAGGTAAAGAGACAATAAAGGTGTTTGTGTGGCCTTATTGCACACTTGCCTGGGACATAAGTGAGGGTATCAGAGATTAATATGTTACATTTACATAGTGCTTTATAATTTACAAAAAACCCACATCAAAAAACCTTTATTTCATTTATCTCTCAGAATAATTCTGGGAGGCAAGAGCTTTTTCTGATTTTATTAAAAAAAAAAAAAAAGTAAAGAAAGGTCATGTGACTTGTCCACAGCTTCACACAACTAAGTGATCAGTTTAAATTCCAGTCCAGGTTTTTTTCACTCTTTTGAGACTCCTTTGCAGCTACAGCAAAAGACAATGCGGCATGACTTGAAACAACATTTTTTTTTTTTTTGAGACAGAGTCTTGCTCTGTCGCCCAGGCTGGAGTGCAGTGGAGCAATCTCGGCTCACTGCAAGCTCTGCCTCTGGGGTTCACGCCATTCTCCTGCCTCAGCCTCCTGAGTAGCTGGGACTACAGGCGCCCGCCACCACAGCTGGCTAATTTTTTTTTTTTTTTTTTTTGAGACAGAGTCTCGCTCTATCGCCCAGTCTGGAGTGCAGTGGCACAATCTTGGCTCACTGCAAAGTCCACCTCCCGGGTTCAAACGATTCTCCTGCCTCAGCCTCCCGAGTAGCTGGGACTACAGGCACCCACCACCGCACCTGGCGAATTTTTTGTATTTTTAGTAGAGACAGGGTTTCACCGTGTTAGCTAGGATGGTCTCCATCTCCTGACCTCGTGATCTGCCCGCCTCGGCCTCCCAAAGTGCTGGGATTACAGGCGTGAGCCACCGCGCCCAGCCCTCGAAACAACATTATAACATCATTTCTGCTCTTTTGCGGGGTGACCTGACTTCCCAAGTAAAGAAGGTTTTCCTAGTCAGGCATGGCGGCTTATGCCTGTAATTCCAGAATGATGGGAGGCTGAGGTGGAAGGATTGTTTAGGCTCAGGAGTTAAAAACCAGCCAGGGTAACATAGCAAGACCCTGTCTCTACAAAATTCAAAAATGAGCCAGGCGTCGTGACACACACCTGTGGTCCCAACTACTCAGGAGGCTAAGATGGGAGGATTGCTTGAGTCAGGGAGATCAAGGCTGCAGTGGGCCATGTCTGAGCCACTACACTCCAGCCTGGGTGACAGAGCAAGATCCTGTGGCCCGGGTGCGGTGGCTCACGCCTGTAATCCCAGCACTTTGGGAGGCCGAGGTGGGTGGATCACGAGGTCAGGAGTTCGAGACCAGCCTGGCCTACATTGTGAAACCCCGTCTCTACTAAAGGTACAAAAAATTAGCCAGGCATGGTGGCACGTGCCTGTAATTCCAGCTACTTGGGAGGCTGAGGCAGGAGAATTGTTTTTTTTTTTTTTTTGAGACGGAGTCTCGCTCCGTCGCCCAGGCTGGAGTGCAGTGGCGCAATCTCGGCTCACTGCAAGCTCCGCCTCCCAGGTTCACGCCATTCTCCTGCCTCAGCCTCTCCGAGTAGCTGGGACTACAGGCGCCCGCCACCACGCCCGGCTAATTTTTTCTATTTTTTAGTAGAGACGGGGTTTCACCATGGTCTCGATCTCCTGACCTCATGATCCGCCCGCCTCGGCCTCCCAAAGTGCTGGGATTACAAGCGTGAGCCACCGCGCCCGGCCAGGAGAATTGTTTGAACCCGGGAGACAGAGGTTGCAGTGAGCCAAGATCGTGCCATTGCACCCCAGCCTGGGCGACAGGGCGAGACTCCATCTCAAAAAAAAAAAGAACTGCTTAAAAAAAAAAAAAAGGAACAAGATCTTCCTATTGAGGTAAAAATGGAAATGAAATAATTTAGGTAGGAGGCTCCAAAGGTTCCCAGTATAAGGTTCACTACTACACACACTGCTTCCTCCACCGTTCCCCCTCCCCTCCCTCAGCCTCACTTGGGGGAATCCCTTGTCTCCAGATGGGCTTCAATTTCCTTACCCAACCTTCAGGCCAATGCCTGGGGAACAGGGTCAATAAAAGGTCTTCCTTTTTATTTTTATTTTTTTGAGACGGAGTCTCACTCTGTCGCCCAGGCTGGAGTGCAGTTGCAGTGGCACAATCTTAGCTCATGGCAACCTCCGCCTCCCAGTTTCAAGAGATTCTCCTGCATCAGCGTCCTGAGTAGCTGGGATTACAAGCACGCGCCACCACTCCCAGATAATTTTTGTATTTTAAGTAGAGACAGAGTTTCACCATGTTGGCCAGGCTGATCTCGATCTCCTGACCTCAATTGATCCACCCGCCTCGGGCTCCCAAAGTGCTGGGATTACAGGCGTGAGCCACCATGCCCGGTCTAAGAAAAGGTCTTCAATCAATCAAAAAAAAAAAAAGAAAGAAAAGAAAAGGTCTTCAATCCTTGCCCCTACAACCTCCTCAACCACATCCTCCACCGGTAGCCTCTGAGACCTGGACCATCGATGGCAAAACTTCACCCTTCTTTAAAATTACCCCGGCTGGGCGCAGTGGCTCACACCTACAATCTCAGCATTTTGGGAGGCCGAGGTGGGCGGATCATTTGAGGTCAGGAGTTCCAGACCAGCTTGACCAATATGGTGAAACCCCGCCTCTACTAAAAATACAAAAAAATTAGCCAGACGTGGTGGCATATGCCTGTAGTCCCAGCTACTTGGGAGGCTGAGGAAGGAGAATTGCTTGAACCCAGGAGACAGAGGTTGCAGTGAGCTGAAATCGTGCCACTGCACTCCAGCCTGGGAGACAGAGTGAGACTCCGTCTGTAAGTAAATAAGTAAAGTAAAGTAAAATAACCCCAACCCAATAGCCAAGTCCCAATCACATACCCTTGCCCTGCTGATCCATCACGGTCTTTGTCTTTTTATAAGCCTCCCCTTGGGCTCATGCAGTCAATGATAATCCTCCCTTGGTACTGCAGAGACCAAAAGTTAAGAAGAGAGTGCTCTGGGTTATACCATCTCAACTTAGCTGCCTGCAGACCCAGTGGGGAGAACTACTCCTGTGAAAACTCAAGTCCCCTCTGCTTGTTCCCACCCGCCTTGGTTAGGATAGACCATCTCACCCGCTACCATCCAGCCAGAAGGGGCTTTAGATCCTTGACTGACAATGGCTCGCAGATGTATGTTAGGTCCATTTCCTCACTCTCTATCAGTTGGGTCCTAAGATTTTGAGCCTTGAGCCTTTGAGACTTGAGACCCAGATTGACAGGCAGTTCTAGCTTATGCCTCCATGTTGGGCCTTCAGTTTCCAAATCACAGAATTATACTATGAAATAGCTGAATAGAGTTCATGGATCATTTAGTCCAGACCTTTCACATCACACTGGATGTTTAAATAATTGATCCGAAGGCTCACAGGGTCCTCTCTCTTTTCTCTTAGGTGTGGGAATTAAGGTCAGGACTGGCAGGTGCAGGACTTGCCGTGGCCACGCCCCTTAATCCTAGCAGTGCTGAGCAAGGCCTTCCATCCTAGCCCCCTGATCCAGCCAGCTGTCTGACTGTGAGTCAGGATGGCAGAGGAAGGTGATGTGGACGAGGGGGATGTGTTCCTGGCATTTGCCCAGGGTCCCTCTCCTCCCAGGGGTCCTGTGCGACGTGCCTTGGACAAGGCTTTCTTTATCTTCCTGGCCCTCTTCCTGACACTGCTGATGCTGGAGGCTGCTTGTAAGCTGCTGTGGTCACTACCATGGGCAAAGTTAGGGGACTGGCTACTGGGGACACCTCAGAAGGAGGAGGAGCTGGAATTGTGACCACCTTTCCTATAAACATCTTCTTTCCCCACCAAGGAGGTGAGAGTGGAGACAGGAGGGAAATGGGAGTGTTGGGGGCTGTGGAGGAGATTCTTGGATAGCTTAGGGCAGCCGTCTTTTTTTTTTGGGGGGATGGAGTTTTGCTCTTGTTGCCTAGGCTGGAGTGCAATGGTGCGATCTTGGCTTACTGCAACCTCTGCCTCCAGGGATTCTCCTGCCTCAGCCTCCTGAGTAGCTGGGATTACAGGCATGCGCCACCGCACCCGGCTAATTTTGTATTTTTAGTAGAGACAGGGTTTCTCCATGTTAGTCAGGCAGGTCTCGAACTCCGACCTCAGGTATCTGCCTGCCTTGGCCTCCCAAAGCGCTGGGATTACAGGTGTGAGCCAGTGCGCCCGGCCAGGGCAGCAGTCTTAAATTCTGCACCTATACTCAGGGAAATAATTTTGAAGAAGTATATACTCCTTCATATATCTTTAAGTAGGTATCTAAAAATTTTCATCATAAATTAAAACTGTGGCCGGGCACAGTGGCTCATGCCTGTAATCCCAGAACTTTGGGAGGCCGAGGCAGGGGGATCACCTGAGGTCAGGAGTTCAAGACCAGTCTGGCAAATATGGTGAAACCTCGTGTCTACTAAAAATACAAAAATTAGCCGGGCAAGTTGGTGGGCACCTGATTCTCTGCCTCAGCTACTCGGAGGCTGAGGCAGGAGAATTGCTTGAACCCGGGAGACAGTTGCAGTGAGCCGAGATCGCACCATTGCACTCCGGCCTGGGTGACAGAGCGAAACTCCATCCAAAAATAAATAAATAAATAAATAAATAAAAAATTTAAAAAAATAAATAAAAATTGTTTCAAGGATGTAATTCTGGCATATTGAAAATATTCACATTTTTATTTATTTATTTATTTATTTATTTATTTATTTATTTATTTTTTTTTTTTGAGATGGAGTCTTGCTCTGTCGCCCAGGCTGCAGTGCATTGGCGCAATCTCAGCTCACTGCAACCTCTGCCTCTGGGGTTCAAGCAATTCTCCTGCCACAGCCTCCTGAGTAGCTGGGAGCACAGGTGTGCTCCAGCATGCCCGACTAATTTTTATATTTTTAGTAGAGATGGGGATTTCACCATGTTGGCCATGCTGGTCTTGAACTCTTTTTTTTTTTTTTTTTTGAGACAGAGTCTCCTTCTGTTGCCCAGGCTGGAGTGCAGTGGCAGTGATCTCTGGTCACTGCAGCCTCCGCCTCCCAGATTCAAGCGATTCTCCTGCCTCAGGCCCCCAAATAGCTGGGACTACAGGTGTGTGCCACCATGCCCAGCTAATATTTGTATTTTTAGTAGAGGGGGGGGTTTCACCATGTTGGCAAGGCTGGTCTGGAACTCCTAACCTCAAGTGATCCACCCACCTCAGCCTCCCAAAGTGCTGGGATTACAGGCGTGAGCCACTGCCCCCAGCCTATTTATTGATTTATTGAGATGAGGTCTCACTATGTTGCCTAGGCTGGTCTGTACTCCTGAGATCAAGCAATCCACCCACCTCAACTTCCCAAAGTGCTAGGATTATAGGCAGTGAGCCACAGCATCTGGCCACATTTTATTTATTTATTTATTTATTTTTTGAGAGGGAGTCTTGCTCTGTCACCCAGGCTGGAGTGCAGTGGCACCATCTCGGCTCACTGAAACCTCCGCCTCCTGGGTTCAAGCGATTCTTCTGCCTCAGCTTCCCGAGTAGCTGGGACTAAAGGTGCCAGCCACCATGCCCGGCTAATTTTTGTATTTTTAGGAGAGACGGGATGTCACCATATCGGCCAGGCTGGTCTCTAACTCCTAGATTTCGTGATCTGCCCGCCTTGGCCTCCCAAAGTGCTGGAATTACAGTGTGAGCCACCGCACCTGGCCTATTTATTTATTTTTTTGAGACAGAGTTTCTCTGTGTCGCCCAGGCTGGAGTGTAGTGGTGCGATCTTGGCTCCCGGCAACCTCTGCCTCCTAGGTTCAAGTGATTCTCCTGCCTCAGCCTCCCAAATAGCTGGGACTACAGGCGCCCGCCACTACACTCAGCTAATTTTTTTGTAATTTTAGTAGAGACGGGGTTTCATCATGTTGGCCAGGCTGGTCTCGAACTCCTGACCTCAGGTAATCCACCCGCCTCAGCCTCCCAAAGTGCTGGGATTACAGGTTTGAGCCACCACGCCTGGCCTATTTTTTTTATTTTTTGAGACAGAGTCTTGCTCTGTCACCCAGGCTGAAGTGCAGTGGCGTGATCTTGGCTCACTGCAACCTTCGCCTCCCAAATTCAAGGGATTCTCCTGCCTCAGCTCCCAAATAGCTGGGATTACAGGCGCCCACGACCATGCCTGGCTAATTTTGTGTATCTGTAGTAGAGATGAGATTTCCTCATGTTGGTCAGGCTGGTCTGGAACTCCTGACCTCAAGTGATCTGCCCGCCTCGGCATCCCAAAGTGGTAGGATTATAGGCGTGAGTCACCGTGCCTGGCCCCACATTTTAAAATAAAACAATTAGATCACCATTTATTGTCCAGTGGAATTGAAATATCATAGTGATGGCCGGGTATGGTGCTTCACGCCTGTAATCCCAGCACTTTGGGAGGCGGAGCTGGGTGGATCACGAGGTCAGGAGTTCGAGACCAGCCTGGCCAACATGCCGAAAACCCATCTCTACTAAAAAAAAAAAATACAAAAAATTAGCTGGGCATGGTATTGTGTGCCTGTAATCCCAGCTGCTCAGGAGGTTGAGGCAGGAGAATCGCTTAAACTCAGGAAGGGGGGGTTGCAGTGAGCCGAGATTGTGCCGTTGAACTCCAGCCTGGGTGACAGAGCAAGACTCCATCTCAAAAAAAAAAAAAGTATAAATAAGTACTTACCAGTTGGGAATCATTCCTTTTTTTCTTTCATCACCTCTTTTCTCCTTGAGCTCCTACTACTACTCCACTTCCCCACAAACTTTATGCTTTTATACTTGAAAGTCCTTTATTGACCAATCTTTTACATCTTCCTGCATATACATATATATTAATTGAGATGAAAAATATCTTTCCTGTGATTGTAACACTCTAGTTGTTAAAAATTATCCTGGAGGAGTTACTGTTACAATTATTATTATTATTATTATTATTATTTTTTTTTTTTTTTTTTTTTGAGACGGAGTCTCGCTCTTTCACCCAGGCTGGAGTGCAGTGGCGCGATCTCGGCTCACTGCAGGCTCCGCCCCCCGGGGTTCACGCCATTCTCCTGCCTCAGCCTCCCGCGTAGCTGGGACTACAGGCGCCTGCCACCTCGCCCGGCTAATTTTTTGTATTTTTAGTAGAGACGGGGTTTCACTGTGTTAGCCAGGATGGTCTCGATCTCCTGACCTCGTGATCCGCCCGCCTCGGCCTCCCAAAGTGCTGGGATTACAGGCTTGAGCCACCGCGCCCGGCCTTGTTACAATTATTATAAGAACAGAATGTTCTTATAAACATGTGATCGTACACTTTTTTTTTTTTTGAGACGGAGTCTCGCTCTGTCACCCAGGCTGGCGTGCAGTGGCGCGATCTCGGCTCACTGCAAGCTCCGCCTCCCGGGTTCACGCCATTCTCCTGCCTCAGCCTCTCCGAGTAGCTGGGACTACAGGCGCCCGCCACCACGCCCAGCCAATTTTTTGTATTTTTAGTAGAGACAGGGTTTCACCGTGGTCTCGATCTCCTGACCTCGTGATCCACCCGCCTTGGCCTCCCAAAGTGCTGGGATTACAAGCGTGAGCCACCGCGCCCGGCCTTTTTTTTAAGACAGAGTCTCGCTCTGTCGCCCAGGCTGGAGTGCAGTGGCGCGATCTCGCCTCACTGCAAGCTCCGCCTCCCGGGTTCACGCCATTCTCCTGCCTCAGCCTCCCGAGTAGCTGGGTCTACAAGACGCCCACCACCACGCCCAGCTAATTTTTGTGTGTGTGTGTGTATTTTTAGTAGGGACGGGGTTTCACCGTGTTAGCCAGGGTGGTCTAGATTTCCTGACCTCGTGATCCTCCCGCCTCGGCCTCCCAAAGTGCTGGGATTACAGGCGTGAGCCACCGCGCCTGGCCCATCGTACACATTTTTATAACTGTTAAAAAGAAATATTTAATAAGATAGTAGTCTGGGAGTGGCGGTTCATGCCCATAATCCCAGCACTTTGAGACACTGAGGTGGGAGGATTGCTTGAGGCAAGGAGCTCAACATCCATCTGGGGAACACAGTGAGACCCTGTCGCTACAAAAAACCTTTTTTTTTTTTTTTTTTTTTTGAGACGGAGTCTTGCTCTGTCGCCGGGCTGGAGTGCAGTGGCTGATCTCAGCTCACTGCAACCTCCGCCTCCCGGGTTCAAGCGATTCTCCTACCTTAGCCTCACGAGTAGCTGGGACTACGGGCGCGTGCCACCAAGCTCAGCTAATTTTTGTATTTTTAGTAGAGACGGGGTTTCACCATGTTGGCCAGGCTGGTCTCAAACTCCTGACCTCAGGTGATCCGCCCGCCTCGGCCTCCCAAAGTTCTGGGATTACAGGCATGAGCCACCGCACCCAGCCGCTACAAAAAACTTAAAAAAAAAAAATTAGGCCGGGCGCGGTGGCTCACGCCTGTAATCCCAGCACTATGGGAGGCCGAGGCGGGCGGATCACGAGGTCAGGAGATCGAGACCACCCTGGCTAACACAGTGAAACCCCGTCTCTACTAAAAATACAAAAAATTAGCCGGGTGAGGTGGCGGGCGCCTGTAGTCCCAGCTACGTGGGAGGCTGAAGCAGGAGAATGGCGTGAACCCCGGGGGGCGGAGTCTGCAGTGAGCCGAGATCGCGCCACTACACTCCAGCCTGGGTGAAAGCGTGAGACTCCTTCTCAAAAAAAAAAAAAAAATTAGCTGGGTGAGGTGGTGAGCCGGGTGAGGTGGTGTGCGCCTGCAGTCCTAGCTACTTGAGGTGGGAAGATGGCTTGAGCCCAGGAATTTGAGGTTACAGTGAGCTATGATCGTACCACCGCATTCCAGCCTAGGTGATAGAACAAGACCCTTTTTTTTCTTTTTCTTTTCTTTTTTTTTTTTTTTTTTTTGAGATAATCTCGCTCTGTCGCCCAGGCTGGAGTGCAATGACGCGATCTTGGCTCACTGCAACCTCCGCCTCCCGGGTTCGAGCGGTTCTCCTGCCTCCGCCTCCTGAGTAGCTGGGATTACAGGCGCCTGCCACCACGCCCAGATTTTTTTTTGTATTTTTAGTAGAGACGGGGTTTCACCATGTTGGCCAGGATGGTCTCGATCTCTTGACCCCATGATACGCCCGCCTCGGACCCCCAAAGTGCTGGGATTACAGGCATGAACCATCACACTCGGCCGACCCTGCCTTTAAAAAAAAAAAAAAGACAAAAGAAAATAAAAAAAAAGAAAAGGTGGTATTCATGGTGCCTTGATGAAAGAAACAGGATACATTTCCCTTTATTTTAAACAGGTAAGATTACCCTCAGGAGATTTCATGGTTGAGAACTATACTTTTGAGGAGGGAGGGGAAAAAAGATAACTATTCTTTTTTTTTCTTAAGAGGGTGACTCTATTGTAAAAGGAGAAGTGAAGAATGAGAACCTGTACTGCAGGTGTTTCCTTAGGAAGACCAATTTTGGGAAAGTTGAGGTTCTTGAAATTAAATCCCTTACATCTTCCAAGCTCCAGTCCCCGCGGAGAGTTTTTATGTTCCCCATTTTGAAAGGTGTAGACTTTGACGACTGGCGAGAAGTGATGTGGGATTGTTCAACGGACGGGTGTTTGCGATTCTAGGACTCAGCGTTAGGGATCTAATAAGCTCTGTGACCCTAGTTACGTGGCAAGATGCCCACCACTTGTGGAAATGGGAATCTTAGCGATTGGGACCCTGTTAATGTTTCTGGTTTCCTCATAAGCTCACCTCTGGACCCAGCCTTGCCTCCACGAGTCCCTCCAGCCTCCCTAAACTCAACGAGGTGGGTATCAAATCTGTTTCTTCATCCTTCATTCTTTTTTCCCGTCTCCCCGAAGAGGAGGAGGAGACCCAAAGTATTTTATGAGCCTCATTTCGCCTCACAGCAGCCCTCGCAGCGGCAATTTGCACAAACTCTCCTCCAAGCCCCACCCCGTCATCGCCCATCCGCAGACCCTAGGCCTCCCACGACAAAGCACGGCCTCCTGGTCAGCACAGACGGCCCTTCGAGGACCCCCTCTGGAGAAGAACCATTCAGGTCCCAACGGTCTGGCTGGTCATTAGTTCTGTGGTGAAGCTTGAAAAGCAAATCAGCAACAATAGTAATAATAATAACAACACTTGTATGGCGCCTTGTGCTCATTTGTACGCATGTGTTATAACGATCGCGGGACGCAGCACCTGGCAGTAGAAGCAGCTGCTGGACAGCGGCAAGGAGCGCGCCGCCCTTGCAGGGGAAGAGGCTGGGTGAGCCGAATAAGCCGTGGAAACGCGAACCTTGGGGGACAGGAAAGCAGGGCCAGATAGCTTGCCAATAGCCCAACTGAAGGAAAAGGTTATACTTCCCTTTTAAGAGACTTCTGCCCGTCCCTGAAACTCTGCGCAGCTTTGGAAAGCCCAATTCCTAATCCACCCTGTTCGGTTCCCCTGCCCCTCCTTGGAAAGGAGGCTCGGTCCTCCCCACGCGCTACTCGCCGGCGGTTGGGCAGGAAGTTTCTGATTGGCGGAGTCGTAGAAGCACCGGGTGAAAAGAGCTCCACTGGCTGCGCACCGGAGTCCGGGCGTAGCCAGCGCCGTACGGCAAAATGGCGGCCCCCAGCTGCTTTGGGACGCCTGGGTTTGGGGAGACAAACTCCGACCTGGAAGAGACCGCTGACTATGTGGGCTGCACTGGAGGTGTTCGTGGGGCGGGCCTACAGCCACTTCCGGCCACAGGAAGCCTGTGTTCCGTACGACAATATGGCGGCGCTTAGTTGCATGCAGGCGGAAACTCTGTGACTTCCGGTCCGTAGTGGGGCCTGCGGTGGGAGTGGGAAGGAAGGCGGAGGGAACCATGCGAGGTTCTGAGATCTGCGGCGAGGGTCGCCTCCAGAGACGGTTTGTGAGGTGGGGGCCGGACGGTGCGGGGATCAGAGGCGGGGGCGGGGATATAGAGGGAGAAGTATTGGGGAGAGCCGGGCGCTGAGTCTGAGGGGAAAGCTGTGGTACCTTCCTATCCCTGAAAGGGAGTGGAGCGGCCGGGGGCTGAACTGGGGGAGGGGGATTTGGCGGGAAGCGCTTCTACCGGACCGGCCGGACCCAGGGTTGGGATCTAAGAGGAATCGGGAGAGCGTAGCGCGGTGCGGGGGAACTTTTGATCAGTTACAGGTCACCGAGAGAATGGGGGAAATTAGGGTGGGGTGAAAGGGAGGGGACTTGGGTAAAATATCTTCAACCTAAAGCCCCAGTTTGAGGAGACTCATCGGAGGGTGAAATATGGAGATAATTCAAGGAGAAGAAAAGAGAACGGACTGTTGGGAGGGAACCTTTTTCACCTCAGAGAGTCTAGGAGTTGGGGTGATCATTCAGGATGGGGTGGGTGTGGGGTTGACTTGTTTGAGGGCAGAGGGGGCAAACACATGAGGTGGCGCACACAGGAGTGTGTTATCTGTGCAAGGAGGTGTCAGGACGATTTGGGGTGCAGTGTGGGAGGAAGAATCAACTTGCCAACTCTGAGAAATGGGGGGGAAATGCAACAGAAAGACCGGAAAATGGGGGGAAATGCAACAGAAAGACCGGAAATCGACGTGAGGGGTGGAGCAGAAGGTGGCAACTTAAGATGTGGGGGTGGCTTGCCCCCCCACACCACTTGAAGAGCCCGAAAAGCATATAGAACTAACTAATGGTTATTGAAATCAGGTGGTGAAGACAGTGTTGGTCAGGGCTGGATATTACTGAAACCCAAGGAGTTCAGAAAATGTGTGAGGTGAAGGGATGGGGCTATGCTGGAGGGGCTCATTCTGAGGCCCCATCCCCTTCCAGCAGGAATTCTGAAATCCCCACCACTTCCTCCCTCCGGGGGATTTGATCCCCTATGGCCACCGCTAACAGCATCATCGTGCTGGATGATGATGACGAAGATGAAGCAGCTGCTCAGCCAGGGCCCTCCCACCCACTCCCCAATGCGGCCTCACCTGGGGCAGAAGCCCCTAGCTCCTCTGAGCCTCATGGGGCCAGAGGAAGCAGTAGTTCGGGCGGCAAGAAATGCTACAAGCTGGAGAATGAGAAGCTGTTCGAAGAGGTGAGCTTTAGCGGGGAAGATTGTTGTACCCCAGGGAGGGGGATGGCTGACTGGTTCTCCTGTCCTTTCTTCCCCACTAACCCCACCTCCCCTTTCTCTCAACCCCTTGTCTCTCTTCGCCTTCTTCCCCTGAACCTTCTAGTTCCTTGAACTTTGTAAGACGCAGACAGCAGACCACCCTGAGGTGGTCCCATTCCTCTATAACCGGCAGCAACGTGCCCACTCTCTGTTTTTGGCCTCGGCGGAGTTCTGCAACATCCTCTCTAGGGTCCTATCTCGGGCCCGGAGCCGGCCAGCTAAGCTCTATGTCTACATCAATGAGCTCTGCACTGTTCTCAAGGCCCACTCAGCCAAAAAGAAGCTGAACTTGGCCCCTGCCACCACCACCTCCAATGAGCCCTCTGGGAATAACCCTCCCACACACCTCTCCTTGGACCCCACAAATGCTGAAAACACTGCCTCTCAGGCCCCAAGGACCCGTGGTTCCCGGCGGCAGATCCAGCGCTTGGAGCAGCTGCTGGCGCTCTATGTGGCAGAGATCCGGCGGCTGCAGGAAAAGGAGTTGGATCTCTCAGAATTGGATGACCCAGACTCCACATACCTGCAGGAGGCACGGTTGAAGCGTAAGCTGATCCGCCTCTTTGGGCGACTATGTGAGCTGAAAGACTGCTCTTCACTGACCGGCCGTGTCATAGAGCAGCGCATCCCCTACCGTGGCACCCGCTACCCAGAGGTTAACAGGCGCATTGAGCGGCTCATCAACAAGCCAGGGCCTGATACCTTCCCTGACTATGGGGATGTGCTTCGGGCTGTAGAGAAGGCAGCTGCCCGACACAGCCTTGGCCTCCCCCGACAGCAGCTCCAGCTCATGGCTCAGGATGCCTTCCGAGATGTGGGCATCAGGTTACAGGAACGACGTCACCTCGATCTCATCTACAACTTTGGCTGCCACCTCACAGATGACTATAGGCCAGGTAGGGGGTTGGTGGGATGCCTCTCAGTGACCCTTATATGTCAGGTATGAGGGGATGGGGCATCTCTCTAGTCCTTTCTAGGGTTTGTACTCTTCTAGTCCCTTCAAGGCCTGAGTGCTCTGACTTTATGTCTTTCCACGTAGGCACTGACCCTGCACTATCAGATCCTGTGTTGGCCCGGCGCCTTCGGGAAAACCGGAGTTTGGCCATGAGTCGGCTGGATGAGGTCATCTCCAAATATGCAACGATGCAAGACAAAAGTGAGGAGGGCGAGAGAAAAAAGAGAAGAGCTCGGTTCCAAGGCACCTCTTCCCACTCTGCAGACACCCCCAACGCCTCCTTGGATTCTGGTGAGGTGTGGATGGGGTACAGCCTTCAGAGAGACATTGTCCTTCCCCTGCACTGGCCACCAGGGAGTCCAGGTTGACTGATGGGGGGGGAAGCATGAGAAGGAATGCAAGAACCAAACCCTCTGGGGCAAGGGATTCCTTAGAGAAACTTCTTTGTCTCCCAGGGCCCTAGTGGAATGGCATCCCAGGGGTGCCCTTCTGCCTCCAGAGCTGAGACAGATGATGAAGAAGATGAGGAGAGTGATGAGGAAGAGGAGGAGGAGGAGGAGGAAGAAGAAGAGGAGGAGGCCACAGATTCTGAAGAGGAGGAGGATCTGGAACAGATGCAGGAGGGTCAGGAGGACGATGAAGAGGAGGACGAAGAGGAAGAAGCAGCAGCAGGTATGTCAAGGGAACATTCTCCTCACCTGTCATTTCTGTTTTGTTAGGCATGAGCCACCTGTTTGAAACCTTTCCCTTCCTCCTCCTAGTGTCCTCTCAGCAGTATCTTTTTCCCCTCATTCTCAGGCTACCCTCTCCCCTTTTCTTCTTTTCCAGGTAACAATGGAGACAAGAGCCCCATGTCCTCACCACAGATCTCCACTGAAAAGAACCTGGAACCTGGCAAACAGATCAGCAGGTCTTCAGGGGAGCAGCAAAACAAAGGACGCATAGTGTCACCATCGTTACTGTCAGAAGAACCCCTGGCCCCCTCCAGCATAGATGCTGAAAGCAATGAAGAACAGCCTGAGGAGCTGACCCTGGAGGAAGAAAGCCCTGTGTCTCAGCTCTTTGAGCTAGAGATTGAAGCTTTGCCCCTGGATACCCCTTCCTCTGTGGAGACAGACATTTCCTCTTCCAGGAAGCAATCAGAGGAGCCCTTCACCACTGTCTTAGAGAATGGGGCAGGCATGGTCTCTTCTACTTCTTTCAATGGAGGCGTCTCTCCTCACAACTGGGGAGATTCTGGTCCCCCCTGCAAAAAATCTCGGAAGGAGAAGAAGCAAACAGGATCAGGGCCATTAGGAAACAGGTAATAACAACAGGAGGAGGAAGAGGGAAGCCAAGGAGGGATTGCAGGGGACTTTCAGAGAGGAATATTGGGGAATTGAGTCTGCTGGGAGAGACTGGACTGCCCCCCTCCAGCCTCAGTCTTCCCGTACCCCTCCACATATTTATGTTTCTGTTTCTAGCTCTGTGGAAAGGCAAAGGTCAGTGCATGAGAAGAATGGGAAAAAGATATGTACCCTGCCCAGCCCACCTTCCCCCTTGGCTTCCTTGGCCCCAGTTGCTGATTCCTCCACAAGGGTGGACTCTCCCAGCCATGGCCTGGTGACCAGCTCCCTCTGCATCCCTTCTCCAGCCCAGCTGTCCCAAACCCCCCATTCACAACCTCCTCGGCCTGGTACTTACAAGGTAAGAAGGGGAGGGCGTGTTTCCTCTGATAATTTGTTCTCTTTCATTGTCTGTTTCAGCTGCTCTGTCTGAATATTGCACGTGCCACATCCTGTCTCTTCCTTTTTCCCACCGTTTTAAATCCTCTAAATCCTCCTGTGTCTTTTCTCCTGTACTCCAGATCTCTTTGACTCTGTCTCTCACTTCCCTGCAGACAAGTGTGGCCACACAATGCGATCCAGAAGAGATCATCGTGCTCTCAGACTCTGATTAGCTGCCTCCCCTTCTCCCTGCCTCCAGAATGTTTTGGGATAGCATTTGGAGGAAGGTGGGAAGCATATGACTGAGGAAGGGATGGACTAAGCTAATCCCCTTTTGGTGGTGTTTCTTTAAAAAAAAAAAAAAGAAAAAAGCTTAAGTTTTACACAGAAACATTAATAAACAATAAAGTTCTTTTCTTACTGTATCACTGTCTTTTTCTTGTCCTTCTACTGTTACAGATTGGCATTAGCTGTCCCCTTGCTCAGGGTTAGCCCAATATCCCTGGGGTAGTCCCGATCTGTCCTTTCTAGCCTGGCCTTTTTTTTTTTTTTTGTCTCGCTGTGTCGCCCAGGCCAGAGTGCAGTGGTGCGATCACAGCTCACTGCAGCCTGGACCTCCCAGTCTCAGGCGATAATGCCTCAGCCTCCCGAGTAGCCGGGACTACAGGCGCGTGCCACCATGCCTGGCTAATTTTTGTTTTTGTTGTTTGTATTTTTTGTAGAGACAGGGTTTCGCCATGTTGTTCAGGCTGTACTTTTTTTTTTTTTTTTTTTTTTTTTTAAGTGCTTCAGCCGCCTTTACGCACTTTACTTTTTCACTTCGTGCAGTAGGAGTGAAAAAACCAATGAGGGGCCGACTCAAGGTTATTTGGCCAATCCAGGACTGGAGAAAGGGGGCGGGGCTTCAGGGAGACTGTAAGGAGCTAGGAAGAGGGCGATTAGATCCCACCAACCAGCTAATGGTCACAGCTCAGAGGCGGAGCCTGGGGAACGATACCTGGACCCATCGCCAATGGGAAAAGGCAGGCTTATAGCTTTAAAGGGGAATAAATGCTTCGGCCGAACCAAGTCCTGAGCTCCCAGCGGAGGAGGGGACCTGATCTTTTAAGGTGGAATGAGGCGACGGTTCTTTAAAGGCAAAGTGGCCGAGTCGGCCGAGTATTGCCCAGCGGCACGGGCGGGGTGCCCGGCTGTGCCTTTAAAGGCGGAGGGGCGGGAGGCGGAGCGGAGGCGGAGGGCGGAGGGAGTCGGCGCAAGATGGCGGCGGGAGGGGCCCAGGTTGCTGCTCTGGCCGCCGAGTGAGGGGCGGGGGGGGCCCGGGGGCGCGCGGCCCGGTAAGCGGGGACGCGCGAGGTTGGGGGGCGCCTTCCGGGTGGGAGAAGAGGCCGAGGTAGCGCTTCGGGCGGAGCGGGGGGGGCGGGGTCCGTTGTGGGCGGAGGTAGACAAGGGGCGGGGTCGAAAGGCCCGATAGTGGGCGGGGCACGGGGGCGGGCCTAGAAAGGGGCGGGGCTAGAGAAGCTGGAGCCAAAGGGGGCGTGGTCGGCGAGGGAGCTTGGGGGGCATACCCTGAGGGGAGATGGAGCCAGCGTTGGTTTTCAGTAGCAGAGCTGCCCTGCCCCCTCCCAAAAGTGGGTGCAAAACACCAAAAAGGTAGATTTTGGAATGTCAGGCTCTCAGGTAAGTGGGAAATAGGGTATAATTCCGAAGGAAGCCGCTCTAGCCCCTAAGAGCACCTTATTTCTCTAACTTCCAAGGAAAGGGCACAGGATTTGTCAGATACCTGTGTTTGCTGGCGCTGCCACTTGCTGTGTGACCTTGGATAGTCTCTTAATCTTTCTGAGCTTCAGTTTCCTCATCTGTCGAATGGGGTTGAGAGGAATACCTACCTCACTGTTGTGGGGAGTTACATAGATAATGAGTGTGAACATATTTTTGAGTTGTAACGGGCTGTGTCGTTATGAGATGGTATCATTATTCTTTTCTCTTTTTCTTCCCAGAGACCCCCCCGGCCGCCCTCCTCCTTTCTTTGTTCCTGTGGCTGGGGGGGTATCCCCTCCCTCCACAACATGGAGCCATCTCCTCTGTCTCCCAGTGGGGCAGCACTTCCCCTGCCGCTGTCGCTGGCTCCGCCCCCACTACCCCTGCCAGCAGCTGCAGTGGTACATGTGTCCTTCCCTGAGGTGACCAGTGCCCTCTTGGAGTCCCTCAATCAGCAGCGTCTGCAGGGCCAGCTCTGTGATGTGTCTATCCGAGTGCAGGGCCGGGAGTTCCGGGCTCATCGGGCTGTCCTGGCTGCCTCCTCCCCTTACTTCCATGATCAGGTCCTACTCAAGGGCATGACCTCCATCTCGCTGCCCAGTGTCATGGACCCAGGCGCCTTTGAGACTGTCCTAGCCTCCGCTTACACTGGCCGCCTCAGCATGGCTGCTGCTGACATTGTCAACTTCCTTACAGTGGGGTCTGTGCTCCAAATGTGGCACATTGTGGACAAGTGCACTGAACTACTCCGAGAAGGCCGGGCCTCAGCTACCACCACCATCACTACTGCTGCAGCCACCTCTGTCACTGTCCCTGGTGCTGGGGTGCCATCCGGGAGTGGGGGCACTGTGGCCCCTGCTACCATGGGCTCTGCGCGCTCCCATGCCTCCAGCCGGGCCAGTGAGAATCAATCTCCCAGCAGCAGCAACTACTTCAGCCCCAGGGAGTCCACTGATTTCTCATCTTCCTCCCAAGAGGCATTCGCAGCCTCTGCAGTGGGCAGTGGGGAGCGTCGAGGAGGTGGCCCTGTATTCCCAGCCCCTGTCGTTGGCAGTGGGGGGGCCACATCTGGAAAGCTGCTGCTGGAGGCAGATGAGCTGTGCGATGATGGTGGGGATGGGAGGGGGGCAGTGGTTCCTGGGGCTGGGCTCCGGAGACCCACCTATACACCCCCTAGCATCATGCCACAGAAACACTGGGTATACGTGAAGCGAGGTGGTAATTGCCCAGCACCAGCACCCCTGGTTCCCCAAGACCCAGATCTGGAGGAGGAAGAGGAGGAGGAAGATCTGGTGTTGACCTGTGAGGATGATGAAGATGAAGAACTAGGGGGTAGCTCCAGGGTTCCAGTGGGGGGAGGGCCTGAGGCTACCCTCAGCATCAGTGATGTCCGTACCCTGAGTGAGCCCCCAGACAAGGGGGAGGAGCAGGTAAACTTCTGTGAGTCCTCCAATGACTTTGGCCCATATGAGGGTGGGGGTCCTGTGGCAGGTCTTGATGACTCGGGGGGGCCAACTCCCTCTTCCTATGCCCCCTCCCACCCTCCTCGACCGCTCCTTCCCTTGGACATGCAGGGCAACCAGATCCTGGTCTTCCCGTCGTCGTCTTCATCCTCATCCTCACAGGCTCCTGGCCAACCACCAGGGAACCAAGCAGAACACGGGGCAGTGACCGTGGGGGGCACGTCGGTGGGGAGCCTGGGTGTGCCGAGTAGCGTTGGTGGGGTCCCTGGAGGGACTGGCAGCGGAGACGGGAATAAGATCTTTCTGTGCCATTGTGGGAAGGCTTTCTCCCACAAGAGCATGCGGGACCGGCACGTGAACATGCACCTCAATCTGCGGCCGTTTGATTGCCCCGTGTGCAACAAAAAGTTCAAGATGAAGCACCATCTGACTGAGCACATGAAGACGCACACAGGTCTCAAGCCCTACGAGTGCGGAGTCTGCGCCAAGAAGTTCATGTGGCGAGACAGCTTCATGCGCCACCGAGGACACTGTGAGCGCCGGCACCGCCTGGGCGGGGTCGGGGCCGGACCTGGGCCTGGGACGCCCACGGGGCCATCCTTGCCGTCCAAGAGAGAGTCTCCCGGAGCGGGCGGGGGCAGCGGCGACGAAGCGAGTGCGGCCACGTCCCCGTCCAGCAGACGTGTCTGGTCCCCACCCAGCGTCCACAAGGTGGAGATGGGCTTCGGTGGAGGTGGAGGAGCAAACTGAAGGGGCAGGCTACTGGGGTGGGGTAGCTTTCGGGAAAGGGAATAAGGAGCACGATGCAAGGGCGCTGTGGCCCCCGGGTGATCTCCCACCACACTTACTGTCTTCCTTTATCTCTGTGGACTTGTATATATTCTGGAAGGGGAACCACAGTTGCACCATCGCCCGCCCATTCTACTACTCAACCCCTCCCTCCCAAGGTATTTCCAGAACTAAGCCCTTCCTTTCCCTCTGATGGGTACACTGAAGCCCCTGCTCCACAGAGTAGGGCGCACATGGAGGGAGGGAGAGGGGGTGTGTTGAACATCCTGCAGTCACAGGGTCGGGGTCAGGTGGTTGTAGTCTGTGCCTGAAGTCTGTGTTTGTGTTGTCGTGGAGACAAGGCCTTTGAGCCCCACCCTTGTCCTAGAACCTACCCCCTCAAGGATGCGCTCTTTATTTCTACCCTGTCCCTTCCCGCCACCCCCCCACTTCCCGTGGAAATTCCCAACTCGGTTCTCATGGAAGAGTGGGTGGAGACAAGGAAGGAGTAAGTCGTAGGAGTACAAGGTTTTTATTTTTTTTAACAGTGATTAAAATATTTATTGGTCATTTACTTGGCTTCCCGACAACCCGTGTGTTTGCTGGGGCGCGGCACAGATGGGGGAAAGCTGGAGTAATGGTTTTCGGGCAAGCGGATGCTGGAGAGCACACACAGGAGTTGGGGGGTGGGGGAGGGCCTGGGCTTGGGGAGGGCTCGAACTCGGGGCTGCTGGGTAGTCCAGGAGGGCGCGGTAAGGCTGGGGTGTCCTGGTGAGAACTGGAGAGGATCTACCCGGCTCCCTGCCTGGCCAGTGGGGAAACACCGGTCTCCCAGGCACCTTCACCTAACCAGAGCGGGGATTTCCACCGCCCCTTCTGCCGCCCTTTGGAGGAAAGTGAAAGTGAAAGGAGGAAGAGGAGGCTTCATGGCTGAGGAGGTCGCAGCGCCATGAAGTCCCTGTCTCTGCTCCTCGCTGTGGCTTTGGGTGAGCGAACCCCGCGACTCATCGCCCAAGAACTAGAGGGGAGCGGAGGGAGGTGGCCCCACTGGAGCCGATGCCAGGGTGGGAGTGGGGCAGGTCATCAGACATACAAACCGCCCCTTACTCGCGCCCCTATACGCCAGGCCTGGCGACCGCCGTCTCGGCAGGACCTGCGGTGATCGAGTGTTGGTTCGTGGAGGATGCGAGCGGAAAGGGCCTGGCTAAGAGACCCGGTGCACTGCTGTTGCGCCGGGGACCGGGGGGGCCGCCGCCCCGGCCGGACCTCGACCCTGAGCTCTACCTCAATGTGCACGGTGAGTCTCTAGGGACTCACCGTCCCCCTACCTTTGTCGCCTCCACCGAAACCCCCTCCTCTTTAGATCCGGCAGTGACCTCGGGCCTCAGCTTCCCCTCTATAAAGTGAGTCTCACAGTCTGTGCATTTGAAGTTCCCCGAACGCTGCCCTTCCAGCCCCTTTCCCGGCGGTGACTCTACAGCTGCAACTTCCTTCTCTACACTCAGACCCCGCGGGCGCCCTCCAGGCTGCCTTCAGGCGGTATCCCCGGGGCGCCCCCGCACCACACTGCGAGATGAGCCGCTTCGTGCCTCTCCCCGCCTCTGCGAAATGGGCCAGCGGCCTGACCCCGGCGCAGAACTGCCCGCGGGCCCTGGATGGGGCTTGGCTGATGGTCAGCATATCCAGCCCAGTCCTCAGCCTCTCCAGCCTCTTGCGACCACAGCCAGAGCCTCAGCAGGAGCCTGTTCTCATCACCATGGCAACAGGTAGCTGGGGAGGGGAGGTGGAGAAGGGTGGGTAGATTCTATGGGTCCGGATCAGCCGGTGGTCTCGCTTTATGGACTTCAGCAAGACATTTCGCCAATCGGGGTTCTTTCCTTTTTTTGTTAAGAGAGGTGGCTTGGCTAGAATGAATCGGTCTCTACCGCTCCTTCTAGCCCTCACCCAGTTAAAAAAAAAAAACAAAAAACAAAACAAAACAAAAACTGCAGCTTGGCAGGGGGTAGGTGGAGAGCCGGAGCGGGCAGGGGGGTTACTTTCTGGTGTTTTGAAGGGCGGGGCTTTGAAGAGGTGGGGTTTCCCAACACCAGACCTTGAGAGACTTGTCAGGTGATGCGAGGTGGGAGGGGTTCAGAAGCAGGAGCATTTTTTCTCTGCTCCTCCCACATCTATATCTTGCTCTGCACCCTCAGCTTTGCGGTTCACTCTTTCAAAACCCAGCACTCTAGCCCCACCTGCGCCCACACCCGGCGCTGCGGCAATCCGCAAAGCAAAGGCTCTTGCACTCTAGAGCGTTGACCTTCCCTGACAGCCGCGTGTGGGGATGTGCTGCCGCTCTGTGGTCCGCAAACAAGTGGGCTCGAGTGGGCGGATGGACGCGGCTGGAGATTGGATGGTTCTTATTGCACTGAAAGGTGCATTGCAGTTTGAGGCCCAGGGGTCGGAAGCTTTGCTAGGCTGGAATGTGGGAGGGACTGTGCAGATAATTCAAGAATGAGGAGAACCTGACCTGGATATCTGGGAGCTCTCCCTCCTGGCAGCGGAGGCGGGGTATTCCGGGGTAGAATACCGGTAGAGTTCTTAGCTTTTCTATCTGGATTTTATGTAAGCGACACAGCCTGATGGACAGGCCAACCCCAACCAAGCCCTGCACCCTCCCTTCCTTCCACCCTCCTGAGAATTACCCACAGAACCAGGGAGACAGACTTGAAACCCACGCTGAAACCCTCACCTCTGCCTATACCTCCATTCTTAGTCTCAAGCCCCCACCCTGACAGAAGCTGACGAACACTGCTCTTGTGTAGACAGTAGCTCTCTCTGGTGGGGTGGAATATTTCCTAGGGCTACTGGCTCCACCAAGGTGATTATGAGAATGGTCTTTGCTTTCTGAGTTTGTTTTTCCAACTGTAAAATGTGGATACTATTTCCCAGCTGCCTTTCTTGTTGTGACTATCAAGAGATGGCACTGTGTTAATTTATTCATTGATTCAATAAATACTTATTAGCACCAACAAGGGGTTAGGACTCAGCAGTTCTCAGTCCACGCTGGAAATAAGAATCCTGTTGGAGGTTTCTAAAATATACTGAAACCTGATTCAATCCCATGCTTAGCTTGGCCGATTAAATCAGAATCTCTGGGGTGGCCCTGGGTGCCCTTAAGGGTCACAAAGATGATCTGATGTAGACTCTGCTCTCCAGGAGGTTCTGGGCGGATTTGTCACGGATAATCCTAATGTAAAGTAGAAAGTGAAGGACGTGCAGACAGGGAGCCCTGGAAGAGCCCAGGTAGTAAGATTGTCTGTATTTCACAAACAACCGGGGTCAAAGCAAGGTGCTGTGCTATTTATTTTATTTATTTATTTATTTATTTATTTATTTTTGAAACGGAGTTTTGCTCTTGTTGCCCAGGCTGGAGTGCAATGGCGTGATCTTGCGCTCACCGGAAACTCCGCCTCCCTGGTTCAAGCAATTCTCCTGCCTCAGCCTCCCGAGTAGCTGGGATTACAGGTGCCTGCCATCACACCCAGCTAATTTTATATTTTTAGTAGAGATGGGGTTTCTCCATTTTGGTAAGACTGGTCTCGAACTCCCAACTTCAGGTGATCCTCCCGCCTCACCTCCCGAAGTGCTAGGATTACAAGCATGAGCCACTGTGCCCGGCCTGCTATTTATTTATTTATTTATTTTTGAGATGGAGTCTCCTTCTTATTGCCCAGGCTAGAGTGCAGTTGCAGTGGCATGATCTTGCCTCACTGCAACCTCCGTCTCCCATGTTCAAGCAATTCTTGTGCCTTAGCCTCCCCAGTAGCTGGGATTACAGGCTCGTGCCACCACGCCCACCTGATTTTTGTATTTTTAGTAGAGACAGGGTTTCACCATGTTGGCCAGGATGGTCTTGAACTCCTGACCTAAGGTGATCTGCCCACCCTGGCCTTCCAAAGTGCTGGGATTACAGGCGTGAGCCACCATGGCCAGCCTGCTATGCTCTTTCTTTTCAAGCATTTCTGCTTGATTAGGGATTTAAGAAAATGAAAGCTGTTGTACTGATGTAAAATTAGAAATGAAATCTCTCCACGGTCAAAGATCATTGATGATTTTGCTAATATACATTTATTTATTTATTTATTTTTTTTTTTTTTTTTTTTTTTGAGACAGAGTCTCGCTGTCGCCCAGGCTGGAGTGCAGTGGCACGATCTCGGCTCACTGCAGGCTCCGCCCCCTGGGGTTCACCCCATTCTCCTGCCTCAGCCTCCCGAGTAGCTGGGACTACAGGCGCCTGCCACCTCGCCCAGCTAATTTTTTGTATTTTTAGTAGAGACGGGGTTTCACTGTGTTAGCCAGGAAGGTCTCGATCTCCTGACCTCGTGATCCACCCGCCTCGGCCTCCCAAAGTGCTGGGATTACAGGCGTGAGCCACCGCGCCCGGTCCTAATATACATTTATACTTGTCTTATCAAATATTTTAAAATGAGGCCGGGCGCGGTGGCTCACGCTTGTAATCCCAGCACTTTGGGAGGCCGAGGCGGGCGGATCACGAGGTCAGGAGATCCAGACCATGGTGAAACCCCGTCTCTACTAAAAATACAAAAAATTAGCCGGGCGTGGTGGCGGGCGCCTGTAGTCCCAGCTACTCGGAGAGGCTGAGGCAGGAGAATGGCGTGAACCCGGGAGGCGGAGCTTGCAGTGAGCCGAGATTGCGCCACTGCACTCCAGCCTGGGCGACACAGCGAGACTCCGTCTCAAAAAAAAAAAAAAAAAAAAAAAAAAAAAAAAAAAAAAAAATTTTAAAATGTTTATTGACAAATACACTTATTTATTTATTTGAGGCAAGGTATCCCTCTGTCACCCGGGCTGGAGTGCAGTGCAGGCTGGAGAGCAGTGGCATGATCTCAGCTCACTGCAACCTCCACCTCCGTGGCTCAAGTGATCCTCGTGTCTCAGTCTCCTGAGTAGCTGGGACCACAGGCATGTGCCACCATGCCCAGCTAATTCTTTTATTTTTTTTGTAGAGATGGGTTTTCGTCAGGTTGCCCAGGCTGGTCTTGGACTCCTGGGCTCAACTGATCTGCCCGCCTTGGCCTCCTAAACTGCTGGGATTACGGGTGTGAGCTGCCTGGCCCCAAATATACTTTTTTTTTTTTTTTTTTTTTGAGACAGAGTCTCACCCTGTCGCCCAGGCTGGAGTGCAATGGTGTGATCTCTGCTCATTTCAACTTCTGCCTCCTGAGTTCAAGTAGTTCTCCTGTCTCAGCCTCCCGAGTAGCTGAGACTACAGGCACCCACCATCATGCCCAGCTAATTTTTGTATTTTTAGTGGAGACAGGGTTTGGTCATGTTAGCCAGGCTGGTCTTGAACTCCTGACCTCAGGTGATCCACCCGCCTCAGCCTCCCAAATTGCTGGGATTACAGGCGTGAGCCACCACGCCAGGCCTATACTTTCTTTTTTTTTTTTTTTTTTTTTTTTTTTTTGAGACGGAGTCTCGCTCTGTCACCCAGGCTGGAGTGCGGTGGCGCGATCTCGGCTCACTGCAAGCTCCGCCTCCCAGGTTCACGCCATTCTCCTGCCTCAGCCTCTCCGAGTAGCTGGGACTACAGGCGCCCGCCACCACGCCCGGCTAATTTTTTGTATTTTTAGTAGAGACGGGGTTTCACCATGGTCTCGATCTCCTGACCTCGTGATCCGCCCGCCTCGGCCTCCCAAAGTGCTGGGATTACAAGCGTGAGCCACCGCGCCCGGCCTATACTTTCTTAATATACTTTGTGTGTATAGTGTTTAATTCTCATCATTCTTTTAAAATATTATGGAGTCAGGTGAGGTGACTCATGCCTGTACTTCCAGCACTTTGGGAGGTCTAGGTGGGAGGATCATTTGCACTCAGGAGTTCGAGACCAGCCTGGGCAACATAATCAGACCTTGTCTCTACTAAAAATTAAAAAACTGCTGGGCGCAGTGGCTCATGCCTGTAATCCCAGCACTTTGGGAGGCCGAGGTGGGCAGATCACCTGAGGTCGAAAGTTCAAGACCAGCCTGACCAACATGGAGAAACCCCGTCTGTACTAAAAATACAAAATTAGCCGGGTATGGTGGTACATGCCTGTAATCCCAGCTACTTGGGAGGCTGAGGCAAGAGAATTGCTTGAACCAGTGAGCCAAGATCATGCCATTGCACTCCAGCCTGGGCAACAAGAGTGAAACTCTGTCTCAAAAAAAAAAAAAAAAAAAGGTTGGATGTCGTAGCATGTACCTATGGTCCCAGCTACTCAGGAGGCTGTGGTGGGAGGATTGCACCTTCGATGGGTGACAAAGTGAGACCCTGTCTCCAAAAAAAAAAAAAAGTTAAACTGTAAAACCTTTAGGTCTTGTTTATTATTTTTTAAAATTTTTTCTTTTAAATAGAGATGGGGTCTTGCTATGTTGCCCAGGCTGGTCTCAAACTGCTGGGTTCAAGTGATCCTCCCACCTCAGCCTCCCAAGGTACTGGGATTACAAGTCTGAGCCACCCTGTCCAGCCAGGTTTTGTTTATTAATTCTATGGATTTTTTTTTTTTTTTTTTGAGATCGAGTTTTGCTCTTGTTGCCCAGTCTGGAGTGCAATGGCATGATCTCAGCTCACCACAACCTCCGCCTCCCAGGTTCAAGTGATTCTCCTGCCTCAGCTTCCCAAGCAGCTGGGATTACAGGCATGTGCCACCATGCCCAGATAATTTTGTATTTTTAGTAGAGATGGGGTTTCTCCAGTCTGGTCTCAAACTCCTAACCTCAGGTGATCCACCCGCCTCGGCCTCCCAAAGTGCTGGGATTACAGGTGTGATCCACTGTGCCTGGCCTGTGGATCTTTTTTTTTTTTTTTTAACAATTCAAAAAAGTATGTTTCTGGATTTTGACAAACTGAGTGAAACTGCATACTTTCTTTTTTTTTTGAGACAGAGTCTCGCTCTCTCACCCAGGCTGGAGTGCAGTGGCGCGATCTCGGCTCACTGCAAGCTCCGCCTCCCGGGTTCACGCCATTCTCCTGCCTCAGCCTCTCCGAGTAGCTGGGACTACAGGCGCCCGCCAGCACGCTCGGCTAATTTTTTTGTACTTTTAGTAGAGACAGGGTTTCACCGTGGTCTCGATCTCCTGACCTCGTGATCCGCCCGCCTCAGCCTCCCAAAATGCTGGGATTACAAGCATGAGCCACCGCGCCCGGCCGAAATTGCATACTTTTTTTTACTCTACTGAACAATTCCATGAAGATGAGAACAGTTTAACCTTATAGGCCTCAGAAGCTAGGACTAAAAAGAACATAAAGATAATTACAAGAAGAAAAAGATTACTTCTACCTGAAGGACCTAGACATTTCTGGGAAGAAACAGCAGTGAAAGTGACCTTAACGTACATGGAGTATTTAGATCAGGGGTCTCCAATCTTTTGGCTTCCCTGAGCCACACTGGGAGACGAATTGTTTTGGGCCAAGCATAAAATACACGAACACTAACGATGGCTGATAAGCTAAAAAAAAATGTGAAAAAATCTCATAATGTTTTTTTTTTTTTTTTTTTTTTTGAGACGGAGTCTTGCCCGACCTCAGCTCACTGCAAGCTCCGCCTCCCGGGCTCACGCCATTCTCCTGCCTCAGCCTCCCAAGTAGCTGGGACTACAGGCGCCTGCCACTGCGCCCGGCTAATTTTTTGTATTTTTAGTAGAGACGAGGTTTCACTGTGTTAGCCAGGAGGGTCTCGATCTCCTGACCTCGTGATCCGCCCGTCTCGGCCTCCCAAAGTGCTGGGATTACAGGCGTGAGCCACCGCGCCCGGCCTTAAGTTCATGAATTTGTGTTGGGCTGTATTCCCAGCCGTCCTTGGCCGCATGTGGCCCGTGGGCTGGAAGTTGGACGAGCTTGATAGATGTTTGGGAGAAAATGGGAAAGACATTGTAAACTGAAGGGACCTCATGACCAAAGCAAAGAGATGCCCAATGATGACCACTTCTACTAGGCACAAGGAAGGGGTTCTATGTGGCTGGTTTGTAGGCTGCAGGAGAAGTCTGGAAGGGTGGGTTAGGGGCTGAATGTTCAAATACTTTGAAAGCTGGGCTTTGTTCTGTAGGTAGGAGTGAACCATCAGAAGTTCTTTTGGAGGGCGGGTCATTCTAAAAAGCCTGTCTTTATTATGTACGTATTTATTTTTTGAGACGGAGTTTCACTCTTGTTGCCCATGCTGGAGTGCAATGGGGCGATCTTGGCTCACTGCAACCTCTGCCTCCTGGGTTCGAGCAATTCTCCTGCCTCAGCCTCCCAAGTAGTTGGGATTACAGGCACCCGCAACCACGCCCAGCTAATTTCTTTTTTTTTGTATTTTTAGTAGAGATGGGGTTTCACCATGTTGGCCAGGCTGCTATCGAACGCCTGACCTTAGGTAATCCACCCGCCTCAGCCTCCCGAAGTGCTGGGATTACATGTGTGAGCCACCATGCCCGGAAAAAGCCTGTTATTTTACTTGATTCTTTTAAAAGATAGGCAAAGGTCAGATCTTTGGACTAGTGAGGAAAATACAGGTAAATGATTTTCCCAAGTTGACCAGCAAGTCCATGACAGTGATGAAGGTAATGAAAATAGTAACAGCTAACATTTATCAAGTATTTTCTATATGCCAGGCCCTGTTCTAAGCACTTTATATGCATAATCTCACTTATTCCTCTCAACAACCACAGGTTGTAGGTTTTAATATTATCCCTATATTGCAGACGGATAAATATGGGACACAAACCAGTTAAATAATTTGCCCAAGGACACACAGTGTGTAAGAAGCAGAGCTAGAGGCCAGGCGCGGTGGCTCACGCCTGTAATCCCAGCACTTTGGGAGACCAAGGCAGGTGGATCACCTGAGGTCGGGAGTTCAAGACCAGCCTGGTCAACATGGTGAAACCCCGTCTCTACCAAAAATACAAAAATTAGCTGGGCGTGGTTGTGGGCGCCTGTAATCCCAGCTACTCAGGAAGCTGAGGCAGGAGAATCACTTGAACCTGGGAGGCAGAGGTTGCAGTGAGCCAGGATCATACCACTACACTCCAGCCTAGGTGACAAGAGCAAAACTCCATCCCAAAAAAAAAAAAAAAAAAAAAAGAAGCAGGGCTAGAAATTGAACCCAGGCCATGTAGCTTCAGCCTGTGCCTTTATCAGCTGACTTCCTAGGTATTTGGGATTTTTATTTTATTTATTTATTTATTTATTTATTTATTTTTGAGATGGAGTCTCACTCTGTTGCCCAGGCTGGAGTGTAGTGGCATGATTTCGGCTTACTGCAACCTCTACCTCCCAGGTTCAAGTGATTCTTCTGCCTCAGCCTCCCAAGTAGCTGGGACTACAGGTGCATGCCACCACACCTGGCTAAGTTTTGTATTTTTAGTAGGGACAGGGTTTCACCATGTTGGCCAGGCTGGTCTTGAACTCCTGACCTCAGGTAATCCACCCGCCTCAGCCTCCCAAAGTGTTGGGATTACAGGTGTGAGCCACCACGCCTGGCCGTATTTGGGATTTTTTTTTTTTTTTTTTGAAACGGGGTTTCCCTCTTGTTGTCCAGGCTAGAGTGCAATGGCACAATCTTGGCTCACCGCAACCTCCGCCTCCCAGGTTCAAGCAATTCTACTGCCTTAGCCTCCCAAGTAGCTGGGATTACAGGCATGTGCCACCACACCAGGCTAATTTTGTATCTTTAGTAGAGATGGGGTTTCACCATGTTGGTCAGGCTGGTCTCAAACTCCCGACCTCAGGTGACCTTGTTTGGCTACAGTGTGAAGGAGGAGTTGAAGGAGCGACTGAGAATAGGGAGACCAGACAGGAGGGCTGTTGTAATTGTCTAAATGTACATTGATGAGAACCTAAATTGGAAACAGATGTGAGATCTGTTATGTCCTAGTGGGGATAGCACATAGCACATTATTTTTGACAATTTGCTTGTCTGTCATTGGACTATAGGCAATTTGAGGGCAGGGACTGCTTGTCTTGTTCACCATTCTGTCTTCTACCAGGATACCCTGAACATCTTCAGTGCTCGATAGTTGCTGAATGAATAAATGAGTCTGAGTAACTCCAAGGGTTTGCTTTTAGTGTCTGGCGGGCTTGGTGATCATTTATCAAAGACGGAAGATGGGCATTGGAGCAGGGTGGGGAATGTTGCAGAGATGCTGTTGACTTGGGGTATGCTAAGTTAGGTGTAACTAGAGCAAACACATGGGTATGCTAAATTAGGTGTAACTATAGCAAACACATGTGTAGACTTACTGTGTTCCAGACAGTGTTCTAAGCACCCTTCATGTGTAGGTGTCTCTGTTACCTAAAATTGGGAACTGAATAGACTTGAGTAGCAAGAGGTATTAACGATTTACCCATCACAACAACCTCATGAAGTAGGTACTATTATTATCATCAACTTTTAATTTTAGAGATTAGGAAGCTGAGCCATGGAAAAATGAAGAGGTCCAAGGCCATATAAATAAGCTGCAGAGGGGATTTGAACCAGGTCAGCCAGGCTCCAGGCACTTAGCCACTGCACCGTACTGCTTCAGTAGAGCACAGAGGTCTGTGCTCAGGTCTAGGCTAGAGCTGGAAACTTCTAGAGTCAGTAAATATTCTGTACAGCACCACAGGACTGACAGTCATGGCTCAATCATTGTCTTCGCCTATAATCAAGAAAGGCCTGGTTCCTCAAGGGTGGTGCTTGGAGATAGAGTGGTTCAGGTTGTGTCAGAAGTGGCCTTGGATTCTGCAGTCCCCAAAGCTAGAGTGTGCTATGTGTTCAGAGTAGGCTTCAAAGGCCATACCCCCTCATTGCCCCTACTCACCACCCCTAGACCTCTCTGCTCACCCTCAGCTACACTAGGTGCCACCCAGTCGCAGAGCAAAAGGAGTTTGCAGGGAGGGCTAGGAAATGGTATCAGAAAAGGTGTCCTCTGAGGGGTGGGTAAACTGCAGTTTAGTCCTCCCCAATAACTGCATTTCTCTATTTTTTTCTCCTTCTTTCTCTCCCTCATGCCCCTCCCAACCCCTCATCTACCTGTCTTCCTCAGTGGTACTGACTGTCCTCACCCACACCCCTGCCCCTCGAGTGAGACTGGGACAAGATGCTCTGCTGGACTTGAGCTTTGCCTACATGCCCCTCACCTCTGAGGCCGCCTCATCTCTGGCGCCGGGTCCCCCTCCCTTTGGGCTAGAGTGGCGACGCCAGCACCTGGGTAAGGGACATCTGCTCCTGGCTGCAACTCCTGGGCTGAATGGCCAGATGCCAGCAGCCCAAGAAGGGGCCGTGGCATTTGCTGCTTGGGATGATGATGAGCCATGGGGCCCATGGACCGGAAATGGGACCTTCTGGCTGCCTAGAGTTCAACCCTTTCAGGAGGGCACCTATCTGGCCACCATACACCTGCCATACCTGCAAGGACAGGTCACTCTGGAGCTTGCTGTGTACAGTGAGTTGGGGGACAGAGGTCTCCAGGGGTAGAGGGTGGGCACTGGATTGTGGGGACCATGATAGGGGGAGGGATGATGGAGAAGAGGGTGCCTGGGCAAGTAAGTAGAGATAGAAAGGGGTTCCTGGGAGTTAGAGGGGTAATGGGAGCCTAGAAGGTTCCTGGGAATTTGAGGGGCTTTGACATGGGTATTTCTGTGACGCACCAATGGAGAGTTGGTTCCCCATTTCAGGAGAAGAAACCCAACCTTCTTTAGTTCTGAGGAAGCCAGCAGGCAAACTGAGGGTCTCTTAGGGAGGACAGCATGGACTGATTTCCCTATGCTCATTTCGTCCTCTTTCCCCAGAACCTCCCAAAGTGTCCCTGATGCCAACCCTTGCATGGGCTGCCCCAGGGGAGGCACCCCCAGAGTTGCTCTGCCTCGTGTCCCACTTCTACCCTTCTGGGGGCCTGGAAGTGGAGTGGGAACTCCGGGGTGGCCCAGGGGGCCGCTCTCAGAAGGCCGAGGGGGAGACGTGGCTCTCGGCCCTGCGTCACCATTCCGATGGCTCTGTCAGCCTCTCTGGGCACTTGCAGCCGCCCCCAGTCACCACTGAGCAGCATGGGGCACGCTATGCCTGTCGAGTTCACCATCCTACCCTGCCTGCCTTGGGACGCAGCGCTGAGGTCACCCTGGAGGTAGCAGGTAAGAGCTGGGAGCTCCGCGGAGCCTGAGCCAGCACCCAGGAAGACAGGAGCTCACTCTCACCCCTTCTGCCCGCCAGGTCTTTCAGGGCCCTCCCTCGAGGACAGCGTAGGCCTTTTCCTGTCTGCCTTTCTTCTGCTTGGGCTCTTCAAGGTGCTGGGCTGGGCTGGTGAGTGTGAGCCCCACCCTGACCATGACCTGAGGCTGGTGGACTTTCCCCACCTACTCCCAGGAGCCTGACACCCATCCCTCTGCCTTCCACCTCTACCACTCCGGCATCCCATCCCTTCTCAATCTTTTCCCACAGCTGTCTACCTGTCCACCTGCAAGGATTCAAAGAAGGTACAGTGCTCCACCTCTCTGTATCTTTCCCTTGTCACTTTATCTCCTCATCCTATCTCAAAACCCATGGAGGGAGGCTGCTGGTGTGGTAGGCAGAACCTAGGCCTGGAATTCACACTGATCTGGGTTAAAACCTGGCACTATATCCTAACTGTAGGACTCTTTGAGCATGCTACTTAATCTATATCTGTTTCCTTGGGTGTAGGGATTTTAAAAAGTTACTTAGGCAGTGCTGTCCAATAGAAAGATAATGCAAGCCACATATGTAAATTTCAATAATCTAGTAGTCACATTAAAAAAATAAGCAGAAACAGGTAAAAATAACTTAATAATATACCTTATTTAATCTAATAATTCTGGTCCCGTATCTGAAATGCTTGGGCCAGAAGTGTATTTGGATGTTGGATTTTTTCAGACTTTGGAATATTTGCATATATTTAAATCTTTGGGATCAGACCCAAATCTAAACACAGAAATCATTTGTTTCCTATACACCTTATACACATGGCCTGAAGATTTTTTTCTTTCTCTTTTTTTTTGAGACAGAGTCTCTGTCGTCCAGGCTGGGGTGCAATGGTGCAATCTCGGCTCACTGCAACCTCCACCTCCCGGGTTCAAGCGATTCTCCTGACTTAGCCTCCTGAGTAGTTGGGATTACAGGCGCCCACCACCATGCCTGGCTAATTTTTGTATTTTTAGTAGAGACGGGGTTTCACCATGTTGGTCAGGCTGGTCTTGAACTCGTGACCTCAGGTGATCCGCCTGCCGCCTTGGCCTCCCAAAGCGTTGGGATTACAGGTGTGAGCCGCTGCACCTGACCACAATATTTTTAATAATATATGTGACCCATCACATAAGGGCAGCTGTGGGATTTTCCACTTGTGGCATCATGTTGGCACTAAAAAAATTTCAGGTTTTGGAACATTTCAGATTTTAGATTTTTGGATCGGCGATGCTCAACCTGTACCTCCAAAATATTATTGCAACATGATATTTCTTATATTGAATATAAGAAATTACAGGCCGGGTGCAGTGGCTCACGCCTGTAATCCCTGCATTTTGGGAGGCCGAGGCGGGAGGATCACCTGAGGTCAGGAGTTCAAGACCAGCCTGGCCAACGTGATGAAACCCCGTCTCTACTAAAAATACAAAAAATTAGCCAGACATGGTGATGGGCACCTGTAATCCCAGCTACTCGGGAGACTGGGGCAGGAGAATCGCTTGAACCTGGGAGGCGGAGGTTGCAGTGAGCCGAGATCACACTGTTGCACTCCAGCTTGGGTGACAAAAAGCAAAACTTCGTCTCAAAAAAAAAAAGAAAAGAAGAAGAAATTACAGTCTTGGCCAGGTGCGTTGGCTCACGCCTGTAATCCCAGCACTTTGGGAGGCTGAGGTGGGCGGATCACCTGAGGTCAGGAGTTCAAGACCAGCCTGGCCAACATGGTGAAACCCCGTCTCTACTAAAAATACAGAAAAATTAGCCGGGCATGGTGGTGCGCACCTGTAATCTCAGCTACTCAGGAGGCTGAGGCAGGAGAATTGCTTGAACCTGGGAGGTGGAGGTTGCAGTGAGCCGAGATCGCACCACTGCACTCCAGCCTGGGCAAAAGAGTGAGGCTCCATCTCAAAAAACAAAACAAAACAAATTAGCTGGGCGTGGTGGCACACACCTATAGTCGCAGCTACTTGGGGAGCTGTGGCAGAAGGATCGCTTGAATCTGGGAGGTTGAGGCTGCAATAAGCCAAGGTTGTACCACTGTACTCCAGCCTGGGTGACAAAGTGAGACCCTGTCTCAAAAAAAAAGAAAAGAAATTACAGCCCTTTTTCCACCCTAAGTATTCAAACGCAGGTGTTTATTTTAAACAGTCAGCACATCTCAATTTGGACTAGCCACATTATCAAATGCTCAATAGCCTAATGTGGGTGGTGGCTGTCATATTGGACAGCAGAGCCTGAGAGGACTGTTAGGAGGATTAAGGAAGACAGTGTATCTCCTTTAGAAGATGCAGGAGATACAGCACTCAGCAGTGTCTGGAGGGTAGAAAATGTTAGCCTCATCCTTCTCCCATCATCTGTACCCATGATAGTTTATATGTTTCTAGACTGACCATGTACACCTCAACTGCCTTCTAATATCCTGAATTCCTCACCACCTTCCTCTCTTCCAGAAAGCAGAGTGAGGGCACTCACCACCATCCTCTGGAAGCCACCATCATCTCTGACCCAAGCTTCTGTAGTAGCTCCCCAAAATAATACCCCATCATCTGCTCCTACTCCGTCCAATCTCTTTCCACTGAGTGGCTGGAATGCTTTTTTTTTTTTTTCACTTATATAAGGGAGAATTTTTTTTTTGAGATGGAGTCTCACTCTCTCAACCAGGCTGCAGTGCAGTGGCATGATCTTGGCTCACTGCAACCTCCGCCTCCTAGGTTCAAGCAATTCTCTGGCTTCAGCCTCTGGAGTAGCAGGGATTACAGGCACATGCCACCACACCCAGTGAATTTTTGTATTTTTGGTAGAGACGGGGTTTCACTATGTTGGCCAGGCTGGTCTTGAATTCCTGACCTCAGGTGATCCACCCGCCTCGGCCTCCCAAAGTGCTGGGATTACAGGCGTGAGCCACTGCACCAGGCCCGAGAAATGCTTTTTTAAAAAACACATATCTTATGGCATTCACCTTCTTGGAGCTCTAGGACAGTGGTTCTCAAAATTTTTTCTCTCAGGACCTCTTAAAAATCATCAAGGACTCCAAAAAGCTTTTGCGTATGTGGGTTATAGCTATCAATATTTATGGTACTAGAACTTAAAACTGAGAAAAATTAAAAACACGAGAATACATAGGCACACATTCCATTCATTGTGGGGAACCATGGTGTCAATACATATCATGTAGCTTCTGAAAAACTCCACTGTACACTCTTATAGAATGAAGAAGGCAAAAAATTTTTTTTTTTTTTGAGACAGAGTATATCGCTCTGTCGCCCAGGCTGGAGTGCAGTGGCACGATCTCGGCTCACTGCAAGCTCCGCCTCCCGAGTTCACGCCATTCTCCTGCCTCAGCCTCCCAAGTAGCTGGGACTACAGGCGCCCTCCACCATGCCTGGCTAATATTTTGTATTTTTTAGTAGAGACGGGGTTTCACCGTGTTGGCCAGGATGGTCTCGATCTCCTAACCTCGTGATCCGCCCGCCTCGGCCTCCCAAAGTGTTGGGATTACCGGCGTGAGCCACCGCGCCCGGCCGCAAATAACATCTTAATTTTGTTATAAAATCTCACATACCCCCTGACATAGTCTCAACGACCTGTAGGGCCGAGGTTACACTTGGAGAACCCATGCTCTAGGGCCAAATCCATTCTTGCCCTGGCTTAACGTGTCTCCCCCACCGCCCCGCGCTGGAGCCACTGCCTAATTCTCCAGCCCTAGATGGTGCTCGCCAGCCCTCCTCTCAATACTCATCACACACAGGGCTATTCCTCTCCTCCAATGAACCAAACGCCTCCCGCCCACCTCCAGGTCCCAGTCCTCTGTTCCCTTTGCCTGGTCCACCCTTGCCCTCCCTGGGTCGCAAACGAGGTCGGCCTCGTCATTCCCTGCAGACCGCTGCGCGTCCCTCTTGTGCGGTTCACCACAGTTGTATTTAAGTGATCGTGTGAGTCGTCGTTAAATGCCTGTCTCCCAGCGGATCATGGGCTCCTCGAGGACAGGGACCGGCCTGTCTGTCCACTGCTGTAACCCCGCGCCGGCATAGGGACCTAAGGCCCACTGGAGGGCGCTCATCAAATAGCTGCTGGATGTTGACGAAGGAAGCGGCAGCGCAGCTCAGGGATCTCCGAGTCAGGACGGTCGGCCAGACCGATGGGGTAACGGGTCTAATCGTGTGGGAATAAAGCTGTATTCCAGTGCTTCCAAACGGGTCTCTCATTCCAACCCCTTTCCAAGCTCAATGAATGTTCCAGTCACCTCTGGTCCCTTCCAGTGACCCTGAACCCCTCAGAGAACGCCCCCGTCGACACCGTTCGGGGTCGGGTGCCACTATTGGCGCATGAGATGCGCTCAAGCGGAGGGGACTCCACTGGCGAGGCGACGCCAAGCCGACGGAGATCTCGGTCTTGGCGCCGGAAGCCCTAGAGAGCCGAATCTGGAACCGGATGTGGCTGCTTCCTGCCCCGCCCCCTGTCGAGGGGGCGGGAACCGAGGGCCCTTCGGAAAACCCGGCCGGGATTTCGGTCAGCTACATTCGTGGGTTGTGGTGGGGAGCGTAATCCCATGGGGATGGAGTGACCGGCTCTCTCTCCGCCTGAAACCCTTCCCACGGGAGTTTTAGCCGTGTTATTTTGGGGAAGGGAATGTCAAATTCTGCTACTGCCTTCCCCTAGGGGCTGGAGACCGGAATCTTTATTCCAGTTCAGTGCGGGGCGACGTGGTCTCCAGAATCCCGGAGTGTAGAGGCGGAGGACCGTGGAGCTGGGGACTCGGGCGCCTGGTCCTGGTCCTTGAGCGTCCAGCGCTCCCCTAGTCCGCGGCCCTGGCTCCTGTCCTCACTTCCTTCCCCTTTTGGCTCCTGCTCTCGGAGCGGGCGGACGCGGGGGGGAGCGGAAAGGGCGGGGGGGGTTCAAGGGGGTACGGAAAAGCCAGGGAGGGGACTCGGTCCGGGGCCGGAGACCGACGGCAACAGCGGCTCAGGACCCACGCTGCCCCCACCCCTCCCGAGCAGGTCAGAGCCTGAGCACCCTGCGCGTCTCCGTACTCGTGACCCCCTCCTTCCCCAGCTGCACCAAGGGCCCCCCTATTCCACCCTTCTGTTGCCCCCCTCCCCCAACCTTCCTGCAGAACTCCCTTCCGGTCTTCTTGACACCCACCTACGTCCCTTCCCTGCCCGGTTCCCCCGCGCCCGCCTGACTCTCCACCCCCACCCCACCCCGTCTCTCCCCAGGCGCCCCCATGGCCCGACCCCGCTGATTCCTTCACTCGGCCATGCTCCCGCGGCCCCTGCGGCTGCTTTTGGACACGAGCCCCCCCGGGGGAGTCGTACTGAGCAGCTTCCGAAGCCGGGACCCCGAAGAGGGTGGGGGCCCAGGTGGCCTGGTCGTGGGCGGGGGGCAGGAGGAAGAGGAGGAGGAAGAAGAAGAGGTGAGACGCGGGTGGTGGGAGGTAGGGGGCGTATGTATTTCTGAAGTCTCCACTTTTCTCTTGTCTCTGGGTCCCTACATCTCCTCCTCCTTGCCTCAGTTATTCTCGCGCCTCCCTGGGTGTCGGCCCGTTTCTCTGCTGCGGGGAGTCCTGGCGTCTCTGTGGTTCTCTGTCAGTGTGACTCAGGACCTGCCCGCAGGAACCTGCCCTGTTCCTGCCTGGAACTTCTGGCTGGCTGTCCCTGCGGGTCTCTGGCCCTCGGCCTCTGCCTGTCTGAGTGTGCCTACCTCTTTGAGCAGTCGTGTCTTGGTCCCTGTCTCCCTCCTTGTTTTTGTTTGGCGGGGAGGGGTTTGTTTCCACAGTAACCAGCTCCTCTGACTCTGGGATTGGGGAGGGAACCCTCAGATTTCGTGACCCCTCCTTCCCTCTCTCCCCCTTCCCCCCGCCCCCCCGCCCCGCCCCGGTCCTGGGTAGAGGCCGGGAAGCCACGGTTCTGGGACCTGGAGGAACCATCCTAGGGTGGGTAGAGAGTGGTCACCTGTTTTCAGTAAGGATTAATGGTAGTGGCCAGGAGCAGGATTTCGGGCCTCAGGAGGGGCCAGAATTTGGATTTGGGGCCCCGAGGCCCTAAACTCCTAGGTCCAGATGCTAGGTGAGGGCAGGTTAACTGGCAGGGCTGGTTTTTCGGGATCGGTCGAGGGGAGGGGCTGGGGCCACGTGACTCTCTGAGTCTACCGCCCCCCACCCCCCATCATCCCACTTCCCCTTTTCCTTCCTGTACTGGGATTGGAGCTGCTACCTTCGGGGGTCCCTTAGGGCTGAGATAGTGGAGGCGCTACCCGAAGGACCAGGGTGAAAGGGGGCCTGAGAAGGACTAATTCTCTGGGCTGGTCTAGTCCTTGGCCGGGAGGGGCGGGGCATGCGGCAGTGCCTGGACTGAAGTTTCAGCTACTCCTAGTCGCTGCCTCTGGCTTGCTGCCTCTCGCTTCCCTCTCCTGCCCTTTGTACCCTGCTCCTCTGTCGTGTGTGGGTTCAGCTCTGGGGAGAAGGGGCTTTGGGGGTCTCCAGGATCAGAATTCCTGTACTCCATCCACGCCTCCACTGCAGCCCCTTCGACTCCACCGGGGCCCTGAGGCGGCTGGGGTGGGGCTGTTTGGGCCCCAGTGGGGGAGACCTGGGGTCACCAGCTCCCCTAACCCTTCCTCGCACTCGCTGGTACTATGCCCTGCCACCACAGGTGAGGGGTACAGAGGGAGGAGCAGGGCCTGGGGTGAAGGCTGAGGGCAATGGGGAATGGTGTGGAACTGTCTGACTTCCCCTTCCTTGCTCCTCCAGGCCCCTGTGTCTGTCTGGGATGAGGAGGAGGATGGTGCCGTGTTTACTGTCACAAGCCGCCAATATCGACCTCTTGATCCCTTGGTGAGATTATGACTTTAGCTTCTCACCTCTGACTCTTCATTCCCAGTTTTCCTTCCTCTGGCTGACTTTCTGGCCAGAGTGCTAGGTTGGAGTTCTGGAGTCCTGGACTCTGCTGTGTCTCTGGACTCTGGACTCTGCTTAGGCCAAGACTTTTGCCCTCTCTGAATATCAGAAAAATGAATCTGGAACATCTCCTGGGTCTGGGATTGTCCTCAGAAATCTAGGGGCAGAGTGGGAGAAAGGGTTGGTGATCATCTCTCTGTGTTCTCCAGGTCCCTATGCCTCCCCCACGTTCCTCCCGACGGCTCCGAGCTGGCACTCTGGAGGCCCTGGTCAGACACCTACTGGATACCCGGACATCAGGGACTGATGTGACCTTCATGTCAGCCTTCCTGGCCACCCACAGGGCCTTCACCTCCACGCCTGCCTTGCTAGGGCTTATGGCTGACAGGTCAGAGTCATAAGGGACCCAGGGTCGTGGAGTGTCTGCCTGGATTTCCTAAAGCTGCAACATCCCGCCAAAATAGTCAAAGCCACTGAGGGTTTGGGAAAAATGGACAGATAGATCCTCTTCTTCCCCTCAGGCTGGAAGCCCTTGAATCTCATCCTCGCGATGAACTAGAGAGGACAACAGAGTGAGTGACCCCTGGTTCTTAATCTCACAGTCCCCTCTGCCCAGGCTGCAGCTTTACCTCTCACCCTTGGCTGATTCCCTTCTCCCAGGGTAGCCATCTCTGTACTGTCAACCTGGCTGGCCTCTCATCCTGAGGATTTTGGCTCTGAGGCCAAGGGTCAGCTTGACCGGCTTGAGAGCTTCTTACTTCAGACAGGGTATGCAGCAGGGAAGGGTGTTGGGGGGGGCAGCGCTGACCTCATCCGCAACCTCCGGTCTCGGGTGGACCCCCAGGCCCCCGACCTTCCTAAGCCCCTGGCCCTCCCCGGCGATCCCCCTGCTGACCCCACGGATGTCCTGGTGTTCCTCGCTGACCACTTGGCCGAACAGCTGACCCTGCTAGATGCGGTGAGACCCTGACCTCTGGCCCCTATGCCCCCTGACCCCTTACTAACCTCTCCTTGACTCCAGATCCTTTCCTTGCTTCCACCCCTTCCTGATCCAGCTCCTAGCCTCCTCCACCTACCATTTTGATTTTCCCCTTTTCCCTTTGGTCATTACCCTTCAAACCCTGTGCCCCTCTGGTTCCTTGGCCACCTGCGATCCTCAGATCCCTGATATTGGAAGGCTGACCTCACTTGACTATGCACTTTAATCTCTGACCTCTACCCTGCAGGAGCTGTTTCTCAATTTGATCCCCTCTCAGTGCCTGGGAGGCCTGTGGGGTCACAGAGACCGGCCAGGACATTCTCACCTCTGCCCATCTGTCCGAGCTACTGTCACACAGTTCAACAAGGTGGCAGGGGCAGTGGTTAGTTCTGTCCTGGGGGCTACTTCCACTGGAGAGGGACCTGGGGAGGTGACCATACGGCCACTCCGTCCCCCCCAGAGGGCCCGGCTCCTGGAGAAGTGGATCCGCGTGGCAGAGGTGAGAGACTAGATTGCCCTACGGTTGGCGGCTATGGAATGGAGAGGCCTCCCATAGCCTTAGCTCTCCTCTTTGACCCCCACAGGAGTGCCGGCTGCTCCGAAACTTCTCTTCGGTTTATGCCGTGGTGTCAGCCCTGCAGTCCAGCCCCATCCACAGGCTTCGGGCAGCCTGGGGGGAAGCAACCAGGTGGAGAGGCTGAGGCATTGGACTGGGGTCGAGTTCCTCAGAAGGCGGGGAAGAGTGGGTGACAGAGCCAGGCCTGTCCTCAGGGCCACTTTTCTCCCTTCCCCAGGGACAGCCTCAGAGTCTTTTCCAGCCTCTGCCAGATTTTCTCTGAGGAGGATAATTATTCCCAGAGTCGGGAGCTGCTCGTGCAGGTGAGAGCCTGGTTTGTGGCATTCCCACCTCTCCCTGCTCCCTACTGCTCCCCCATGTCTCTTTATTTTGCCACCACCAGGAGGTGAAGCTGCAGTCTCCTCTGGAGCCACACTCCAAGAAGGCCCCGAGGTCTGGCTCCCGGGGTGGGGTGAGTGACTAGCGGGGTGGTGGGCTTGGAGGTGGTGATTATGAAGGGGTGAGGAGTATGTTTTGGGGGAGCAGCCTGAAGGATGGGTAAGGGAGGCACAGAGGGGTGAGGAGAATGAAATCTGTTCTCTGAGGCAATGGGGAGGATAAGTGCTGAGGGATGGCGGGCCCTCACGTCAATGGCAGGCACTTCTGACCCTGACCCCTGACCTCAGGGTGTGGTCCCATACCTTGGCACCTTCCTGAAGGACCTTGTGATGCTGGATGCAGCCTCCAAGGATGAGTTGGAGGTCAGTGGTGTGTGTGTGTGTCATTGTGATGATGTAACAAGTGGGCTGCAGGGTCGGACAGACCCCCTTCGCCCCTTGCAAGGGGCTGTAAGGCACAAATAGCTGAGTGTGGGACAGAGCCAGATCTGTTTCTGTGCCAAGTCGCCTCAGTGATCTGTAAATGGGAAACTAGAAATAGCATCTACATTGATCTGTTATAAGGGTTAAATGAATTCGTATTTGTCAAGTGCTTAGAACGTGCCTGAAGCGTAAGCGCATCTAGGTTTTGTGATGGGCTCTTGCTCTATCGCTAGAGTTTGTTAAATAAACAAATACTGAAACCTTGGGGAAGTTCCTTATCCTCTCTGGATAAGGAATCCTGTCGAATTGGATACTATCCAGTCTTCTCATCTGCAAAGCAGACTCGTTGTCTACCTGAGATACTCAATTTTAAAGGGTCAAGTGGAGTGCTTAGGCCATGATAGATTGAGGAGTAAGGCAGGGAGGGATGGAAGAGTCAGAGAGGCTGGAGGGAAGTGGTTGTGAGTCGGATGTGGCTGTGTGTGTTTAAGAGAGGGGATATTCTCTCTCTGTGGCCTGGAAGGTAGGGTTGGAACTTTCACCCCATCCCCATTTTCCTCGCAGAATGGATATATCAATTTTGACAAGCGGAGGAAGGTGAGCGGAGTGCCTGGGCTGGATGCTGGACTTTCCTATCCATGTTCCAGGAAGGGGAGGGGGGAAAGTCAGGGGTCTCTGAGTTTTGGCTCCTGCAGTTTGAGGGCTCCTTCCCAGGAGTTTGCAGTCCTTTCTGAGTTGCGACGGCTCCAGAATGAATGTCGTGGCTATAACCTCCAACCTGACCATGATATCCAGAGGTGGCTACAGGGGCTCCGGCCACTGACAGAGGCTCAGAGGTGACTGGCGGGTGAGGTTGGGACTCCAGGGTTCTGGCCAGGTGTGGGGGATTGGTGTCATGTCCTGAGCTCTGCCTATTGCCCCCCTAATCCAGCCATCGTGTATCCTGTGAGGTGGAGCCACCTGGTTCCAGTGACCCTCCTGCCCCACGGGTGCTTCGGCCAACATTGGTCATCTCGCAGTGGACAGAGTGAGAGATTCACTGGCTGGGGGGTGGTTTCCTGGGACTTCCACTTTTCTTCTGATCCTTCCAATCTCCTGCCACTGCAGGGTTCTGGGCTCTGTTGGGGTCCCTACCCCGCTTGTGTCCTGTGACCGGCCCAGTATAGGGGGAGATGAGGCGCCTACAACTCCTGCCCCTCTGCTGACTCGGCTGGCCCAGGTGAGCTCTGCTCCTGACTCTGACCTTGACGCTGACCCTCACTCTGTAAATGTTTCTTCCTTAACCTCCCTGCCTTCATGCCAGTCCCATGTTGTTTGTTCCTAGCACATGAAGTGGCCATCTGTCTCGTCACTAGACTCTGCCCTGGAAAGCAGTCCATCCCTGCACAGTCCAGCTGACCCCAGCCACCTCTCCCCACCAGCCTCCTCCCCTAGGCCTTCTCGGGGTCACCGCCGCTCAGCCTCCTGTGGCTCCCCGCTGAATGGGGGTGCAGAAGAGGCCTCCGGGGGAACTGGATATGGGGGAGGGGGATCTGGGCCAGGGGCCTCTGATTGCCGAATCATCCGAGTCCAGATGGAGCTGGGGGAAGATGGCAGTGTGTATAAGAGTATTTTGGTGAGGGAGCCTTGGGATGGAGTTGGGGTGAAGGATGGTGTCTTGTTGGACTATAAATGTTGTCTGAGGTTTGGGCAGCCAAATGGAATTGAATGTAGTTTTAATTTTGACCTTTGGTTTTGGCAGTTATGTTTTATTTATCTTCTAAACTCTAGTCTTCAATAGAAGCTGAAATTTGTTTTGATGGCTATTTTGCATTAGTTGCTACACCTTAAACTTTTGGTGGCCATATTAAAATTTCAGAATCAACAGCAGTTTCCCCACAGGGAAGCAGCTCTGTTTCACTGGGCACCATGTGGGCTGGCTTATGGGGTATAGGAAGCCACCGTATTGGGTTTCCCTGTTCATTTTAAAGCCTTGGACACAAGTAACCTTTTGTCGTTGGGTTCAGTGGCTGAGGGTAGAAGGATGGGAAATCATGGCTGATTGATTGCTCTTTTGGTCTCCTGTCCTGCCAGGTGACAAGCCAGGACAAGGCTCCAAGTGTCATCAGTCGTGTCCTTAAGAAAAACAATCGTGACTCTGCAGTGGCTTCAGAGTATGAGCTGGTACAGCTGCTACCAGGGGAGCGAGGTCAGAGGCCGTGAGGGAAAGGCAGACTCGGGAGGAGAGTGGAGTGCTTCCACATCTGGGCGGCTGTGGGGGGAACAACTGTGTTTGTGCTTGACATCCATCCCCTGAACCTTCAGACCTGACTATCCCAGCTTCGGCTAACGTATTCTACGCCATGCGTGGAGCTTCACACGATTTCCTCCTGCGGCAGCGGCGAAGGTCCTCTACTGCTACACCTGGCGTCACCAGTGGCCCGTCTGCCTCAGGAACTCTTCCGAGTGAGGGAGGAGGGGGCTCCTTTCCCAGGATCAAGGCCACAGGGAGGAAGATTGCACGGGCACTGTTCTGAGGAGGAAGCCCCGTTGGCTTACAGAAGTCATGGTGTTCATACCAGATGTGGATAGCCATCCTGAATGGTGGCAGTTATATCACATTAAGACAGAAATTCAGAAAGGTAGCCAGCCACCCTGGGGCAGTGAAGTGCCACTGGTTTACCAGACAGCTGAGAAATCCAGCCCTGTGGGAACTGGTGTCTTGTAACCAAGTTGGATACCTGTGTGTAGCTTCCCACCTTCCATGAGTGCAGCACACAGGTAGTGCTGGCAAAACGCATCAGTTTCTGATTCTTGGCCATATCCTAACATGCAGGGGCCAAGCAAAGGCCTCAAGGTTCTGAGCCCCAGGGCAGAGGAGAATGGCAAAAAGTAGGTCCTCGCAGCTCTTCTTCCCACTCTGGGGGTTTCTATCACTGTGACAACACTAAGATAATAAACCAAAACACTATCTGAATTCTACTCCCCTGTCCTTGCAGTACATATGAACTGGCTGCTATGAGTGGGGGTGGGGAATTGGCTGAAGGTAGATGCCATGGAACAGGAAGGGGCACAATGTTTTCTGTCCCCATGAACAGAGCAAAAAGTGAGGTATTGGTGAAAAAAGCTTCCTCAGAACAATTTCTCTCCAGTAACCTCTCTACCACTGGTCCCTTGCTGCAAATGTGTATAAAACAATTTTAGGACAAGGAAATGGCAGAACAACTTTATGGACAACATACAAACTTGGGAGGACTGATACCATAAAGCATTACGTGCTGGGATTTTAAGTCAGTTTAAGCTACATTCAAGCAAATTCTAGGAAGACAGAAGCTGAAAAGTATTAAACTTGGGAGGACTTATACCATAAAGCATTACGTGCTGGGATTTTAAGTCAGTTTAAGCTACATTCAAGCAAATTCTAGGAAGACAGAAGCTGAAAAGTACTAACAGAGGTGCCACGGCTGCTGGCAAGGAAGGTAACCACATTTCATCCTGGGGCCTCAGGTTAGAGAACTGTGTATTCTTTTTCAATTAAACTGACATTCCCAGCAATATGCTATGTTGCAAATGCTCTTCCAAAAGAATCATGCCAACCAAGATGAGGGAGAATTAAGGGTTGTATATACAGGCAAGAAGTAGGTTTGAAGACATTTAGGATTTCACTTTCTTTTTTTTTTTTTTTTTTTTTTTTTTTTGAGACGGAGTCTTGCTGTGTCACCCAGGCTGGAGTGCAGTGGCGCGATCTCGGCTCACTGCAAGCTCCGCCTCCCGGGTTCAGGCCATTCTCCTGCCTCAGCCTCCCGAGGAGCTGGGACTACAGGCGCCCGCCAACACGCCCGGCTAATTTTTTGTATTTTTAGTAGAGACAGGGTTTCACCGTGTTAGCCAGGATGGTCTCGATCTCCTGACCTCGTGATCCGCCCGCCTCGGCCTCCCAAAGTGCTGGGATTACAGGCTTGAGCCACCGCGCCCGGCATGGATTTCACTTTCAAGAAAGAACACTGTGCCACAAAGAGATTCCAAGCGCAAGAGTTTGAGCCTGAGGGGGTAATACAGGTGGTGTGTGTTAAAGTGGAAGGGGCTGTGGGGATATGACAGAGTGCCTGGTCAGGAAACAGAGCCAGGTGTTTTTACATTTTATTAGCTACAGTATAGATCCTAGAGCTGCCTCATTCCCTCCCCTCCCCTCCCCTCCCCCCACCATGGGGTCAGGCCTTGCCAGGAGCCCCTGTCTTTGCTGCCTGGGCCCGCTGGAACTCCTGCTGCAGCTGAGCAAGGGTCTCCCTCTGTTGCTCTGACTGCCGCTCCAGGTCCCGGAGCTGGGATTCGTATCGCTTACTAAGGAGAGGCAAGGGAGACAAGCAGAAACGGAGAAATTAGTAGGACTTACTATGGAGAGTGCTAAACGCAAGAAAGAGATAGGTGGAAAACTTGAGATCTAGGGGAGGGAGAAGAAGGGGGGTTAAAAGGGAAGGAAAGGGTTGGAGGAACTGGAGGACTAGGGGCCACTATGGATAGCTGTTCTGCAATGGTTCAACACCTCTACTCCAATGGTTTACTTGCATCACAGGGTGCAGCACACGGTGGTGGAATAAAAACTCACATTTCAGCTGTGATATAGTCCAGCCTCTTCCCTACTGTGGCCCGAGCCTCCCCCAGGTCCTGTTTGACTAGCACCGGACCCAGAAGTTTAAAGACCACGTTGGACCCATCCAGCAGGGCCAGTTCCTGATGGAGGGATGGGACATATGTGATCAGAACCACGGCTAGTACAGGTCCCTCCTTGCCCCAAAAATCCCAGTTCCTCACCTCTTTCACGATATTATTTTCTGTTAGTTGTGCTTCAAGTTTCTGCCTTCCCGACATGGATTTACTCAAGTCTGGGGATAAGAGGAAAGGCAAGATTAGAAACATCAAATGTGCCACCTATCCCCACAATCCTAGTCAGGTGGATATGGATCTGAGGAAGCAGAAAAGGATGGGGGCAGCGGGTGAGTGAATAGGGAAGAGCACTGAGGCGGGAAAGTCTCTGCACGCGAGGGCCCAGATGGGGCAACAAACCTTATCTCGGTAATGGCTTTGGGTTGTGAGTGCACTGGGCGAGGCCATACTGACCCTGTTCCCTTACCCTTCTGTAGCTGTTGATATTTCTCCACTTCTCCCTGCAGCTTCTTCTGGATCAGCTCCGCCATGGCGGGGATGAAAGAGTACGGGGAGCGAGACGAGGGCGCTGGGTCTCACTTTCTGGAAGGTACCTGAGCTCCCTTTTTTGATCTGGCCTGCGGAAATGATAGCACTCTTGAGAGGTAGCCCTGAGGGGCACCGCAACCTCCCCCCCGTCCCGGATATCGACTCCACCCTGTCCCCAGGAGATGGTGGGCGAAACGCAAGACCCCAAGCCTCTCAACCGAAATCCTAACCTACTCACGTTCTTCCTTCAGTAGTAATAAACCCGGAAGTAAACAAGGAATGCTGGGAAAAGACTGTGCCGGAAGTTTCTTTCTGACCCTTGATGGGAAGTGTAGTTCTGACATGTTTAGCGAGTGGAGTTCTGCTAAAAAGACTAGACTCGGACATTTTTAGGCAAGATGGGGAAACTAATCCGGAAAAAGAAACTGCACTGCTACTCAGCCCCTGGCCCCGGACCTGCCTTTCTTTTTTAAGTCACTCTTGCTTAAGCTGCCGCTCGCGATAACGTGCCAAAAACTGTTCCGCCCCTCTAAGGAGAGCGTGCCCTCACTGAAGATGGCGCCTAGAGAGCTTCGGACATGGTACTCTGCTGATTGGATGAAGGACAGAGGGCTTCCGGGAGTTTTCAAGCCGACTGTGTGGCAGCTGAGAGGGGTTTTGCACGTGGATCGCCGTTCGGGTGGGCGAGATGGAGACAGCCCCCAAGCCGGGCAAGGATGTCCCGTCCAAGAAAGACAAACTTCAGACCAAGAGAAAGGTAGCGGCCTCCCTGGGTGGGAAAGGAAGTTTTTAGCTGTGGGGTCGGGGGGCGGGGCGTGAGTGCGGAGTATCAGAGTTCCTGATGTGCCTGTAGAAACCGCGGCGATACTGGGAGGAAGAGACCGTTCCGACCACAGCCGGAGCCTCTCCAGGGCCTCCTCGTAACAAAAAGAATCGGGAGCTTCATCTTCAGAGACCAAAAAATGCTCACATCTTAAAGAAGTCTCGGATCTCTAAGAAGCCTCAGGTCCCGAAGAAACCCCGAGAATGGAAGAACCCGGAGTCCCAGCGGAGCTTGTCCGGGGTGAGCGTGGGACCTGATGGGTGGCGAGGCAGGCCGCCTCGTGCCTTGAGAGTGAGAGGGTTGGGGTCAATTCAAGGCTGTCTGCTAATTGCGTCCTTTTCCCTAGGCCCAAGATCCATTCCCAGGCCCCGCCCCCGTCCCTGTGGAGGTGGTCCAGAAGTTCTGTCGCATTGACAAATCCCGAAAGGTGAGGTCCAGCCGGAGAGTTGGGAAGTGTTGGAGGCAGGGAGTGTCTGGGTGAGTTGGATGGAGGCTGGGACAGGTAGCTCTCCTGTGACCCCACTTATCCTGTGGTTCTTCTGCCACTCCTCCTCACCAACAATGTTATAGCTACCACATTCTAAAGCCAAAACTCGAAGCCGACTTGAGGTGGCTGAAGCTGAGGAAGAGGAAACAAGTATCAAAGCTGCTCGTTCTGAGCTGCTGCTTGCTGAAGAACCTGGGTGAGTAGGCCCTAATCTGGACCCCCATTCCCTGCTTTATAGGACTGTCTTTTCTCGTTTTTATGTTGGTATACTTGCTTCATATTGGGAAGCTTTACTGCCGTCCTAACCCTTGCTTTCAGGTTTCTGGAAGGGGAGGATGGGGAAGACACAGCAAAGATATGCCAGGTTGACATTGTGGAGGCTGTGGACATTGCAAGTGCAGCCAAGGTGAGCCTGAGGAGGTAAAGGAGCCAAGGGATTGATTGGTGGTGCAGGACAGTAGAGGAGTGAGGGCTAGAAGAAGGCGTTACTGCAGGGCACTCATTTTTTTTTTTTTTTTCACTCTTCTCTTTCCCAGCACTTTGACTTGAATCTGCGGCAGTTTGGACCCTACAGACTAAACTACTCTCGAACTGGAAGGTAAGGTTGAATTCTAGTGACTCTTGAACTAAGATGTGTTTCCTTAACCACTTCAGCCATTCCCAGTGTGTGTTTGGGTTGCTGATGAGGGGAGGGTCCGTCAATTTGCTTGGGTGTGAGGGTGAGCACCTACAGCAACATGTGTCTGCCCACCTGGAGAGATGGGGCTGGCATGGGGCAGACCTCAAGTTGTCTGAGTCAGTGGTCCCCTGCCTTAACACCCTGCCTGCCCCTCACCTCCAACAGACACCTGGCTTTTGGAGGGCGCCGAGGTCATGTGGCTGCCCTTGATTGGGTAACAAAGAAGCTTATGTGCGAGATCAACGTCATGGAGGCGGTGCGGGACATCCGGTCAGTGGCCTCACTGTCAGCGGTCAGTTGGGGTGAGATAGTCCATTCCTGATTGAATGATAGCCTGTGACCTCATTTCCCAATTGAACCACTCTTCCTCTCCCCCAGGTTTCTCCATTCTGAGGCACTGCTTGCTGTTGCTCAGAACCGCTGGCTCCACATCTATGACAATCAGGGCATTGAGCTCCACTGTGTCCGCCGCTGTGACCGAGTAACACGGCTTGAGTTCCTGCCCTTCCACTTCCTCCTGGCTACAGCTGTGAGTGGTCGTGGAGCTCAGGAACTGAGGGGAAGCCCTTGGGATGACCACCTTTCCTTTAGGACCCCAGCAGAGGGCAATCAGGACTGGGTCATTCTCTCTTTCTCTCTCAGTCAGAAACAGGATTTCTAACCTACCTGGATGTGTCAGTGGGGAAGATTGTGGCAGCTCTGAATGCTCGAGCTGGGCGGCTCGATGTTATGAGTCAGAACCCTTACAATGCCGTCATCCATCTCGGACACAGCAATGGTCAGTACCTGGCTTAGTTTTGACTCTCTGACCATCCTGACTTGCTTTTCTTCTATATTTGTACTTCATGGGTCCCTTAAAGTTACCCTTTTATTTCCCTTTTTTGTTATCTCTTGGTCTTGAGTTCCCATCTTTCCCATGTTTAGTAACCTCAGGCTTAAGTGTGTATTAGCAACTTTGGTTCTTCTTCTCTTCCAGGTACTGTGTCTTTATGGAGTCCAGCTATGAAGGAGCCACTGGCAAAGATTCTCTGTCATCGTGGTGGGGTCCGGGCTGTGGCAGTAGATTCTACAGGCATGTAAGTCACTGGTGGGATGAGGTGTTAGGAGTCATAGGTGGGCAGAAAGGTGTGCAAGGCAGTGTGCTTTAGGAGCACAGAGTCTAAAGCCAGGATGCCCAGGTTTAAATCGCAGTGTTACCACTGATGTGCCTTACAAGTATGGGCATATTTCATAACCTCTGTGTGCCACAATTTCCTCACCCCGAAAATGGAAATATGAGTGTCCATTTCAAGGGTCCACAAACTTTTTCTGTAAAGAGTCAGATAGTAAATATGATATGATTTGCTGATAAGAGGTAAAATCAAAGGGTATCGTGTAGGTATTTAAATACCAAGAGAAAACAAATTATTACAACTTTTTTTTCTGAGACGGAGTCTCGCTCTGACGCCCAGGCTGGAGTGCAATGGCGTGATCTCAGCTCACTGCAACCTCCACCTCTCAGGTTCAAGTGATTCTCCTGCCTTGGCCTCCCGAGTTATCTGGGACTACAGGCACCTACTACGGGCGTCTACTACAATGCCTGGCTAATTTTTGTATTTTTAGTAGAGACAGGGTTTCACCAGGTTGGTCAGGCTGGTCTCGAACTCCTGACCTCAAGTGATCCACCCGCCTCAGCCTCCCAAAGTGCTGGGATTATAGGCGTGAGCCACTGCGCCTGACCTTTTTGTTTTTTTTTAAATCTTTCGAGAGAGACATAGTCTTGCTCTGTCTCCCAGGCTGGAGTGCAGTGGCATGATCTCGGCTCACTGCAACCTCCGCCTCCCGGATTCAAGCGATTCTCCTGCCTTAGTCTCCCAAGTAGCTGGGATTACAGGCACTTGCCATCATGCCCAGCTAATTTTGTATTTTTTTGTAGAGACGGGGTTTTACTATGTTGGCCAGGCTGGTCTTGAACTCCTGACCTAAGGTGATCTGCCTGCCTCGGCCTCCCAAAGTGTTGGGATTACAGGCATGAGCCACTGCGCCTGGCCCATACATTTTTAAGTTATAAAATTAAACATAATATGGCCAGGTGCGGTGGCTCACGCTTGTAATCCCAGCACTTTGGAGGCCAAGGCGGGTGGATCACCTGAGGTCAGGAGTTCGAGACCAGCCTGGCCAACATGGCGAAACCCTGTCTCTACTAAAAATCCACAAAATCAGCCGGATGTTGTGGCGGGGGCCTGTAATCCCGGCAACTTGGGAGGCTGAGGCAGGAGAATTGCTTGAACCCGGGAGGCAGAGGTTGCAGTGAGCCGAGATTGCGCCATTGCACTCCAACCTGGGCAACAAGAGCAAAACTCCGTCTCAAAAAAAAAAAATAATAATAATATGAGGCTGGACACAGTGGCTCATGCCTGTAATCTTAACACTTTGTTAGGCTGAGGTAGGCAGATCACTTGAGCCCAGAAGTTCGAAACAAGCCTGGGTGACATGGCAAAACTCTGCCTCTACAAAAGATAGAAAAATTAGCCGGGTGTGGTGGTGCATGCCTGTAGTCCCAGCTACTCAGGAGGCTGAGGTGGGAGGATCACCTCAGCCCAGGAGGTTAAGACTGCAGTGAGCTGTGATCATGCCACTGCACTCTAGCATGGGCAACAGAGTGAGACCCTGTCTCAGAAAAAAAAAAAAATAATAATCAAATATGATATTTGTGTAATACAGATCTACTAATGGGAAGAACTGAATTTCTCTTTTTGAGGTTAACATTTTGCCTAACTGATGTACAAAGTTAGTGTTCCAAATGGTCAAATTTGACTGTAGATATTCATGTTCATGCTGATCTGTAGAGATTGCATGTATTTCATCTTTGAAAACATCTTTTCACACAGTTAGGTAATGATAGGTGATATGTGAGGTGCTTGAAATGCTGTGAAGCACTTACGACTGTGTCACTGTGACTTGTGGTGTACAAAGCAACAGTGCAAATCAGGATGCTGTAGTCTCTGTAATGACCACTCGGCTGTGTGCTGTAGAGCAAAAGCAGCCACAGTGTAAGTAAATAGTGAGTGTGGCCACGCTCCAATACAACTTTATTTGTGGATATTGGAACTTGAATTTCATAGTTTTCACAGTCTCAAAATATTCTTTTGATTTTTCTTCAACCACTTAAAAATGTAAAAACCATTCTTGGCTTGTGGGCTATACAGAACTAGATGATGGGCCAGGTTTGGCTCATGGGCAGTAGTTTACCAAGCCCTGGTTTAAAGCCCTTACAAAAGCTGTTGTAGACATTAAGATTAGTTAAGGCATATACTTTAGTACAGCACTTAGCAAAATAGGGAGCGCTGTGTTCATCATTGTCATTCAAGATGATCGTTCTCTCCAGGTCTGGCTGATGTGAGGGGTGGAGGTGGTGTCTGCTTTGGATTTCTGCTGTTCTTGAGGGAGTATCTGCATTTTCCACAGCTTTTCTGTCTGATTTGTATTTTCCTCTGATTCCTTTCGTCATCAGGTATTCACTGGGCACCTGCTGTGGGCGGGGATCTGTGCTGAGGTTCTGGAGATAAAAGGATGAATCGTTGAGCCTGCCCTGGTGTGGTGCTCCAGTTATCCTTTAGGTATAAAAACTTGTGGGCCGGGCGTGGTGGCTCACGCTTGTAATCCCAGCACTTTGGGAGGCCGAGGCGGGCGGATCACGAGGTCAGGAGATCGAGACCACGGTGAAACCCCGTCTCTACTAAAAATACAAAAAAACTAGCCGGGCGTGGTGGCGGGCGCCTGTAGTCCCAGCTACTCGGAGAGGCTGAGGCAGGAGAATGGCGTGAACCCGGGAGGCGGAGCTTGCCGTGAGCCGAGATTGCGCCACTGTACTCCAGCCTGGGTGACAGAGCGAGACTCCGTCTCCAAAAAAAAAAAAAAAAAAAAAAAACAAAAAACTTGTGGCTATGGTTTTTTTTTTTTTTTTTCTTTGAGATGGACTCTCACTCTGTCACCCAGGCTGGAGTGCAGTGGTGCAATCTCGGCTCACCGCAACCTCTGTCCTCCGGGGTTCAAGCGATTCTCCTGCCTCAGCCTCATGAGTAGCTGGGACTACAGGTGCCCGCAAACCACACCTGGTTAATTTTTTAATGTTTAGTAGAGACGGGGTTTCACCATCTTGGCCAGGCTGGTCTTGAACTCCTGACATCGTGATCCACCTGCTTCGGCCTCCCAAAGTGCAAGTGCTGGGATTACAGGCGTGAGCCACTGCACCCAGCCATGGCTATGGTTTTTGAGAATGACTGGCCAGGTGATGCATTTATTTATTTTATTACTATTTTTCGAGACGGAGTCTTGATCTGTCCCCCAGGCTGGAGTGCAGTGGCGCGATCTCGGTTCACTTACAACCTCCGCCTCCTAGGCTCAAGTGATTCTTCTGCCTCAGCCTCAGAGTAGCTGGGACTACAGGTGCGTGCCACTGCACGCAGCTGATTTTTGTATTTTTAGTAGAGATGGGGTTTTGCCATGTTGGCTTGGCTGGTCTCAAACTCCTGACCTCAGGTGATCCGCCCACCTCGGCCTCCCAAAGTGCTGGGATTACAGGCATGAGTCACCACGCCTGGCCCAGGCGATGCCATTAGTTTCTACACAGTTGTCTTCTGTCATCCCAGACTCAATGTGTCCATCACTGGATAGGTCACTGCCTCCTAAAGTTTCTCTTGACCTGCTCTCATCTCCCAGAATTTTCCTGTCACCCAGAATTTGACTCAGGCACACAATACCACACCTGGATAATTTTTCTATTTTTTGTAGAGATGGGGTTTCACCATGTAGCCCAGGCTGGTCTCTGTCTTGAACTCCTGGACTCAAGCGGTCCTCCCACCTCAACCTCCCAAAGTACTGGGATTACGGGTGTGAGCCACCACACCCAGCTTGGCCACCAGCTTATTCAAAGTCTCCAGGATGCTGGGACCACCCCCCCACCACCCACTCCTTGCTTTTCCATAATTGTATCTTTCTTTTTTTTTTTTTTTTTGAGACGGAGTCTCACTCTGCCACCCAGGCTGAAGTGCAATGGTGTAGTCTCGGCTCACTGCAACCTCCGCCTCCTGGGTTCAAGCGATTCTCCTGCTTCAGCCTCCTGAGAAGCTGGGACTACAGGTGTGTGTCACCACACCTGGCTAACTTTTGTATTTTTAGTAGAGATGGAATTTCACCATGTTGGCCAGGCTGGTCTCGAACTCCTGACCTTGTGATCCGCCCGCCTGTCCTCCCAAAGTGCTGGGATTATAGGCGTGAGCCACCATGTCCGGCCTTTGTAATTGTATCTTTGTGAACAAGTGATTTGGTTCTGCCCTTTTTACTGCATATCTATACCAGCCTGGCTCTAGGAGAGTCAGAAGGCCTGCCCAAGGGTTTCTGCCCTCTCTGGGCCACTGGGCCAAAGCTGTAGCTTGCCCTCCGTGGGCTACCTGGGTCAGCCACTCCTGTGCTTAGGGCTTAGTCACTAGTTCTCTGAGGCCTGAAGTTTAATGAACACCTTGATGCTGAACAGCTCTGGTCCTTGTGATCTTCAGCCCATCCCTGCTTTTCTCTGGTCCTCCTCAGGAGCTTGTCAGGCCACGGGGGCTCCAGTGATGAAGCTGACCATCTTTCTTAAGAGGTGTTCTGGTAGCTTGTATTATGATTGGATTGGGTTGACTTCTCAAAGCCGAACTGATGCTTGCAAGTTTAGTAGTACAGTAGACTCCCATCTGGCACTGGGCTGGTCTTTACCCAGGAGTCCCATAGATGGGTGTGTAGAGGGGAGAAGAGCCAGCATGCATCCTTGAGTTGTTAGTTCACCAAAGGATGTGACCCTGTGTTCCAGGAGTGCTCGGTAATTCCTGGTTTGCACTGACGGCCTTTCTCTTTGGTAAAGTTAGGGCGCTGATTATCTTGTCAGAAGTATCCAGCTGGGCCTCTCTTGGGCTCCATCACTGTGCAAATCTCTGCTCATAAGAACTCTTTAGTTCCCCTCTCCTGGGTTCACAGCCAAGGCAAAAAAGAGAGTCCTTGGCCTCTTGGCAAACATACACCCCCTACCTGGCTGGTCCCCCTTCAGCTTCCCTCTCTAAGGAACAACTTGAACATAGAAACTCCAACCTTACCTGTAATCCCAGTGCTCTGGGAGGCCAAGGTGGGCAGGTCATTTGAGGCCAGGAGTTCAAGACGAGTGTGGTCAACATGGCGAAACCCCGGCTCTACTAAAAATTAGCGGTGGTGGCGCATGCCTGTAATCCCAGCTACTTGGGAGGCTGAGGCACGAGAATCACTTGAACCAGAGAGGCAGAGGCTGTAGTGAGCCAGGGTCATGCCACTGCACTCCAGCTTGGGCAACAGAGTGAGACCCTGTCTCAAAAAAAGAAAAGAAACTCCAACTTCTGAAAGTAAACAACTTATGCAGTACATGATTCCTGGAGAGGATTTGGTCACCAACCTTCCCTCCTTCCTTCTAGGGAACGCACACAGAGGGGCAGGGCAAGGGCCTCCAGTGCGTTACTTCACCACTTCCTGAGTAGGTCTTCTCAAGTTCTTGGAGCCTTCACTTTGTGATTTGTCACTGCCAGAGAGCAATGTTGGGATCGTGAGCTGTGTGTCCTCAGTCTGACTTTAAAGAAACCCCACAAATTGTCCGCTCCTGATTTTCCTGACCATGTTTCCCACCAATCCTGCTAACAAACCTCTGCTTCCTTCTCAGTCTCCACACTCTGGTGTTAATGCATTTGAACCTGCTGTGTATCTGCTTCCGGTACTTTTTTGAGAATTATCTAGAATGGCCCAAATCCCACCTTTCCCATGAAGCCTTTCTGACCACTGCAGATGCTCCTTCCCCTTGCTGGGCTGTGTGCTGCATGTGTGTACAGGGGGACATCACATTTAGGCGCAGCCTATCGTGTGGACGTTCCTTTTGACGCTTGTGTCTTGAGAGGGCTGTGTGGTGTTAGCAGGTTAGAGGCAGATGCTAAAGAGACAGGCCTGACCACTCACTGACCTAGCTTTCCTTTCCCTGAGCTTCAGTTTCCTCACCTCTTAAAGGGAAATAAAAATAGTAAGAGTTGTATGCAGCTTAACTGGGGTGAGGATGCCTGCGGAGTGTTCAGGGTGATGGCAGTGGTTATTACTATTAATCTTTTTCTCCCCAGCCAGACTTGATGCCTGGACTTGGCCACAGCTTGCTTGGTAAACCCATTTGCTGACATATTAATTGATCCCTCTTCTCTCACCAGGTACATGGCCACCTCTGGCCTAGACCACCAGCTGAAGATCTTTGACTTGCGAGGGACATACCAGCCTCTGAGCACTCGGACCCTGCCCCATGGAGCAGGGCACCTGGCCTTCTCCCAGAGGGGACTGCTGGTGGCAGGAATGGGTGACGTTGTCAACATCTGGGCAGGGCAGGGCAAGGCCAGCCCACCCTCCCTTGAACAGCCCTACCTCACCCACCGGCTCTCAGGCCCTGTGCATGGCCTTCAGTTCTGCCCCTTTGAAGATGTGCTGGGGGTGGGGCACACTGGGGGCATCACCAGCATGCTGGTCCCTGGTGAGTGGGCCAGGGGATGGAGGGGGCTGGGGCTTGAAGTGAATGAACTCTGGGCTTAGCTGGGCTGGAGCTGTTGGACTGAGGTTCTTATGGCTCCATGCTTCTCCCTCCCTCCCTTCAGGGGCCGGTGAGCCCAACTTTGATGGCCTGGAGAGTAATCCATACAGAAGCCGGAAGCAGCGCCAGGAGTGGGAGGTGAAGGCCCTGCTAGAGAAGGTGAGGCTCCCCTCTGCTGGAGAGGGTGAGATTCCCCCCACTGCTAGAGAGGGTCAGGTTCCCCTCTCCTGGAGAGGGTGAGGTTCCCCCTTCCTGGAGAGGGTGAGATTCCCCTCTCCTGGATAGGGTCAGGTTTCCCCTCTGCTGGAGAGGGTGAGATTCCCCCTGCTGGAGAGGGTCAGGTTCCCCCCTGCTGAAGAGGGTGAGATTGCCCCTGTTGGAGGTGAGGTTCCCCTGCTGGAGAGAGTGAGGCCCCTGCTGCTGGGGAAGGTGTGCATGTGGTTTGGGGTTGGAGGTAGAGAAAGCTCTCCTGAGGTCTCATGCTGGGGGGGCTTGGGTAGAGGGGTTCAGCAGCCTCCCTGGCTTCTCTTTTTGGTGCTACTCTCCTGTGGTTCCTTGCTGAGTCCTGTCCCTCTGTGACACTCCCAGGTACCTGCAGAGCTTATTTGTCTGGACCCACGAGCCCTGGCCGAGGTGGATGTCATCTCCCTGGAGCAGGGAAAGAAGGAGCAGATAGAGAGGCTGGTATGGAACAGGCCCCTGAATGCCCAGGCCCATCTTCTCCCCCCCATCCTCTCCCCACCATGGCTCGTCCCCAGAAGTGCGGCCAGCAGGTGGGTGCTGCCAGTTCCCTGACTCCGAGGCTGTAACAGATTTCACTCCTGTCCCCTCCCTCAGGGCTACGACCCGCAGGCTAAGGCTCCCTTCCAGCCAAAGCCAAAGCAAAAGGGCCGCAGCTCTACGGCAAGCCTGGTGAAGAGGAAGAGGAAGGTCATGGATGAGGAACACAGGGTAAATGAGCATTGGGATGGGCTGGGCCTTCCACAGGCTGCACCCTCCTGCTTGTGCCTCTGCCCTTGTCAGCCTGCCACTTCTCACTCTGTGCCTGTGTCCTCCCCCTCTCTGGTCCCCAGGACAAGGTCCGGCAGAGCCTTCAGCAGCAGCATCATAAGGAAGCGAAGGCCAAGCCCACAGGGGCCCGGCCATCTGCCCTGGACAGATTTGTGCGCTGAGCCAGACTCCAGAGTTGCCTGGGAACAGTCTCTCCCCAAGATCACCTGTAGGGAAATGAGTGTTCCCTGGAACAAGGAGGTGGGGGCAGTGTGGCCCCTTCTCCAACTGGGGGTGGACAGCTGTCTCCTGGGGTGGGTTGGTATTAAAGAGGAAAGCAACTTTTTGGATAATGTGTCTGGATCATCTTGTGGACCTGTTCTCCTCCCCGCTGCCAAGCAGGAGGCCATTCTAGGATCGGAGGGGTCAGTGTCCTGCCTCTACCCCCACCCCCATACCTTGTGGCTGCTGTGGCCTTAGCTTTGCCTTTTAGGGGCCTTCCTCCTCAGAGAGGCTGTCCTCTCTCCCATGTCCCTGGAGATGTCCTTCCCATGCAGCAGGGTCTGGCAGCCTCTGGGCTCTCCAGGTTTGTGGTATTCTGGGGGTCCTGGTGAAGACCACACTGCACTCGAAGAAGTGAAGACAAGTTTATTGAGGAGCTTGACACCCCTCTTCTGCCCTAGCTTGAGAGAACAACTGCAGCATTTTTTGCTTTTTCTCTTCCTGATGACCATCTTCGGGCTGGCGGGCCAGGCCCCTCGGTGTCTCCCACATCCCTGTCTTTAGTGAAACTGAGGATCTGGTATAAGGAAACAGATCAGCTGCAGCCAGTGAGGGCCCCTGCGTTGGGCCTGGGAGAGAGAAGGTCCTGTTCCTGCCTTTCCTGTGGCCCCAGGTACTCTCAGCTCTGAAGCCAGGCTATTGCTCGACACCGCAGGATGCCCAGGACTCCCTGGAACCAGGAGCAAAAGGGCGCAGTCCTTTCCCCGTCAGAGCCACCCACCAGCTTCCAGGCTTCCTGCATCTTCCAGGGGTCCAGCCTGTGGGACGTCAGCAGGAATTTTCCATAGCAGCACCGGTCTAGCGGGTAGTGGGTGGCACCAGCCAGCTTGACACACTGTGTTGGGGCGAGGCCTCCTCGTCGGGCACTTACCCCTACAAAGACATCCTCTAATGGGAGAGGGGGTGCCCGGCTGGCCACCTTGAGAATGAGCTGCACAGCAGACGCTGACAGCACATACCCCGTGCCTGAGGCATAGGGTGGAAAGGGGCCCCAGGTGTGAGGCCACTGCTCCTCTGATACGCGGTGCCTGCCCCCTGGTGTCCGAGAGGGGTTCACGCGCCAGTGCACCCGGCCCAGGTACAGAAGAGGCACTTCCTCGCTGTGCAAAACCTGGCCTCCTTCCTGCTCAGCTTCTCTCTGGGGTTCCGTGCTTCTCTCCCATTGCTCCCAACGGCCCCCTCGCAAGACCAGCTCTGATACCAGTTCGGGGACGTTGACATACACATCATCGTCCGTCTTGAGGACGTATCGGGCCATAGGGCAGTGTTTCTCAGCCCAGTTCAGCCCGCTGAGGGTCTTTAGGGTGAGGTTGCGGTAGGAGTCCTGGAAGGCGGCCTGCAAGATATCCCCCTGGGCTGCTGACTCCGAGGCCAGGTCATTGCCCTGGGAGCCCCACACGGGGTGCTGTGTGTTTGGCTCTCCCAGCAGGAATAGCGTCTGCACCCTGAGCCCCCGGGCCTCGCGCAGCCCGCCCCACGAGGCCCGAATGGCGTTTCTCTGGTTCAGGTTCTCCGGAGCCGTGCACACCAGGATGAGCAGGAAGGGAGGGGCCCCGGGACCACTGCAAGCTTCCTGGTTGGGGATCAAGAGGCGGGGCAGGGCCAGGGGCGGCCCCGGTGAGGCGGGGGCTGGGAGCAGGGAGGCTAGTGAGAGGCTCAGCAGCTCCTCCCCCAACCCCGAAGGCCCGAAGAGGGTCCAGAGGATAACCAGCAGCAGAGCGGCGAGAAGCAGGCGCCGGAAGAGCCTGAGCTGCATGGTGCGGCGTACTCCGAGGGGATCCGTAAGAGCGAAGGGCGGAGACTAGCTCCCCGGGCGTGGGTCACGGCCAGGGACTTAATGGACCACGCCTGGGATGCGGAGGACGGAGCGCGCGACCGGGACCAGCGCACCTTGGGGGTTGGGGAGAGGCGGTGCAGCTGCGGACCGCGGTCGAGGCATGCTGCGGGGGTGGCTACCTTGTCGCCGCGGCCTCGCCGCCAGCAAGCTTGGCTCCATGGCTGCCCGACTGCGGCACTCACGGCCCCTCCCCCGCCTCGCCCCGGCGGCCGGTCTGCCGCCCGCTTCCGCGTTGCGCGCTCCCATCCCCGCCGGAAGCGGCGTCGGAGCAGCGCGGCAGGGCGCGGAAACCCGGGCGGCTGGAGTGGCACCAAATGGAGTGAGACCGGTCTGTCCAGCCACTCCCCATCCCAACGCACCCACGTACTCCACCAGGGAGACCACACCCTTCATAACCAACGTCGGTGTTTTTGCCTTTGTTGCTTCGGTCACAGCCCGAAGGATTTTCTCTTATGACTAGATGACCCCTTTAAAAAAAAAAAAAAACCCAGAGTGACCATGACCTGCATACTCACCTGAACTGCAACTGGCTAGGCTCAGCTACCCACTCCACAATCATGCTGCACACCAACCCCAGGGGGTTGGTCCCCTCAAGGCTGGGAACTGTTTTCCCCTCACATTTCTCTTTACAGAGAGGAACATCACTAGCTACATATAGGAAGACTGGGTGGTCTGCAGCATCACCACTGCTAAAACTAATAGCACTGTGTGGGCAACTGAGTAGGGCAGCTCTAAATGGAAAAAGGACCCAGCACTTTAACATTCCTATTAGAATGGACAGAAAGGACAGGAAGCCATAGGTATATAAACTATTTATTAACAGACAAGGCCTACAGACTTATTTCTTCTTGGACACACCCACAGTGCGGCCACGGCGGCCAGTAGTCTTGGTGTGCTGGCCTCGGACACGAAGGCTGCAGGTAAAAAGAGAAGGGTCATAGGTCACACAAAGCCCAAACAAAAGGTTGCGGAAAAGGAAGAGCAAGTAGGAGGAATGCTGAGTCGAGGTAGGCAGGGAGATGAGACCCCCCCACTCACCCCCAGAAGTGACGCAGCCCTCTATGGGCCCGAATCTTCTTCAGTCGCTCCAGGTCTTCACGGAGCTTGTTGTCCAGACCATTGGCTAGGACCTGGATTCAGAGGAGGGGGCAAGGGATGTTTTATCCCCTGACCTCCTATACCCAATTCTGTCAGGACCCTCCACCCTTCCTCTAATCCTGCCCTCATTTCAGTACACACCTGGCTATATTTTCCATCCTTTACATCCTTCTGTCTGTTCAAGAACCAGTCTGGGATCTTGTACTGGCGTGGATTCTGCATAATGGTGATTACACGTTCCACCTAGCAGGCAGGATGAGGTCAGATCTAGATGGCCCCCTTTCTGAGGCTGACCCCAGCCCCAGCCCCCTTCCTTGTCCTCACCTCATCCTCAGTGAGTTCTCCCGCCCTCTTGGTGAGGTCAATGTCTGCTTTCCTCAAGACCACATGAGCATATCTTCGGCCCACACCCTGAATGAAGTGAGGGGTTTCGGAATTAGGGTTGAATCTGATTTTTAAATTCCTTTATAGCCTCATTATTCAAAAAGCTCACAAAGGTAGGATCTGCAATAATCTATTTTGCAATTCCCTAGGTCACCTTTTCCTCACCCACCTTTCCAGATATAAACCATTCGATAGAAGGTTAACTTTGGGCCGGGTGCAGTGGCTCATGCCTGTAATCCCAGCACTTTGGGAGGCCCAGGTGGGCGGATGACATTGAGGGCAGGAGTTCGAAACCAGCCTGGCCAACATGGTGAAACCCCGTCTCTACTAGAAATACAAAAGAAGTAGCTGAGCGTGGTGGCAGGCTCATGCCTGTAATCCCAGCTGCTTGGGAGGCTGCAGCAGAATAGCTTGAACCTGGGAGGCGGAGGTTGCATCAAGCCGAGATCACGCGACCACACTCTAACCTGGGCGACAGTGAGACCCCGTCTCGAAAAAAGAAAAAAGTAACTTTGTTCAGGAGCACGACTGAATCATGAACACAGAATTTAGTATTATAGACAACCCTTTGAAAGCAGGCAGTATCTTTTTTTCCCTCATTGCTCAGCATATGTAGTTGTCACTAAGTGCCTTCTGATTCTTGCATTTAGGAGAACAAGGGGCCTGCCTCTGCAAGCTGATGCAGTAAACCAGGGTCTTAGGAGTTACAGGCTTTGATTAAGGTACTGGGCTGTCAGTTCCTCGGAATCTCTAAGGGTCACAATTATTTAGGCAAATCACTGTATCCCTATAATCAAAGTATTCCAAGATCACAAACTCAATTTTGTCAGTGCCCAGAACTGACCGCCCAAGTGATTATAAAAAGAAACTAATGCTTACATTGGTAGCATCACATCAACACCAGCACTAGCACCTATGCCATCTAAACTCATGAACCAAAGTGATTTGGAGAGTGAAGGATGAACTGAATAGCAAGCCCTGCCCCTCATTTTGTCCAACTAGAAACTCAGAATGTGGCCTATTTGGAAATAAGGTCTTTACGGAAATAGGTAAAATGACATATTTGATTAGGGTGGGCTCTAGATCCAATGACAAATCATCTTATGAGAGAGACACGAAAAGGACCATGAGATGACAGCAACAGATTGGAGTAATGCAGCTACAAGCCAAGGAACACTAAGGATTACTGACAACCACCAGAAGACAGGAAGAGGCAAGGGAGAATTCTTAAGTGCCTCCAGCAGAGTAATTTTCTGCTTAGTTTATATGAACTTGTTACAGTAGGCTCCAGGAAACTAAAACAAATGGCAGTTCCTATCTGCAAGAAAGAGATCAAGGGTTGGCTTCACCGTGGCTCATGCCTGTAATTCCAGCACTTTAGGAGGCTGAGGCTGGAGGATCACTGAGCCCACGAGTTCAAGACCAGCCTGGACAACACAGCAAGATCCAGATTAGCCAGACGTGGTGGTGCACACCTGTAGCCCCAACTACTTGGAAAGTTGAGGCAGGAAGATTGACTTGAGCCCTGGTTGTCAAGGCTGCAGTGAACAGTGATTCCGCCACTCCAGCCTGGGCGACAGTCTCAAAAAATAAATGTGGCTGGGCGCAGTGGCTCATGCCTGTAATCCCAGCACTTTGGGAGGCTGAGGTGGATCACCTGAGGTCAGAAGTTTAAGACCAGTCTGACCAACATGGTGAAACCCCATCTCTTCTAAAAATACAAAAATTAGCTGGGCGTGTGCCTATAATCTCAACTACTTGGGAGGCTGAAGTTGCAGTGAGATGAGATTGCGCCACTGCACTCCGGTCTGGGTGATGGGGCGAGACTCTGTCTCAGAATAAATAAATAAACACGACCAAGGTCAAATTATTAGGTTGATTCAGAAGATAGCAGGGTCTTTCAAATTTATTTATTAATTAAACGACGAGGCTTCACCATGTTGGCCAGGCTGGTCTCGAACTCCTGACCTCAGGGGATCCGCCCACTTCAGCTTCCGAAAGTGAGCCACTGCACTAAGCCTCAAATTAAATTATATGTTTACAAATGAAAAGATTTACTTCAAAATGGGTGTGGGAAGAGATACAGATGAAATAAGATTTCTAATTTTTAGTTAGAGACACCCATGAAGGTTATTCTCTATTACACTTCTGAATGCTGCGCCTCTACTTAAGCCTCACAGCCAGTCTCTGAAATAAGTACCGTATTTCACACTGCCTTATTAGTTTCACAGAGCACCCAACAGAAGGAATTTCCCTCTACAAATTCCTCAAACAAGCCAACAGTATCCCTACTACTATCCATTCCCTAACGTCGCCTAAGTACCTACCATACAACAAAAGCCAAGAAGACAGGCCTAGCCCGGCACCCATGGACACATACTGGTAGGCTATTTCCATAACTAACTACATATTCCAACTTAAGGGAAAAAAAGAACGTTATGTATCTAGAAAGCCGGAGTTCATTAGGTTTGTGGAGAGAAATACTCAAGTGAAATAATATTCTTGCATTCATTGATTCGATTCTTAAAAGCCAAAGAGAGATAGATGTACTCCTTCACACTTTGACAGGAAAGGAGTGTCAATTATGGCATCTCAGTAAATATTCCGCTCAGACTTCTTCCCCCCTCCATCCACAGGCTTCTTCACACTTTTTATCTGTTGGCATTTCTACTTATCCCTCAAGATGCCCAATAATCCTCCAATTCTCAGGGAATATAAATTTCGCAGGAAGGGTTGCTGTTATGATGGTGGGGTGGGTAAAGAAACCGAATCTAGAAGGAATCTCACAAGCTCATGGTTCAGTTAAATCTTAGCGAATTCGGGTGAGCAACCACACCTTCTCCTCACCTCCCCGGGTGAAATGTTTTGGCTTGACCTTAAACCACTCTCTTGGCTTTAATCAGTTATTTTCTGTGGTAAATGCTAAAGGGGTTAGTCTCTCCCTAAACCACTTTCTTTTCTTAATCCAGCAGTCAAGGTGATCTGGACGAGACTCAAGTCTCCCCAACCTTGCTTCATTTTTGCTTATGTCTTCACAACCCAATTCTCATTTACATTCCCTATTCCTTACCCTACTTCACTTACCTTAATGGCAGTGATGGCAAAGGCTATTTTCCGCCGCCCATCGATGTTGGTGTTGAGTACTCGCAAAATATGCTGGAACTTTTCAGGGATCACTAGAGACTAGTTGAAAAAGTACGGGGGAAGAAATCAGACACAGTAAACTATCAAACAGTAAGGCTGATAAGGCAAACGAACTTCATACAGAAAGGTTAAGCCTGTCACAAGTGGCAAGACACCCGCCCCCCACCCCTTAGGTTTTCACACCACAGAGCAAACTCCTCAGTCCTGCAGAGTAGGCACATGAAACGTTCAAGCTTGAGAAAATGCAACCTCTGGAGAGAGGAAGCAGGTCTCCTGCCCATTCCCAAAAGTGCGTGGCGGAAGCCAGAGTTCCCCATATACGCCCAAGCCTTAGGCAGCTTCCGTGCGCCCGAGCAGTGACCCTTCCTCGGGCCCACTCTCCGGAATTGGAAATCTTTGGTGTCCCTTTCCAGGGACGCGATCCAAGGCTCCATACAGAAAGTCGCAGACCCTCAGGACAGGACGTTTCCAGAACCCTGACAGCCGGCTTTCCTTGCCCAAGTTGCGATGTCGTTGGATCACGGCACGGATTCCAGGCTTACCATGGCGGCAGCACAAGCCGCGGCGTGTAGGCCTCCTGTGGAAGAGAGAAAGCGGAAGTGACGCGATATCATTATATAGCTTCCAGGAGGAAGAGGCGGTGCGATCTAGGAGAAGTGCTTCCGGAAACTGTTTCAGCGCGACCTGGCTGGATTTATGAGAGTATGGCTTGGGTAACACAACTTCCGGTGCGCTTTTCTTTACAGTTCGTAAGGTTCATAGGTATGAGAACAGCGAAGGTTCCGGGGCTACTTTGTGCTTCAGACTTCCATATTTCCATTTGCAGTTGGGTGAAGTGGTTAAGGCTGAAAGGGAACAGCTGGAGTCAAACAACTTAACTCAAATATCTGGGAACGATTTCGCGCTGAGGAAGACCCTTTGGGACTTGTAGCTCCACTCCGGGGAACGGACTCGCCGGGACTGACAGTTGCCTGAAGTGAGGCTGCGGGGAATGGCCGCCGCTGCGACCATGGCGGCTGCCGCCCGGGAACTGGTGTTGCGGGCTGGGACCTCAGATATGGAGGAGGAAGAGGGCCCGCTGGTGAGAGCGCGGAGCTGTTTCTCCTCCGTAGTTCCGGTGCTCCTAGCTTCAGAGCTAGGTTTAGGCACAAGGGTGGGAACTTGGCTGCTACCCGTGATATTACCTGTTTGGCTCCCCGTACCCTTCCCTGTGATCAGACCCGACCCTGAGCGGGACCCTAGTGGCTGAAACTCATGTTCTGGGGCACAATTTCAACTTCACTCCACATTTTGGGGTAGAGTCAAGAAGTAATATAGTGTAAAGGTTAAGAACATGGCCTCTGGAGCCAGACTGCCTGGGTTCTAATTCCATCTCTGCCACTTACACGCTGTGTGCCCTTGGACAAGTTAACCAGCTTCTCTGTGCCATCATTTCTCACACCTATAAGGTGAGGAAGATAGAACCTACTGTATACATCGTCGTTAGGATTAGATGAATGAGTATGTATAAAATTGCACCTGGCACGCCGGTAAACACTATGTGTTTTGACATTTCTAGAAAGCCTGCGGTTCCCCAGAGGTGTGATAGGACACCCAAGATGGCAGGAGTCTGAGGGTCTTAAATTTAAGTGCAAGTTCTGCTCTATCCTCTGCAATTCCTAGCTTTCCTCATTCGGTCATCTCCACTGCAGTGTCTTTTTTTTTTTTTTTTTTGAGACGGAGTCTCGCTCTGTCGCGCAGGCTGGAGTGCAGTGGCGCGATCTTGGCTCACTGCAAGCTCCACCTCCCGGGTTCACGCCATTCTCCTGCCTCAACCTCCCAAGTAGCTGGGACTACAGGCGCCCGCCACCACGCCCGGCTAATTTTTTGTATTTTTTAGTAAAGACGGGGTTTCACCGTGTTAGCCAGGATGGTCTCGACCTCCTGACCTCGTGATCCGCCCGCCTCGGCCTCCCAAAGTGCTGGGATTACAGGCGTGAGCCACCGCGCCCGGCCTCCACTGCACTGTCTTGTCTTTTACTTTTTTTTTTTTTAATTGTGACGGGTTTCCCTGTGTTACCCAGGTTGACCTTGAACTCCTGATCTCAAACAATTTTCCCGTCTCAGCTTCTAAGTAGTTGGGACTACAAGGAGCCCGCCACCATGCTGGGCTACCTCCACTGTCTCACTGGATCGTCTCACTCCTTGTCGTATTCCTTACCCATCAGCACAAAATAGGAGAGTGGGTACAATGTGAGACTCTTAGAATTTTTCAAAGCAGTACCTGTGGCTCCCAGTAAATGCACCTCCTTCTCACTTGAAGGACTGGGGATATCCAATTATATTTTTTCTTTCTGTCTTTCACCGTACCCTACTCCCATTAACTTATCCCTTTCCAGGCGGGTGGTCCTGGGCTCCAGGAACCACTGCAACTTGGGGAGTTGGATATCACTTCTGATGAGTTCATCCTGGATGAAGTGGATGGTAAGTGATGGCAGTACCTGTAATCTGAGGCATGGGGGCTGGAAGGAATAAGGTAGGGATTGGTGTGCAGATACTCAATGTGGGGAGAGGGAGCTGTGGAGCTGGACCCTTATGATAAACTTCTATTTCCAGTTCACATTCAGGCAAATCTGGAGGATGAGTTGGTAAAGGAAGCTCTTAAAACGGTGAGGCTTTCCCCTGTACTAATCTGCCCTTCTATCTACTCTCCCCCAAAAGGAAAAACAACAGTCTCTTGCTTTTGTTGTATCAGCCTGGTATCTGACCCTTTAGTCCTTCACTGATTCTGTTACAGTGTGCTTTTACTGAGACTTCTTTCTGACCTGTCATCTTTATGTTCTCCCAGGGTGTAGATCTCCGTCACTATTCAAAGCAAGTTGAGCTGGAGCTACAGCAGATTGAACAGAAATCCATTCGGGATTGTATCCTCCAGCAGAGGGAAGGGGTGGTGCTATTGACATGGGGATTTTGTGGCGTGTGGTACAGATGTCCCAGCTGGGGTCAACATCTCTGAGGTTTCTGTCACTTCAAAGAGAAATTGGAGAGTTACTACAAATCTGAGGATCTCCCATCTTCACCATGAGGCCCCTTGACTTTTTGTGGGTCAGATATTCAAGAGAGTGAGAATATAGCATCTCTACACAACCAGATCACAGCCTGTGATGCTGTCCTGGAGGTTAGTAATCATGACCTGTGACCCCTAATAGCTACTCTGAACCAGATCATGGACTCTGGTGCCATTTTTAGGTCATCAGCCTCAAGATGGGGACAGGTTAGGGTCATTTTCAAGATGACTTCAGGAGCCTTTTTTGTTATTACTGCCATATTTAATGTTATTTCCTGATAATCTGGGGTGTCTCATCATCTGCCACCCTCAAGGACTGATAAATACTGAGGACTTCACAAAGAGTCTTTGGTGGCCCACTTATCCCCTACAAACCCTATAGCACTCCAGCAACATCTACCCTCCCTACAGCGAATGGAGCAGATGTTGGGAGCTTTTCAGAGTGACCTCAGCTCCATCAGCTCTGAGATCCGGACACTGCAGGAACAGTCAGGAGCCATGAACATTCGACTTCGAAATCGCCAGGCAGTTCGGGGGAAACTTGGGGAGCTTGTTGATGGTCTGGTGGTGCCTTCTGCTCTGGTCACGTGAGTTACCAATTTGAAGGGTCATAATGTCCATAGCAGGTGGATGGGCTGGGGTGACCTACCCTATTTACCATATGGGTCTACTGGCTCCAGGTTAAGTGCTTTTTAGAAATTAGTAGCCAGGTTAACCACCATTTTTTTAGGCATGCATTAGGCATCAAAGATTAAGATTAAGAATGATGTAAGATCAGGTGTATAGTGGGGAGGTCCAGGAATAGAAAACTTTGTACATGTGTCCTGACTATATGGTACAATGCAAGGTGGTAGAGATGACAGGGGCTGGAGGTAAGGAGTGTGGTCTGGATCTGGTTTAGGGATGTCTGGGTCTCCCTTGTAACTCATCCCACCCCTCCCTGCTACCCAGGGCAATTCTGGAGGCTCCAGTGACAGAGCCCAGGTTCTTGGAGCAGCTACAGGAGCTGGATGCCAAGGCAGCCGCAGTCAGAGAGCAGGAAGCCAGAGGCACAGCAGCCTGCGCAGATGTCAGAGGCGTGCTCGATCGGCTCCGGGTCAAGGTGGGAAGTAGGGATGGATACCTTGGAGGCTACTGGAAGCAGCCTTCCCAAGATCTTCACTATGGATTTCCTTGGCAGAGCTCACTGTAGCCTGTCTCCAAGAACTTCACCCTGCCTTTTCTGGGCAGCCCCATTCTTGCCTCTCTGGGTTTCCCTGAAAATCTTGAGAAATACAAAAGAGATATTCACCACCCTTCTGCCTATGTTTACCATTTGTTGCTTCCCCCAGTTCCTCTCATACAGCAAAAGGGTTGCAGCTTCATGCCATGTGTTTGGTTCCCCACATCTAGGCAGTGACGAAGATCCGAGAGTTTATCCTCCAGAAGATTTATTCCTTCAGGAAACCCATGACCAACTATCAGATCCCCCAGACGGCCCTGCTGAAGTACAGGTCACAACCCCAAGGAAGTGCATGGGATGGCCTTTGAGCTTTTGAGCAGCCTAGTGTGGGCATCTGGTTTCTTGGGAGACAGGTAGACTGACATGTTCCTGACCCCCTAGGTTCTTCTATCAGTTTCTGCTGGGCAATGAACGAGCAACAGCAAAGGAGATCAGGGATGAATACGTGGAGACGCTGAGCAAGATTTACCTGTCTTACTACCGCTCTTACCTGGGGCGGCTCATGAAGGTGCAGGTAAGGTCAGGAGGGAGAGGCATTCCTGGGCACATGGACTGGGAGGAGGGGACATCCCTGGGCAAGGAATATTTTATTGTGTTGTGGGAAGACACAGTTATCAGTTCTCTTTTCTCTTTTCTTAGTATGAGGAAGTCGCTGAGAAAGATGATCTAATGGGTGTGGAAGATACAGCGAAGAAAGATATCCTAGTACTGGGGAACCCTCATGCCAGGCCTTGAGAATGGGAGGACTTTCGGCTCCAGCCACCGACACTGCTCCTTACCTTTTCCTATGGGACTGAAACCTTTTAGAATGTGATGAAAACTATAGCCTCCCTCCCCAGAAAGATGCACACATTATTTTGACACATAGTTTTGCATATGATTGCAGGGGAGGGAGAGACACCCTGAAGCCCATTTACAGATGTCAGCACGTGGGGCCCCAGTAATGGGGCCTGTCTGGGGTCCCCGCAGATAGTGAGTCTTTGGGCCCAGTTATGGTCTCATTGTTTTCCCTGACTCTAACCCATCTTACGATTCTTCTCAAAGCCATCGCTCCGCAGCAGGAACACCATTTTCACCCTAGGAACCCGCGGCTCTGTCATCTCCCCCACTGAACTTGAGGCCCCCATCCTGGTGCCTCACACAGCCCAGCGTGGAGAGCAGAGGGTATGAGGAGGAACAAGCTTCAGTCATGAAAGAGGCTCTGAGCATGGCGGGGAGGGAAGGCCAGACCTCAGGGCAGAGCTTCCCAACCTGCAGGCCCTGTCTTAATCCCCTTAGACTTGGGAGTGGCCTTCTCCAATCACTCCAGCCTGCTGTGATGTGAAAAGAGCTGGGAACCATTGACTTAAGGGCATGCAGAGGGGAGAGACTGGATGAGGGGAATGACGGTCAGAGGCAGGTGTTGAGGTGGATGCAGGAGTAGCAACAGCAGGTAGGTGTAGGCCCTTTTTGTACCCCTATGTTCCCCCACCTTTTCAGTGCCCATTCAGCTTGCTCTTTGACAGCCTGGACCTAGATAGATGCGAAGGGTCTGCCTAGCTCTTATTACTCAGGTTTACTGATTTTCCAGCCATATCCATGGGAAGTCAGTGTTGGGGTCCATCCCTTCTGTTTTTCTTCTTTACTCCTCCTCTCCCAGTATCCATTTGAGGCCCTCTTCCGCAGCCAGCACTACGCCCTCCTAGACAATTCCTGCCGCGAATACCTTTTCATCTGTGAATTTTTTGTTGTGTCTGGCCCGGCTGCACATGACCTGTTCCATGCTGTCATGGGCCGTACACTCAGCATGACCCTGGTAAGACTCCTACTTCCTGTACTGTTCAACACCTTTGTCCCCAGTCTTCATCAACAGCATAGTGGGGTCCTGACTGGTAGAACCGAAATCAGGATCACCTCATTCTAAAATGTCTAAGCCTTGGCTGGGCATGGTAGCGCATGCCCATAATCCCAGCACTTTGGGAGTCCAAGGCAGTAGGATTGCCTGAGCTCAGGAGTTTGAGACCAGCCTGGGCAGCAACCTCATCTCTACAAAAAATGAAAGATTAGCCGGGTGTGTGTTGATGTATGCCTATGGTCCCAGCTACCTGAGATGCTGAGGTGGAAGGATTGCTTGAGCCCAGGAGGTCAAGGCTGCAGTAAGCCATGCACTCCAGAGTGAGACCTGTCTCAAAAAAAAAAAAAAAAAAAAAAAAAAAAAGTCGGGTGCGGTGGCTTATGCCTGTAATCCCAGCACTTTGGGAGGCTGAGGCGGGAGGATCACAAGGTCAGGAGTTCGAGACCAGCCTGACCAACGTGATGAAACCCTGTCTCTACTAAAAATACAAAAATTAGCTGGGCATGCACGGCCTGTAATCCCAGCTACTCAGGAGGCTGAGGCAGGAGAACTGCTTGAACCTGGGAGGAGGAGATTGCAGTGAACCAAGATTGCGCCATTGCACTCCAGCCTGGATGGCAGAGCGAGACTCTGTCTCAAAAAAAAAAAAAACTTGTTACTTAGACTTGTCACAGTGTTACTCCCCATGAAATCCTCAGTGTGTAGGGTCCCTTAGACTACCCCTGCTGCTGACCTGCAATCAGGCAATAGCATGTGAAAACTGAGGGTTCCCCAAATCTTGGTGCTCAAACCCCTGACCCAAGCTCAGCCCTGAACTCTGCTGCGATAGGCTTGTGATCATAGATCCTGGTGCGGCCAGGTGCAGTGGCTTACGCCTGTAATCCCAGTACTTTGGGAGACCAAGGCAGGAAGATTGCTTGAGGCCAGGAGTTCAAGACCAGCCTGGGCAATGCGGCAAGACCTTGTCTACAAAAAATTTAAAAATAAACTTAACCAGGCATGGTGGCACACACCCATGGTCCCAGTTACTTGGCAGGCTGAGGTGGGAACATCACTTGAGCCCAGATGTTTGAGGCTGCAGTGAACTATGATTGTACCATTACAATCCAGCCTAGGTGACAAAGCAAGAACCTGTCTCTAAAGGCAAAAACACCGGGCGCAGTGGCTCACACCTGTAATCCCAGCACTTTAGGAGGCTGAGGTGGGTGGATCGCCTGAGGTCAAGAGTTTGAGACCAGCTTGACCAACATGATGAAACCCCATCTCTACTAAAAATACAAAAATTAGTCGGGTGTGGTGGCAGGCACCTATAATTCCAGCTACTCAGGAGGCTGAGGCAGGAGAATTGCTTGAACCTGGGAGGCAGGTGGAGGTTGCAGTGAGCCGAGATTGCGCCACTGCATTCCAGCTTGGGCGGCAAGAGCGATACTCCATCTCAAAAAACAAACAAAAAGCCAAAAACATAGATCCTGGTGGGTAAGGCAGTAAGACCACCCGGGTGGCAGTGGACAGGAAAGCAGGAGGCAGTTGCATTTTATGTCTCTCTCTTCTGTCCTGTCCAGTGCATCATCCCCAAAGAAACACATGCATTTGTTCATAGTCACTGAGGACAACAAACTGACATTCTCTTTTAATCCTCTGCTTGTTCCCCAATCACACAGAAACACCTGGATTCCTATCTAGCTGACTGCTACGATGCCATTGCTGTTTTTCTCTGTATCCACATTGTTCTCCGGTTCCGTAACATTGCAGCAAAGAGGGATGTTCCTGCCCTGGACAGGTCACTGAATTCTGGTCCTTGATGCCCAGCAGGCCACGAACTCTCTTGGTCTTGCATGACTCTGCCCTGACCTTAGACTCCTGCTGACCTGGTATCATCAACCTTTATTCCCATTCATTTGCTCTGGAGGCAGTACTGCTGCTTTTTGACTCTCCTTTCTCCAACCACTGCCCCCCAACCCCCACAACTAGCTGTTGACCATTAAACTGAATGATGCCCCACTCCCTCCCATCCCCCTCCAACATTCCTTGCCGGCTGACCTCTGATTCTGATTAAACCCACAGGTACTGGGAACAGGTGCTTGCCTTGCTATGGCCACGGTTTGAGCTGATCCTGGAGATGAATGTCCAGAGCGTCCGAAGCACTGACCCCCAGCGCCTAGGGGGGTTGGATACTCGGCCCCACTATGTGAGGGAGGGCAAGGGTAACAAAGGGTTCTTGAAAGGCAGGGCTCTAAGCATCATTGTGGGGGTTGGCCAAGGTCACAGTTGTGTCATGGGCCACGCTATGAGCAGGCATTCTGGGAGGGTGGTAAAACTCATGGTGAGTGGTGCACTGTGGGTAGGAGGGACTGGAGGTAGAGTCACATCACATGGAGGTGGGTTGGCTAAGGAAGTTGGGAGGTTGCGTTGGTTGGGCCAGGAGGTGGGTGTGATTTTCCTTCCCACTCTCTCCTAGATCACACGCCGCTATGCAGAGTTCTCCTCCGCTCTTGTCAGCATCAACCAGACAATTCCCAATGAACGGACCATGCAATTGCTGGGACAGCTGCAGGTGAGGGTCGGACAGGAGAGACTTCCCAGCAGCAGGGCTGCTGCCAGTGGGTGGAGTCTGAGGAGGAGCTAGATGGGGCCCAGATGACCTTGCTTTCTGGTGTCACCTCTTCCTCTCTGCCTTTTCAGGTGGAGGTGGAGAATTTTGTCCTCCGAGTGGCAGCTGAATTCTCCTCAAGGAAGGAGCAGCTTGTGTTTCTGATCAACAACTATGACATGATGCTGGGTGTGCTGATGGTAATAGGTGCTCCTTCTCCTTGTCTTCCTACCCACAAAATTCGGTTTCCCCCACTGCTTTGTTAGCTCTGTGAGGGCAGAGATGATGCCTGTCTTGTTCAGTGTGTTACTTTTGGAGTCTGGCACAGTGTCCAGCTTAGTACAATAAGTGTGGAATGAAGGGGACATCCTGAAGTAAAGGACTGTTTTCCCCAAACTAGACATTTCCCTTTGTCTTCCCTTAGGAGCGGGCTGCAGATGACAGCAAAGAGGTTGAGAGCTTCCAGCAGCTGCTCAATGCTCGGACACAGGTAGGGGTGTGGGGAAAAGGGAAGAGACAGCCTTGTGTGCTGTTTTCAGCTCTGTGAGTGTGTGTGTGTGTGTGTGTGTGTAGGGAGTGGCATAATGGACCTCAGGTATGCGGAATTACTGTAACTCTTGATTCACAACATACTGTCATTATTGGTCTATTTTATTTTATTTTGTCTTTGTTTTTTTTTTTTTTTTTTTTTTTTTTTTTTTTTTTTTTTTTTTGAGGCAGAGCGTTGCTCTGTCACCCAGGCTGGAGTGCAGTGGCAGCATGAACATGGCTCACTGCAGCCTCAACAGCCTGGGCTTAAGCGATCCTTCTACCTTAGCCCCCTGGGTAGCTGGGACCACAGGTGCGAGCCACCATGCCTAGCCAATTTTTTATTTTTAGAATGAATTTTATTTTTTTCTTTATCTATCCTCTCAAGCATTTATCCTTTGTGTTATAAACAATCCGATTACACTCTAAGTTATTTTAAAATGTACAATTAAGTTATAATTGACTATAGTCACCCCGTTGTGCTGTCAAATAGTAGGTCTTATTTATTCTTCCTATTTTTGTTTGTATCCATCAATCATCCCCACCTTCTCCCCAGCCTTCCAGTAGCCTTCCCAGCCTCTGGTAGCCATCCCCTTCTACTCTCTTCGTACATGAGTACATGAGTTCAATTGTTTTGATTTTTAGATCCCACAAATAAGTGAGAACACATGACGTTTGTCTTTCTGTGCCTGGCTTATTTCACTTAATATAATGATTTCCAATTCTATGCATGTTGTTGCAAATGACTGAGTCTCATTCTTTTTTATGGCTGAGTAGTACTCCATTGTGTATATGTCCCATGTTTTCTTTACCCATTCATCTGTTGGTGGACACTAAGGTTGCTTCCAAATCTTAGCTATTGTGAACAATACTGCAACAAACATGGGAGTGCAGATATCTCTTCAGTGTACTGATTTCCTTTCTTTTGGGTATATACCCAGCAGTGGGATTGCTGAATCATATGGTAGCTCTACTTTTAGTTTTTTGAGCAACCTTCAAACTGTTCTCCAAAGTGTTTGTACTAATTTACATTCCCACCAACAGTGTATAAGGGTTCCTTTTTCTCCACATCCTTGCCAGCATTGTTATTGCCTGTCTTTTGGATAAAAGCCATTCTGACTGGAGTGAGATGAGATCTCACTGTAGTTTTGATTTGCATTTCTCTGATGATAGTGATGGTGAGTCCCTTTTCATATATGCCTGTTTGCCATTTGTATTCTTTTGAAAAATGTCTATTCAAATCTTTTGCCCATTTTTTAATAGGATTATTAGACTTTGTCATGTAGAGTTGTTTAAGCCCCTTATATATTCTGGTTATTAATCCCTTGGCAGATGGGATTTGCAAATATTCATTGTCTCTTTACTTTATTGTTTCTTTAGTTGTGCAGAAGCTTTTTTTTTTTTTTTTGAGATGGAGTTTTGCTCTTGTTGTCCAGGCTGGAGTACAATGGTGCAATCTCAGCTCACCGCAACCTCCGCCTCCCAGGTTCAAGCAATTTTCCTGCCTCAGCCTCCTGAGTAGCTGTGATTACAGGCATGTACCACCACACCTGGCTAATTTTGTATTTTTAGTAGAGATGGGGTTTCACCATGTTGGTCAGGCTGGTCTCAAACTCCTGACTTCAGGTGATCCGCCCAGCTCCGTCTCCCAAAGTGCTGGGATTACAGGAGTGAGCCACCATGCCCAGCTGTGCAGAAGCTTTGTAACTTGACGTGATCCCATTTGGCCATTTTTGCTTTGGTTGCCTGTGCTTGTGGGGTATGGCTCAAGAAATTTTTGCCCAGACCAATGTCTTGGAGATTTTCCCCAGTGTTTTCTTGTAGTAGTTTCATAATTTGGTCTTAGATTTAAGTCTTTAATCCATTTGATTTGGTTTTCATATGTGGCGAGAGATAGGGGTATAGTTTCATTCTTCTGTGTAATGGATAGCCAGTTTTCCCAGCACCATTTGTTGAAGAGACTATCTCTCTTTCTCTCTCTTTTTTTTTTTTTTTTCCAGACAGAGTCTTGCTCTGTCACCTAGGCTGGAGTGCAGTGGTGCAGTATTGGCTCACTGCAACCTCTGCTTCCTTGGTTCAAGTGATTCTCCTGCCTCAGCTTCCTGAATAGTTGGGATTACTGATGCCTTCCACCACGCCGGGCTAGTTTTTGTATTTTTAGTAGAGACAGGATTTCACCATGTTGGCCAGGCTTGTCTTGAACGCCTGACTTCAAGTGATCCTCCCACCTTGGCCTCCCAAGTGCTAGGATTACAGGCGTGAGCCACCGTGCCTGACCAAGAGACTATCTTTTGCCCAGTGTATGTTCTTGGCACTTTTATAAAAAATGAGTTTACTGTAGGTGTGTGCCAGCTAATTTTTTAATTTTGTAAAGACAGTGTCTCGCCATGTTGCCTGGGCTGGTCTTGAATTACTGCCCTCAAGTGAAAAATCTTATGATTCTTTTTTTTTTTTTTTTAAGAGACGGAGTCTCGCTCTGTCTCCCACACTGGAGTGCAGCGATACGATCTCAGCTCACTGCAACCTCCGCCTCCCAGGTTAAGTGATTCTCCTGCCTCAGCCTCTGAGTAGCTGGGACTACAGGCGCGTGCCACCATGCCCAGCTAATTTTTGTATTTTTAGTAGACATGGGGTTTTACCACGTTGGCCAGGCTGGTCTTAAAACTCCTGACCTTAGGTGATTCACCCGTCTCAGCCTCCCAAAGTGCTGGGATTACAGGCATGAGCCACTGTACCCGGCCCAGATTCTGTTTTTAATGACACTGAAAAACAGAGTGAATTTTTGTTTTGGCATATATATAGCTCTACTTTTAAAAGCAAGAACACACACAAAAAAGGGGGAAAAAAAGCAATAACACAATAAATGCAACATTTAGATCAACGAGTACCTGTGCACGAGAAGCACAGGGATGGTTTCGGTAGGATTTCATAGTTTGATGGTGACTTTTGCCAAGCTGCTACTTCTTGGATTGTGTGGTGTGTTCGTGAGTGTTTATATCATTAAAAAACAAAACAGCCACTGCACTGGGTTGTTTTATTTTTTAATGATATAAACACTGATGAGACAAGGCAAGAAAACAGCAAGGCAGAAAAAAAAAAAAAGCCAGGCATGGTGGTGTGCACCTGTAGTTCTAGCTATTTGGGAGACAAAGGCGAGAGGAGCACTTGAAATCCAGGAGTTCGAGGTTACAGCGAGCTATGATCATGCCATTGCAGTGTACCCTTGGCAACAGAGCAAGACCCTGTCTCAAACAGCAAAACAAAACAAAAACCCCCAGAATCATAGGATTTTTTTCATGCATAATTTTTCTAATATTGCCATATTATTGCATATGGCAATAGCTCATTCCTTTTCACTGCCATATATGACTTGTGTGATTAAACATATTCTATAAATGGATTGTTTCCAGTTTCTTGCTTCTGTGAGCATTGTTTTATGAATAATCATGTCTTTTAGCACACATAGATATTGATTATCTTCATCAAAAGTTTCTCTTGGGTATAAACCTAGGACAGTAGTCTTGCTGCTTATAAGATATGCAGTATTAGTCTTTATGAGACAACGATAAGTTGTTTTCCTAAGTAGTTCCTTCTCACCAGCAATATGTAAGAATTCCTACTGAGCCACATTTTCTCCACCATGTGGTATTATCAGATCTTTGCCATTTTTTTTCTTTTTTTTTAAGAGACCAAGGATGCTGCTAAAGATGCTTGGGATCAGAAATGTTTCAGATTTTGATTTTTTTCGGATTTTGGATTACTTGCATTATTTTTACTGGTTAGCATCCGTAGTCTGGAAATCTGAAATGCTCCAAAGAGCATTACCTTTGAGCATCATGTTGATACTCAAAAACTTCCGTATTTTGGAGCATTCTGGATTTCAGATTATTGGATTAGGGATACTCAACCTGTATTTCAGTGGGTCTTTATTTGTAATTTCCTGATTACTAATAACATTGAGCATCATTTCAAATGTTTAGTAACTATATGTAGGGGTTCAGTCAGGCTGGTGGGAAAAATGTTAGTTACGATAGCCACAAACCCTCTTGGAAGGCCTAAGAGTTTGCATTAACTTCAGTAATAGATATGGTTGAAGGCGACCTGATCTTTACCTTTAGTTAAATAAATTAGAGTAATAACAAAGGAATGTGGGGAAGTTATCTAGCTAGCTTGTTTACCCATGTGGTCTTAAGACTAACCGTTGATGTACTGCAGGTGCTTAATTGCTTTCTATTCAGGAAGTCCACAATGTCAGTTACCCTGTAGTGGTGTTGACTCAAGTCTTTGTCAATTAATCTTTACTGAATAAATGCGAGTCTCACTAGCTGGTCAGGGCCACCATTGCAACTGTTTACAGTACTCTCCAGGGAGTCTGTAAACAGCCTGGACACACTCAGCTGGACTGGCAAAGCAGAGTATCTGTGTGTCAGTGTACCTCATTCATCCGTCGCTGAGTCAGGGGTCTGCAAGGGACAGACTCCCCGAAGCTGGTGCCCTGTGTGAGGAGCGTCACCACAACTATACAATTTTTTTTTTTTTTCTGTAAAATGGCTGTCATAGCATTTGACCTTTTAAAAATCGGGTTGTGGCTGGGCAGGGTGTACACCTGTAATCCCAGCACTTTGGGAAGCTGAGGCGGATGGATCAGTTGAGGCCAGTAATTCAAGACCAGCCTGGCCAGTATGGCAGAACCCTGTCTCTACCAGAAGTACAAAAATTAACCAGGCATGGCGGCGCATGCCTGTAGCCCCAGCTCCTCAGGGGCGCTGAACTGGGAGGTGGAGGTTGCTGGGAGGCAGAGGTTGCAGTGAGCCAAGATTATGCCACTGCACTCCAGCCTCAGTTACAGAGTGTGACTCTCAAAAAATAAAGAAAAAAATAAGGCTGCTAGTATTTTTTATTTATAAGAGTTCTTTGTATCGTCTACATACTAATCTTGTTGATTATACATATGTTACAGATTATCTTTTAGTATGTATCTTTTTAGTTTTTTTGTTTTTGTTTTTTTTTTTTTTTGGTGAGATGAGGGTCTTTCTATGTTGCCCAGGCTCCTGGGCTTAAGAGATCCTTGCACCTTTTTTTTTTTTTTGAGACAGAGTCTGGCTCTGTCCCCCAGGCTGGAGTGCAGTGGCACCATCTCGGCTCACTGCAAGCTCTGCCTCCCGGGTTCACGCCATTCTCCTGCTTCAGCCTCCCGAGTAGCTGGGACTACAGGCGCCCGCCACCACGCCCTGCTAATTTTTTTGTATTTTTAGTAGAGACAGGGTTTCACTATGTTGGCCAGGATGGTCTCGAACTCCTGACCTCGTGATCCGCCCACCTCGGCCTCCCAAAGTGCTAGGGTTACAGGCTTGAGCCACCGCGCCTGGCCTTTTTTTTTTTTTTTTTTTTTTTGAGACGGAGTTTCACTCTTGTTGCTCAGGCTGGAGTGCAATGGCGTGATCTCAGCTCACTGCAGCCTCCTCCTGGATTCAAGCAGTTATCCTTTTTCAGCCTCCTGAGTAGCTGGGATTACAGGCGTGTGCTACCACGCCCGGCTAATTTTTGTATATTTAGTAGAGATGGGTTTTGCCATGTTGGCCAGGCCAGTCTTGAACTCCTGACCTCAGGTGATCCATCCGCTTCAGCCTCCCAAAGTGCTGGGATTACAGGCATGAGCCACCGCGTCCAGCCTTTGTTTTTTTAATGTTGCTTTTTGATGAAAGAAATTGGTAATTTTAATATGATTGAATTTATCTGTCCTTCATTTTTATGTCTTTGTTTTTAGCAACAGTCTTGCTCTGTCACCCAAGCTGGAATGCAGTAGTGTGATCATAGCTCACTGTAGCCTCAACCTCCTGGGCTCAGGCAACCCTCCTGTCTCAGCCTCCCAAGTAACTGGGACTACAGGTGTGTGCCACATGCCCAGCTAATTTTTGTTGTTATTGTTGTTTTGTAGAGACAGAGTCTCACTATGTTGCCCAGGCTGGTCTCAAACTCCTGGCCTCAAGTGATCCTCCCACATCAGCCTCCCAAAGGGCTGGGCTTAAACAGCCACCATCTACCATGCCTGGCTATTTTTGTCCTGTTTAAGAAATTCCTGGGCTGGGCGTGGTGGCTGACGCCTGTAATCCCAGTACTTTGGGAGGCCGAGGCGGGTGGATTACAAGGTCAAGGGATGGAGACCATCCTGGCCAACATGGTGAAACCCCGTCTCTACTAAAAATACAAAAAAATTAGCTGGGCGTGGTGATGCGCACCTGTAGTCCCAGCTACTCATGAGGCTGAGGCAGGAGAATCACTTGAACCAGAGAGGTAGAGGATGCAGTGAGCCAAGATCGTGCCACTGCACTCCAGACTGGTGATAGAGTGAGACTCCGTTTAAAAAAAAAAAAATTCCTTATTACTCCAAGGCCAGACAAATATTATGCTACATTTTCTTCTTAATATTGTAGAATTTTGGCCAGGTGCAGTGGCTAAAGCCTATAATCCCAGCACTTCGGGAGGCCAAGGCAGGAAGATTGCTTGAAGCCAGGAGTTCGAGACCAGCCTAGGCAGTATAGTGAGACCTCATCTCTACAAAAAATTAAAAAAGTATATTAGCCAAGCATAGTGGCACACACCTGTAGTTTCTGCTACTCAGGTAGCTGAGGTGGGAGGATCACTTGAGCCTGGGAGGTCAAGGCTGCAGTGAGCCCTGTTTGCGCTGCTGCACTCCAGCCTGGGCAACAGAGTGAGACCCTGTCTCAAAAAAAACAATAAAATTAAAGAATAAATAAATAAATATATATATAATTTTTTTGTTACCTTTAAGTCTGAAATTTACTTGGAATTAATTTTTGTGTATGATGTGAGGTAGGGATCTATTTAATTTTTTTATGTGGATGGTTGGCCCAGAACCATTTATAGAAAATATTTTTCTTTCCTTTTTTTTTTTTTTTTTTTTTTGAGACAGAGTCTTACTCTGTCACCCAGGCTGGAGTGCAGGGCCACAATCTCAGCTCACTGCAACCTCTGCCTCCTGAGTTCAAATGATTCTCCTGCCTCAGCCTCCTGAGTAGCTAGGATTACAGGCATGTGCCACCACACCCAGCTAATTTTTGTATTTTTAGTAGAGATGGGGTTTCACCATGTTGGCTAGGCTGGTCTCAAAAAGTTTTCACATTTTAAAAAGTCGTTAAGGATTTTGATTAGAATTACATTGTCTATAGATTAATTTGGAAGAATTGATACTTTATAATATTGAAACTTCCTATCCATGATCATGATCATGGGCTCCCTATACTTTTTTTTTTTTTTTTTTTTTGAGACAGGTTTTGCTCTGTCACTCAGGTTGGAGTGCAGTGGCACAATCATAGCTCACTGCAGCCCTGAACTCCTGGGTCCAAGTGCTTCTCCTGTCTCAGCCTCCCAAGTAGCTAGGACTAGAGGCACACAGCACCACACTTGGCTTTTTTTTTTTTTTTCTGTAGAGAATACAAAATTTAAAAATTTAATTTTTTGTAGTGTCTCACTAAGCTGGGATTACAGATGTGAGCCACTCCACCTGGCCTCCTTCTCCAATTTTTAAGAAAGTCTTTTAATGTCTTTTGATAACCTTTTTAAATTTTCAGCACAAAGACACTGTAAGTCATTTGCCATATTTTTAGGTGGGTATAATACGTATGTTTAGTCCTACTAGGAATAAATAAATCTTTTCTAATCTTTTGTCTTTAACGTCTTATGTTTTTGATTTCTTATTCTACTGGCTAACACTCCCAGGATGATGTTTAGAAGTTGAATAGAAAGGTGATAGTGAGAACCCTTTTCCTATTCCTGATTTTGAAAGAATTGTTGCTGGCGCTGTGGCTCATGCCTGTAATCCCAGCACTTTGGGATGCTGAGATGGGAGAATCTCTTGAGCCCAGGAGTTTGAGGGGATCTTTGAGACTCCATTTCTTTTCTTTTCTTTTTTTTTTTTTTTTTTTTGAGACAGAGTCTCCCTCTGTCACCCAGGCTAAAGTGGTGCAGTGGTGCGATCTTGGCTCACTGCAAGCTCCGCCTCCCAGGTTCATGCCATTCTTCTGCCTCAGCCTCCCGAGTAGCTGGGACTACAGGTGCCCAGCACCATGCCTGGCTAATTTTTTGTATTTTTAGTAGAGACGGGGGGTTTCACCATGTTAGCCAGGATGGTCTTGATCTGACCTTGTGATCTGCCCGCCTTGGCCTCCCAAAGTGCTGGGATTACAGGTGTGAGCCACCATGCCTGGCTAAGACTCCATTTCTTTAAAAAACAAATAGCTAGGCATAGTGGCATGCACCTGTAGTTCTAGCTGCTTGGGAGGCTGAGGCGGGATCATTGCAGGAGATTAAGGCACCCACAAAGATGCACTTAAACCAGTTGTTTCTGCTGAGAGCAGCTGGGATTTGTCACTGGATTTGCCAGGTATAGAGACTCGCCAGCTGCCATCAATGCTTCTGGTCCTTTTTGGTCAGCCGCTGCTTCATATTACATAGGAAAGATTGTTAAAGCCCACTGCACTGTTTCCCTCTGGTCACTCCTCTGCTATCAAGGTGTTCTCTTTTGCGTAATAGAAAGCTTAAAGTTCATCTAAGTCCAGACCAGTACTCCTATAGGAATATAATGCATGCCACAAATGTGAGCCACTTAAATAATTTTAAATTTTCTAGAAGCTGCATTAAAAACTAAGGAGAAACAAATGCGAGCCACTTAAATAATTTTAAATTTTCTAGAAGCTACATTGAAAAGGAGAAACAAATGTGAGCCACTTAAATAATTTTAAATTTTCTAGAAGCTACATTAAAAAGTAAGGAGAAACAGATGAAATAATTTTTTAAACCACTACATCCAAAATATTATTTCAACATATAATCAATAAAAAATAGTACTGAGGCCAGCACGGTGGCTCACACCTGTAATCCCAGCACAGGCCAAGGCAGGGAGGATTGCTTGAATCCAGGAGTTTGAGACCAGCCTGGACATGGTGAAACCCCATCTCTACAAAAAATAAAAAAAAATGACTGGGGCGTGTTGGCACATGCCTGTTAGTCCCAGCTACTCAGGAGGCTGAGGTGGGAGAGTCACTGAGCCAGGAAAGTTGAGGTTGTAGTGAGCTGTGATTGTGCCACTGCACTCCAGCCTGGGTGACAGAGCAAGACCCTGTTTCCGAAAAAAAAAAGAAAAAAAGGATATACTTAAAATTTATTCCAATATGAAGTCTTCAAAATCAGGTGTATATATCATGCTTACAACACATTATATAATTTATGGCTCCTTCCTAGCAGGGGTCATTTTCTTTTTTTTTTTTTTTTCTTGAGACGGAGTCTCACTCTGTCACCCAGGCTGGAGTGCAGTGGCGCAATCTTGGCTCACTGTAAGCTCCGCCTCCCGGGTTCACGCCATTCTCCTGCCTCAGCCTCTCCGAGTAGCTGGGACTACAGGCGCCTGCCACCACGCCCGGCTAATTTTTTTGTATTTTTAGTAGAGACGGGGTTTCACTGCGGTCTCGATCTCCTGACCTCGTGATTCGCCCGCCTCGGCCTCCCAAAGTGCTGGGATTACAAGCGTGAGCCACCGCGCCCGGGCTGTTAGTTCAACTTTTCTTTGGCAAGTCTACTCCATGTGCCCCACCGTACACTGCTACGTTGTTGTTTGCATATGTGTGTGTGAAACTGCATTTAGGCAACTGTAATAGGTTGAATTTGGTTATTTAATCTCTGTCCAAAATCACATCACAAAGATGCCTTGATTATAGAAATATCCTTCCTTGCAGCATATTATTTGACACCCTCAGTGGATATAAGTGAATATTTTGAGGGAAGAATAGAAAAGATACAATTATTTTATATATATATATATATATATATATATATATATATTTGTTTGTTTTTTGAGACAAGTTGCTGTTCTGTCACCCAGGCTGGAGTGCAGTGACATGATCTTGGCTCACTGCAATCTCCACCTCCCGGTTCAAGCGATTCTTCTGCCTCAGCCTCGCTGAGTAGCTGGGATTACAGGCATAGTCATGCACCACCACACCTGGCTAATTTTTGTATTAATAATTTATTTTTAAATGGAATAATAATTTCACTTTCTTCTTACCAGATCTTATTGTCTGGGTTGTTTGTTTTTATAAAAGAGTTTTTTTGTTTGAATCTCCCTTTTACATTAAACAAAAATTAACATTTTATTATGGGAAATTTCCATATGCTATTAGAAAAGCATAGTGAACCCCCAGACATCATCAGTGATATGCAGTGTATAACAGTTCACGGACAGTTTTGTTTCATCTATACCAACACCTATTGCTTATCCTCCTTCTGTGTCCCCCAGTTACTTTGAATTAAATCTTATACATTATTATCACTTCATCTGTATCAGAATGTTTTTATTTTTTATTAAGAAAATTATTTTTGAGATAGGGCCTTGCTGTAGTGCCCAGGCTGGAGTGCAGTAGCATGATATAGCTCCCTGCAGCCTCGAACTCCTGGGCTCAAATGATCCTTCCACCTCAGCCTCCTAAGTAACTGGGACTACAGGTGTGTGCCACCACACCTGGTAACAGAATGGTTTTAAAAACTACAATATATCACACTTAAAAAAATTATCTTATTTAAAATAACTATTCAGATTTCCCCAGTTATTTCATAAATGATTTTTTTTTTTTTTTGAGACAGAGTTTCACTCTTGTTGCCCCCAGGCTGGAGTGCAATGGCCTGATCTTGGCACACTGCAACATCTGCCTCCCGGGTTCAAGCAGTTCTCCTGCCTCAGTCTCCCGAGTAGCTGGGATTATAGGCACCCACCACCACGCCCAGCTAATTTTTGTATTTTTAGTAGAGACAGGATTTCACCATGTTGGCCAGGCTGGTCTCAAACTCTTGACCTCAGGTGATCTACCCGCCTCAGCCTCCCAAAATGCTGGGATTACAGACATGAGCCACTGCGCCTGGCCTTCATAAATGATTTTTATGGTTCAAATCAAGATCCATATAAAGTCCATATATGTGTCTTTTTTTAATCTATAGGTTTCCCTTCCATCGTAACCCCCTCTCCTCTGCAATTTATTTGTGGAAGAAACTGAGTTATTGAGTCATTTGTCATCTAGAATGATGTACAGTTTAGATTTTGCTGACTGCATTCCATGGTGTGGCCAAACTTCCTCTGTCTGCTGTATTTCTCATAAATGTGTAATTAGATGGAAAGGCTTGATCAGATTTAAATTAGTTTTTCTTTTTTCTACAGGGATGTTTGAGAGGTAGTGGTACGTATTTCCATCAGGAAGCGCATAATGTCTTCTTGGCTCTCTTTGTGATGTTAGTAGCCATCAATTTCAGTGCCTAGATACGTTAATTAGATTTCTGTATCTCCTACTATCTCAAAATTTTCCATCTTCTGTCTGTGCTACATTCTGAGTCCTTTCTTCAGTTATAAATTCTAGTTCATTGTATAATTCTTGTTAATCTGTTGACTTTCTAGAACTGGCTTTTCATATCTAAAAAAATTTTCTTTTTTCAAGTCTGTTCATTCCTAACAGTTCTTACTAATTGGTCATTTTTACATCCTTACCTTTTTTTTTTTTTTTGAGACAGAGTCTTGCTCTATCATCCAGGCTGGAGTGCAGTGGCATGATCTCGGCTTACTGCAACCTCCACCTCCCAAGTTCAAGCGATTCTCTTGCCTCAGTCTCCTGAGTAGCTGGGATTATAGGCATCCACTACCATGCCCAGCTAATTTTTGTATTTTTAGTAGAGACGGGGTTTCATCTTGTTGGCCAGGCTGGTCTTGAACTCCTGACCTCAGGTGATCTGCCTGCCTCAGCCTCCCAAAGTGCTGGGATTACAGGTGTGAGCCACTGTGCCTGGCCAATCCTTAACTTTAGACATTGCACACAGTACAACTGCTATCCGTATTGGATAGTTCTAAGGTCAGCAGCTATTGCTTATTGTGTCTACTGACTCTTGGTAGCTGCCCTTCTTTTGTGTCTAGTGATCTTTGAGTTCATTGCTTGATCTTAACCAGGGGAACTGTATGGGCCAAAATTAGGATTGAGGATATTTTTCTCCATAGAGGATTTTCCTTAACTTTTGCAGCAGCTGAAAGATGCCATTCACATGGATCTACATTAGTCATGATGCCAGAAGTGGGCAAATCTGCTGACACCAGGACACCTGTGTATATGTGTTTGTGTCTTTCCAGGAATTCATTGAAGAGTTGCTGTCTCCCCCTTTTGGGGGTTTAGTGGCATTTGTGAAGGAGGCTGAGGCTTTGATTGAGCGTGGACAGGCTGAGCGACTTCGAGGGGAAGAAGGTATGAGGAAAATATGGTAATGATGGGATCAGTGGTAAGGGAAGTGGAAAAGAAAAATGAAAGGATGCAGATTACATGGTGGGGGAATAGAGTATGAAAGACTGGATTGAGAGAATACCAGAAAAGAGGGTTTGATGGTAAGGATGGCTATACCTTGGGGAGAACTTAGTAGAGTTGAAGATCAGCCAGATCCCTCTCTGACACTCTGTTTCCTCCTGCTATTAGCCCGGGTAACTCAGCTGATCCGTGGCTTTGGTAGTTCCTGGAAATCATCAGTGGAATCTCTGAGTCAGGATGTAATGCGGAGTTTCACCAACTTCAGAAATGGCACCAGTATCATTCAGGTGACCTGCAAGTCCCAGCCCCCACTCAGATCCCCCATCATTAATATTTTCCTCCATCTTTTTGCTGGGCTCAGCATCATCTAAGTGACCCTTGGTCTTCAGTTACTAGCTGTGCCCAAAGTTCTGTATGAGCCCTAACCTAATTCTTTTTTTTTTTTTTTTTTTGAGACAGAATCTAGCTCTGTTGTCCAGGCTGGAGTGCAGTGGCACAGTCTCGGCTCACTGCAACCTCCGCCTCCCAGGTTCAAGTGATTTTCCTGCCTCAGCCTCCCAAGTAGCTGGGATTACAGGCGCCTGCCACCACACCCAGCTAATTTTTGTATTTTTAGTAGAGATGGGGTTTCACTGTGTTGGCCAGGCTGGTCTCGAATTCCTGACCTCGTGATCTGCCCGCCATGGCCTCTCACAGTGCTGGGATTACAAGTGTGAGCCACTGCGCCTGGCCGCCTAACCTGATTCTTAAATCATCACTATTAGCACCATTTTACAGTTTGATCCCTCAATGACTTTCTTTGACCAGGGAGCGCTGACCCAGCTGATCCAGCTCTATCATCGCTTCCACCGGGTGCTGTCCCAGCCGCAGCTCCGAGCCCTCCCTGCCCGGGCTGAGCTCATCAACATTCACCACCTTATGGTGGAGCTCAAGAAGCATAAGCCCAACTTCTGATGTGCCGGAAACTGCCCTGAGATCTGCCAGTCATCTCCATGGACTTCTGCACCCCATTCCATACCCTTCTTCATGTGGGGTCCCCCTTCCAGTTTTCTCCTTGCTTTCCAGGCCCTTGACATGGCTTACCTGCCTTCACTCCCAGCACCTTGCCCAACAGGATAAGCTGGATCCCCCTTGGCCTTCTGAGTCTCCCAGTGTCTTCAGGTTTCCCAAGACCACTTCCCTGTGGGCTTCCAAAATGGCCTTTATCATGTCTCCAGTCTGTCACCCTCTTTTCCTGCTCCCATACACCCAAGGCTTGTTTCTTCCCCTGTAAAAACCTTCACTGCCTCAATCTCTGGTTCACTCAACTAGTCACCATGTCCTGAGGCATGAAGCCTCAGCTCTTGGAATTGCTGGCAAGGGGTGATGGCCTCTAAGTCATTGTGTTTTTCCAAGTGATTTCTGTAGCTTTTTGACCTAAGATCTCAGCAATTTGAACACTAACCCCTCCATTCCTGGCTCAAGAATTACTCCGAAGTCAGTCTGCAGAAAATAAATATTTAATATGACATGACACTTCTCCCGTTTCCTTTCTCCTTCCTCCTGAAGGTTTTCAGGTGGCCCCATCTCTAGAGTGACCTTTCCTTTCTGACTACTTCCTGGGTTTACATCCCTTCTGGTGGGTGTAACCTCTAACCTCTAGCTACTTCCAGGCCATTGGAGGAAGGTGGCCCCTGGCTAAAATAGCAGATGCTGCAAGGGCTGAGAACCAGGCCGCGCAGCCCCAGACACTGTCCCGAGGGCTCCCTTGGGACAAGCCCAAGCTGACTCTGGAATCCCTCCTCCGTAGCAGCTCCGTAGCTCCTCTGGTTGTGGCTGTGACAGCCTCTTTCGGGGGCTGCAGCACCCAACTCACACCCACACCGTTGGGGCAGGGGCAGACCAGGAGAAATTCATACCATCCATTTCTGTTTGACTTGGAGCCTTCCTGCTGTCCTCGCCTATACGCCTCTTTTGAACTTAGGCTAGGCTGGAGGGAGACGGGGACCCCTTTAAGGCCTAAGAGGAGAGGCGCAGTTAAGGAAAAATGGTAATTTGGGGATGTTTCCTGTGTCCTCCACCCCCACGGCCTAAACATTCCCTCCCCAGGTCCCTGGAGAGTGGTGGAAAGAAAGCGGTTACTCCCCGCTTAGGCCCTTCGGATGCAGGTCTAGCTCGCCGGCAACGGGAGGTGTCCTGAGTGGGTCTGTGACTGCCGAGCACACCCGCCGCGGAGCGGAGTCTGCTGCTTCCTGAGGCTGAGAGAGGATCCGGCTCCGGGCTCTCCTAATTGGCGGACGCGGCGGGGCGGCGTGGTAAAGCAGAGCGGAGCGGCATCTCAGCTCTCGCCTTTTCAGGGTTCCGCCCCATATCCGAGAGCCGCTCTCTAATTGGCTTGGGAAACCGTACCTCAGCGCTTTGGCCTAGCGACTTTGAACCTGTTTGCGCCTGAGACCGAAGTGCAGAAGAGGGCGAGCACAGGAGAGGCGTGGTGAATCAGCGATTCCTGATTGGCCAGGCGTGCCTTGAGGGCGGGGCCAGAACTGCGTCCTTAACTCACCTCGCCCTTGTCCAACTCACCTCGCCCTTGTCCAGCTCACCGCCTCCGCGTTGTTCCGAGTTTACCCCACCTGGCTCGCTGCGCTATGCGTTCCCTCACGCCTGCCGGATGCCAGGCGGCGGTGTGCCAGGCTCTGAGGGGCCGCGAGCTCACCCCAGACGCCGGCCCCGGGAATCCTCTGCTCCTCCACTTTCCCTTCCCACTGCTGGTTTCTTGCCCACCCACTTCTGTGTCACTCTTGGGGCATCCAGATGTTCTGGCATTTGACCTGACTCCAGCCTCAGCGCAAGGACGGGAGAAGGGCCAAGGGTATGAGATTTGGGACAGGAGAGGCATTGGCTACTCTGACAAAGAGCGTGGATTCCCAAGAAAGGGTCCCTAGATACCCCGCAGGGGAGACTGTCGAGACAGGCGACTTTAGCCAACTAGTGCTCGCACGCGGGGAGGGCTGTGCAGGCAGGCACCACGGTTCTTCACAGCCTTCATTCTTTCCTTCCCCTGTCCGTCGCAGAACCCAAATCCTCAGAGCTGACCGAGAAGCGCGTGTTGTTGCAGAAGTCACTGAGGGGCAGACCTGGAATATGAGCCGTGGGGCGAAGGGACAGCTCTGGAGACTCGTGATTCCGGAACCCGGTGGGCATTCAAGTGATACTGGAGCACGCAGTTTTCGGGGACATTAAGCTCGCCCCAGGGGTCCACAGGAACCCTGTGACCCAATGGTCTCTCTGGACAGGATGATCCAGAACAGACGATGAAGAGACAGAATAGCGTGAAAGAGAGCGGCGATACCTACACTGACCTCCGGAGGGCAGCATGATCAAGGGAAGGAGCTGTTCTCGCTCCGCTCAAACCCCCGCGCAGCCTCTGCGGCTTACTCCTGCTTCGGAAGGCGGCGAGCTGCGGAGGGTCTTTTTCTTCAGCCCCCAAATCCTCTGCTCTGTGGCTTAAGATTCCCAGGCTTAAACCCATAACTGCTAAGGTCATCAATCCTCAAACTTCTCCCTCACTTGTTTTGCTGATGAGGACACAGGGGCCTCACAGACTCAGAAGCATCTGGAATCATTTCGAAGGACAGAACTGTGTCAATATCCTCTTTCCCCTGCTAATCTCTGAGAACAGTGTCTGTATATGGCACAGGGGTCCCTAGTGTCATATAGAAGGACTTGGAGATGTCCTCATGGGCTGTAATGGCCCCTCGTGCTATTCCTTTAAAGAAATATCATTTCCCCTTATTTCTCTACCTTTGTGCCCTCACCTCGCCCTGAATTGTTTCTTAAACTGGGCTTTCTGGGAAACATTTACTTTGTGTTCAACAGCAAAGTCTCGGCATAAGGCGAGGGCGGCAGGGGGCGGGGGGCGGGCGTTTGCTTGCTTTGGCATTAATTTCAGAGCTGCTGAACGTGGACAAGAGAAGGAACATCCTCCTTTCTTCCATTCCTGTAAAGATGGACCCACCTACCCTCCACTTAAGATGGGTGGCTTTTCTGATTTTAAGATATCAGGCAGCCGGGCGAGGTGGCTGACACCTGGGATCCCAGAACTTTGGGAGGCCGAGGCGGGAAGATCCCTGGAGGTCAAGAGCTCTAGACCAGCCTGGCCAACATGGCGAAAACCCATCGCTATTAAAAATACAAAAATTAGCCTGGCATGGTGGTACCTGCCTATAATCCCAGCTACTAGGGTGGCTGAGTCAGGATAATCGTTTGAACCTGGGAGGCGGAGGTTGTAATGAGCCGAGATGGCCACTGCACTCCAGCCTGGGTGACAGTGAGACTGTCTCAAAAAAAAAAAAAAATAAATAAAAATAAAAAGATATAAATTGGCTGGGCTTTAAAATAAAGTAGTCAGAGGCCCAGGGTGGTGACTCATGCCTGTAATCCCTTTGGAAGGCAGAGGCCAGAGGATCTTGAGCGCAGGAGTTTGAGACTAGCCTGGGCAACATAGGGAGACCCATCTCTACAAAAAAAAAAAAAAAAAAAGCAAAAAGCCAAGCATGGTGGCCCATGCCTGTGGTCCCAGCTACTTCTGAGGCTGAGGCAGGAGGATTGCTTGAGAACAGAACTTAGAGATTGCAGTGAGCTATGATTGCACTACTGCACTCCAGCCTGGGTGACAGAGTGAGACCCTATCTCTTTTTAAAAAATTAAAAAACAAAGTAGATTTAGCGTGAAGATTCAAGGAAAGAAAGAGAAAGCAACACAAAACTTTAAGGAGAGGAGAATCAAAATTGGCTGACTTCATCCTGGACATAATGGACACAGCTATTCGTGTTACGTACTAGCGTTAACAAAGTGTTTTAATGACAAAGTGTCATTAAACCAACACATTTATTGAAGCTCTGCTCTGTGTTCTGTGATAGGCACTGTGGATTCAGCAGAGACTAAATCAAAGTCCTTGATCTCAGAGAGCACATATTTCATCTAATTGAATTCACATACCAGCCTTATGAGGAGGTGTTCTTCCTGTTTCAGGTAATAAGCTTGAATTTCAAATAGTGAGCTCAAAACCATATAGGCACTCAGTGGCTGAACCTTCTGTGCCCACATTCAGCTTTTGTTCTATGACTCCAGGCTGGGAGTCATGGAGCTGAGGAGGCAGCTGGTTGTAGAGAAGCAACAGATTAATAAGTAATAGTAAATTATTGAAAGGATATTTACAGAACTGAAGGAAAAGCTTAACAGGCGGTCTTTGAAAAGGACAGAAGCCAGGATAGTTCCAGCGTCCAGGCAGCAGACACCAATGGTCAGTGCTTCTACTTTGGATCAAAGAGAGAGAACTCCAATAGGCTTAGGGTGGGTCAGGTGCTCACACTCATCTGAGGAAGGGGAGGGTCCCTTGAGGAATAGTACCATAGACTACCCAATGTTGGAGAATAATGGCCCCAACGCAAAAATGGGATCCTGCTACCAGACGAATGGGATGTAGATGCCAGGTAGCAAAATCCAACAAATGTACACGTGCCCAAATCCTGACTCCATCACTAATAGCCATGCAATCCTCTGAATATCAGTTAGATTAATTGACACTCTTTTTCCTCTCGCTACTGTGGTACATGCAGTAGTTACCTTTATTCTTCACTTTGTTTTCTCATATGACTAACAAGCCGTTTTTTAAAATAAATAAAAGCAAAATTGCTTATTGTCTTAGTCTATTCATTGGCAAACTGGTAACATTAAATAAACTCCAGACAGAGCCACTGGAGAAGAATCAAGTACAACTTAGTAGAAATAACACTGTATGTGTGAAGGTGAGTGTATGTGTGTGTGTGTGTGTGAGGGAAAATACTTTGTCCTGCCCACACTGCTAGTCATGACCATGCCCCTCTCAGCAGAAGTTTATCTTCATCTCATTTGGAACAAGTTTGTAAGAACGCAGCTTAAAAAAAACCTGTGATTTTGGAGCAAGGTCAAGCCTTTGCTATTGCTTCCACCTTTTGTTTTGTTTTATTTATTTATTTACTTTTCAGTTTTTTGGAGTTTTGTTTATTTGTTTGTGTTTTTGAGACAAGGTCTCACTCTGTTGCCCAGGCTGGAGTGCAGAGGCACCATCTCGACTCACTGCAACCTCCGCCTCCCGGGTTCAAGCGATTCCCCTGGCTTAGCCTACTGAGTAGCTGGGATTACTGGCACGCACCACCACATCCAGCTAATTTTTGTATTTTCAGTAGACACAGGGTTTTGCCATGTTGGCTGGGCTGGTCTCAAACTCCTGGCCTCATGTGATCTGCCTGCCTCGGCCTCCCAAAGTGCTAGGATTACAGGCATGAGCCACCACGCCTGGCTAGTTTTTAGTTTTTTGAGACAGAGTCTTGCTCAGTTACCCAGGCTGGAATGCAGTGGCATGATCACGGTTTACTGCAGCCTTGACCTCATGGATTTAAGCAATCCTCCCACCTCAGCCTCTGGGATAGCTGGGACTACAGTCATGTGCCACCACACCTGGCTAATTTTTGTATTTTTTGGTAAACGAGGTTTCACCATGTCGCCCAGGCTGGTCTTGAACTCCTGAGCTCAAGTGATCTCCTACCTCGGCCTCCCAAAGTGTTGGAATTACAGGTATGAGCCACTGCCCCAGCCTGTTTTATTAATTTGGTTAAAAATATATGAAAAGAGGCCCTGCGCGGTGGCTCACGCCTGTAATCCCAGCACTTTGGGAGGCCGAGGTGGGCGGATCACCTGAGGTTTTGGAGTTCAACACCAGCCTGACCAACATGGAGAAACCCCATCTCTACTAAAAATATAAAAAATCAGCCAGGCATGGTGGCGCATACCTGTAATCTCAGCTACTCGAGAGGCTGAGGCAGGAGAATTGCCCTAACCCAGGGGAAGTTGTGGTGAGCCAAGATTGTGCCATTGCACTCCAGCCTGGGCAACAAGAGCGAAACTCCGTCTCAAAAAAAAAAAAAAAAATATATATATATATATACACACATATATATACGTATATACGTATATATACATATATATACACATACGTATATGCGTGCGTATATGCGTATATACATACGTATATGCGTGCGTATATGCGTACATACGTATATGCGTGCGTATATGCGTATATATATACATATATATATGAAAAGGCTGGGTGCGGTGGCTCACGCCTGTAATCCTAGCACTTTGGGAGGCTGAGGCAGGTGGATCACCTGAGGTCAGGAATTCGAGACCAGCCTGGCCAACATGGCAAAACCCTGTCTCTACTAAAAATACAAAAATTTGGCATGGTGGCAGGTGCCTGTAATCCCAACTACTTGGGAGGCTGAGGCAGGAGAATTGCTTGAACATATATATATATATGAAAAGCAGGCAGGGCATGGTGGTCCACGCCTGTAATCCTAGCACTTTGGGAGGCTGAGGTGGGCAGATCACTTGAGCATAGGAGTTCGAGACTAGCCTGAGCAACATGGCGAAACTCTGTCTCTACCAAAAATACAAAAATTAGCTGGGTGTGGTGGTGCATGCCAGTAATCCCAGCTACTGCGGAGGCTGAGAGGCAGGAGGATCGCCTGGGGAGGCAGAGGTTGCAGTGAGCCGAGATGGCACCACTAGACTCCAGCCTAGGTGACAGAGTGAGACCCTGTCTCAAAAAAAAAAAAAAAAAAAAAAGAAAGAAAAGAAAAACAAATCGCCTGCCTTATGAAGAAACAGTTTGTAACAGATATAAGACACAGAATGTACAGCCCCTGGTATGGAATAAGTCCTTAGAAAATGTTAGTTCCTCTCTGTCCCTATGTGACATGAAGGGAATTCCAGGGCCAGTACCGCTTCCTGGTGGTTTCCCTCACTTAAGTGCTGTGTACCCCATTGCAAAAGCACGTCTTCCAGGTTCCTGATACCACATCCCATGTCCTCTGCCTTTGGGGCTCTCATAGGATTAACTGTCATTTTCCCTATGAGCTAGAAAAGAATCTTCTGAACGTCTGCCTTGGGAATGATGATATAGCTGAGCTGAAAGGACAATTAGTTTTCCTCCCCAGACCAACCCAACCTTCAAGGCTGGGGACTCATTTGATGCTCCCATTCAAACAGTTGGAGAACATTGTCTCTGAGTACCAGGCCTTTTTAGCATCTTTTCTCCACATGTTACATCCTTAGGGGCTTTGAATAGTAGAAGAGCCTTCAGTAGTGGTTCAGATGGAAGCATGCAGGCATGTGGAGAGTTTCCACTCCCTGATCCCTGAAACAAGGCTTAGGATGGAAAAGAGCCTCCTGGGGAGGTTGGCTCCTAATGTAAAGCTGGGAGAGGCACCTCCTGTCAACCTAAGGGCTTGTTGAATGCAGGGGCAACATGTTAACCTGGCTTCCTTCCCACTCTGAGACATCACTGGGTCTCATGCAGAGCTATTTTTTTCTTTCTTTCCTTCTTTTCTTTTCTTTTTTTTTTTTTGAGATGGAGTTTCGCTCTTGTTGCCCAGGCTAGAGTGCAATGGCACGATCTCGGCTCACCACAACCGCCACCTCCCTGGGCCAAGCAATTCTCGTGCCTCAGCCTCCCGAGTAGCTGGGATTACAGGCATGCGCCATTATGCCCAGCTAATTTTGTATTTTTAGTAGAGATGGGGTTTCTCCTTGTTGGTCAGGCTCATCTCAAACTCCCAACCTCAGGTGATCCACCTGCCTTGGCCTCCCAAAGTGCTGGGATTACAGGAGTGAGCTGCTGTGCCTGGCCTTTCATTCTTTTCTTTCCTTCTTTCCTTCCTTCCTTCCTTCCTCTCTCCCTCTTTCCCTCCCTCCCTCCTTTCTTCTTTCTTCTCTTTCTCTCTCCTTCTTTCCTTCCTTCCTTCTGTCTCTTTTCCTTCCTTCCTTCCTTTCTTCCTTCCTTCCTTCCTTCCTTCCTTTCTCTCTCTCTCTTTCCTTCCTTCCTTCCTTCCTTCCTTCCTTCCTTTCTCTCTCTCTCTTTCCTTCCTTCCTTCCTTCCTTCCTTCCTTCCTTTCTCTCTCTCTCTCTCTTTCCTTCCTTCCTTTCTTCCTTCCTTCCTTCCTTCCTTCCTTCCTTCCTTCCTTCCTTCCTTTCTCTCTCTCTCTCTCTCTCTTTCCTTCCTTCCTTCCTTCCTTCCTTCCTTCCTTCCTTCCTTCCTTCCTTCCTTCCTTCTTTTTTTCTTTCTTTCATTTCGCTCTATTGCCAAGGCTGGAGTGCAGTGAGTGGCACGATCATGGCTCACTGTAGCCTCAACTTCCTAGGCTCAAGCGATCCTCTTACCTCAGCCTCCTTAGTAGCTGGGATTGCAGGCATGAGCCACTGTGCCCAGAGTAATGCAGGGCTCTTCATCCGGGATACCAAAGGGCAAACAAAGATAGAAAATTACGTTTCATTTCCACTAATCTCTAACTGAAATTTAGCATTTTCTCCAATGATAAATGTAGGCAATAAACTTACACAGGTATTTGTAGTACATGTGACTGTTGTTAATAGAATTTACACATTTATGTCATCTTCCAGTAGTTGCAGGAATTTCAAAATGTCATGTATGCTCATGGTTACTTTGTAGTTAGTGGTCCTGGTTAGACTCACCACTAGATCTTCTTCTTACACATTTTGTTTCATTTTGACAACTGTACTTCAATATGATTGTTTTCCTTTGTAATCCCATTTATTTTACTTTATGCAGTTGAAGATTATTCTGAGACTCCACAGACTTCACCAGACTTCCAAAGCCTGTCCTAGATGTAAAAAGTTAAGAAACCTTAAATCTCTAATGATGCTGTCATTTCCTGTTTTGTATTATCTTACAACCATGGTAATTAGGAATGCCTTCTTCTTCTTCTTTTTTTTTTTTTTTTTTTTTTTTTGAGACAGAGTCTTGCCCTGTCACCCAGGCTAGAGTGCAGTGGCACAATCTTGGCTCACTGCAACCTCCACCTCCCAGGTTCAAGCGATTCTCCTGCCTCGGCCTCCCAAGTATGTGGGATTGCAGGCACCCACCACCATGCCCAGCTATTTTTTTGTATATTTAGTAGAGATGGGGTTTCACCATGTTGGCCAGGCTGGTCTTGAACTCCTGACATCAGGTGATCCACCTACCTCAGCCTCCCAAAGTGCTGGGATTACAGGCATGAGCCACCATGCTTGGCTTGCTTTCTTCTTGTTTAAACTAAAGTTCTGCTTGTAAAATTTCTGCTCATATTTTCTTCATTATTACTCAAATTCAATTATTCATTTATTTGCCAAATATTTAGAAAACACTTCCCTTGTGCAAAACCATGCTGCATAAAATTGTTATTATGTGAAAAATAATCCTTACTTGCCATGCCCTCCACCCCAACCCCCCAACCCCATTTACAATCTGGTAGAGGAGCTGGACTGTTTACCCACATAGGACACACAGGCTGCAGTTTACCATGGGCAGGGAGAGGGGATGGTTGTTCTGGGTGCAGGTAATAAGAAGGTGTATTGTCTGTGAAGAATTTAAAAATAATTCTAAAACTAACTTTTTTTTTTTTTTTGAGATGGAGTCTGACTCTGTTGCCCAGGCTGGAGTGCAGTGGCACCATCTTGGCTCACTGCAGCCTCTGCCTGCCGGGTTCCAGTGATTCTCCTGCCTCAGCCTCCCAGGTAGCTGGCATTACAGGCACACACCACCATGCCAGGCTAATTTTTGTATTTTTAGTAGAGACGAGGTTTTACCATATTGGCCAGGCTCGTCTTGAACTCCTGACCTCAGGTGATCTGCCCACGTCATCCTCCCAAAGTGCTAGGATTACAGGTGTGAGTCACCACACCCAGCCTAAAGCCAACTTTTTATTGATACAGCACACCAGCAATTATAAAACAACGTTAGTGACAAAATACCCCTTGCAGTGTAGCCTCCTCCCCCAACTCCGCCCTGCTTGGTATGCCACTGCACACAGGGGAGTTTAACCATTTCCAGTTTACCTACATACACACACACACACACACACACACACACAGCCTTTGAGACTTCCTTTTCTCCTCCTCAACTCCCCCAGCCCAGTTCTCATGTCACTCTACTCAGGGTGGGATCTGTAGCGCTGCTGGGCCAGTATCCCCAAAGGTGAGTGTCCAGCCCTGTAAGCTCCTTGGCCTCTGGATGGTTTCATTAATAGTCCAGGATGAGCCCTGCAATCTTGGCGTCTGTAGGCAGGTCTCAGCTCTTCTTCATGCCCTTGGGCTTGAACCCCTTGGCGACTGTGTCTGACAGTACATGATTCCCATTCTTCATCTCCAGATTTTCCATCCTTCAAGAAAACACTGGATTTCCTGGTCAAGCCAAGGCTTAATGAAATGGCCTGGCAGCTTGTCTGGTCCTCAAGTTTCCTTTTCTTGCCTTACTTTCTGAAGACTTCTGGTAGTTTTACTTGGAAGTGTCACTGTCTCCATTTTTATTCCTGAGTTTTCTGCAGTTCTTTTTTCTGTAGCCCCAGGGACTCATCCAGGGCCTGCAGGGAGCTGACACCTCATCTGAGCTGCTAGAATTGAGGTGAGAAAGGAGGTTCCTAAGTGCAGAAATGTGTTTTCTCCTCTCCAGCCACCATGGAAGGCCTTGGATGTGATTGAGTCAGACCTCTCCTCCACAGTCTCCCTTTGGATTACCTCAAGATAAACCGATTTGTGACTTTAATTACATCTGCAAAGTCCCTTCCCAGCAGCACCTAAGCTAAAGTGTGATTGAATGAGTGAAAGAGGGTGTGCTGGCGATCAGCTAGGGAAGTGATTCCAAGGGTCCCTAGACTCCACATTACCAACTGCAAAATGTGACGTTGTTACGTTCTGACAAATGAACTCTCCTCCCAAATTCATTGCCTGAGCTGATGCAAATGAATTCAGCCATGCCTTTTGGGTTTGGCATCTGAGAAGTGTCTGTGACTTGGGAAGAGAGGTCAGAATGGCAGGTAATGGGAAGAGACCACATTTCAGCTGGTGGAGAGTGAAAGGACAGCCAACATCTTGCTGTTTCTGAAGCATAGACATATTGGAGTTGAAAGTGTCTGTTGGTCTCACAGGCACTGAGGAAAGCCTCCCATCCTCTCAGATTTTCCTCCTTTTTCCTGAGGTCCCCTGAACCTGATAGTCTGTAATCTTATTCCATGTCTGGGCCAACAAACCACCTTCCATGGAGGATTTAAATATAATTCAGCTTCCTCTGCATTCCTCCAGAACACAGAGTCCACACCATCCATGAGTCTATCAAACAAAAGCTTCCTCATTGGTCTCAATGTTGAGCACTCAAAGTTCTCTGAGCGCATTTAGCACCAACCCATCATCCTTAAAATCCACAGGATGGGCCAGGTGCAGTGACCCACGCCTATGATTACAACACCTTGGGAGGCCAAGGGGCAGATTTCTTGAGACCAGGAGTTCAAGACCGGCCTGGGCAATATGGTGAGATACCATCTCTACAAAAAAAAAAAATTTTTTTTTTTTTGAGACAGAGTCTCACTCTGTGGCCCAGGCTGGAGTGCAGTGGCGTGATCTCAGCTCGCTGCAACCTCCGCCTCCAGGGTTCAAGCGATTCTCTGCATCAGCCTCCTGAGTAGCTGGGATTGCAGGCATCCGCCACCATGCCCAGTAAAGTATTTTTAGTAGAGACAGGGTTTCACCATGTTGGCCGGGCTGGTCTCGAACTCCTGACCTCGTGATCCACCCGCCTCAGCCTCCCAAAGTGCTGTGATTACAGGTGTAAGCCACCGTGCCCGGCCTACAAAACTAAAAAAAAAAAAATTAGCCAGGAATGGTGGTGCACACCTGAGGTCCCAGCTACTTGGGAAGCTGAGGTAGGAGGATTCCTTGAGCACAGGAGGTTGAGGCTGCACAGTGAGCTGTGATCATGCCACTGCACTCCAGCCTGAGCAATAGTGAGATCTTATCTCAGAAAACAAAACAAAAAAAAACCCCAAAATATCCCTAGGATGAAACATATGTTTGATTATGACAAGTTGCTCATGGCACCTTCTGGATAGCCCAGCTTCCTTGCAGATCCCCAGACCGACTGCTTTTGTTGCAGAGACAGCTTCTTCTTGTAACCTCTTTTTTCTTTTTCTTTCTTTTTGAGATGGAATTTCACTGTTACTGCCCAGGCTGGAGTGCAATTACATGATCTCGGCTCACTGCAGCCTCTGCCTCCAGAGTTCAAGCGATTCTCCTGCCTCAGCCTCCTGAGTAGCTGGAACTACAGGTGTGCACCACCATGCCCGTCTACTTTTTGTATTTTTAGTAGGGATGGTGTTTTGCCATGTTGGCCAGGCTGGTCTCGAACTCCTGGCCTCAGGTTATCCACCCGCCTCAGCTTCCCAAAGTGCTGGGATTACAGGCGTGAGCCACTGCACCCGGCCTACAGCCTCTAATTTCATTTTCATCCAAAAACTTTAATGGAAGACCCACAGATTCCCTCTTCAAGTAACAGCAAAGCCCATCTCCTTTAAGATTTCTTTGATCATCTTCGTAAAGCTTGACCTTAAAGTCTTCTGAGGATTTCTCCTGGAGGCAAACCAGATATATAGACATTTGTATTTCTGTCTTCTTCAACATGAAATTATCCTCATTCCATTTTTCTTTTATCTCCCCTTTTTTTAGGATCAGTGGGTTTGGGGGGTTTTCTCTGCAGAAGTTCTGCATTCCTAGCATTGACATCTTGTACATTTGCAGGAGAGCTAGATGCCCCACCATTAGAAAAGCCACACTTGGCTGGGTATGTAGCAATGAAACCTTCAGTGGCCTTGGGAAACCATGCCTTCTTGTCCAGATCCCAGTCATCGTGGGAGTCAGTTGGCTGCTGCCCTAAATAACCTGTTTGTCACTGAGATCTTCTTGTCTGTTGCAGTCCTTAGTGTCTCCATATAATTTATGCATTCACAACCGCTCATCAAGTCATCATTATCATCCACGTCATGTTTCCTACCTAGCCAGGGGCAGGGTTCAGGTAATCAAAGAGGCTACTCTGCTGGGCCTGCAAGGCTGCACCCAGTGTGTCTGAGGTGACAGCCCAAGCACTGTTATAAACATTTGTGCACTGTTGTAAACCATTTGCATTAGTCCCTTCTCACACTGCTATAAAGAAATATCTGAAACTGGGTAATTTATAAAGAAAAGAGGTTTCTGGGCGCGGTGGCTCATGCCTGTAATCCCAGCACTTTGGGTGGCTGAGGCGGGTGGATCACTTGAGGTCAGGAGTTTGAGACCAGCCTGGCCAATATGGTGAAATCCCGTCTCTACTAAGAATACAAAAATTAGCCGGGCATGATGGCCGGCGCCTGTAATCCCAGCTACTTTGGAGGTTGAAGCAGGACAATCACTTGAACCAGGGAGGCAGAGGTTGCAGTGGGCCAAGATTATGCCACTGCACTCCAGCCTGGGTGACAGAGCAAGACTCCATCTTGAAGGAAAAAAAAAAAAAAGAAAGAAAAGATGTTTGCTGGGCACAGTGGCTCATGCTTGTAATCCTAGCAGCACTTTGGGAGGCCGAGGCAGGAGGATCAATCACTTGAGCTCAAACGTTTGAGACTAGCCTGGGCAACATGGCAAAAACCCGTCTCTATAAAAAATACAAAACTTAGCTGGGTATGGTGGCATGTGCTTGTGGTTCTAGCTACTTGGGGAGCTGAGGTGAGAGAATTGCTTCAGACCAGAAGGTAGAGGCTACAGTGAGCTGTGATTGCGCCACTGCCTGGGCAACAGAGCAAGACCCTATCTCAAAAAAAAGAGGTTTAATTGGCTCATGGTTCTGCAGGCTGTACAGGAAGCATGATGCTGGCATCTGCTTGGCTTTTGGAGAGGTCTCCAGAAACTTACAATTGTGGCAGAAGGCAAAGGGGGAGCGAAGCTTCTCACGTGGCAGGAGCAAGAGAGAGAGGGAGGAGGTGCGGCACACTTTTAAACAACCAGAGCTCGCCAGAACTCACTATTATGAAAACAGCACCAGAAGGATGGTGCTAAACCATTCGTGAGAATCTACTCCCATAATCCAACCACCTCTCACCAGGCCCCACCTCCAATACTGGGACTACACGAGATTTGGTGGGGACACAGACGAGATTTGGTGGGGACACAGATCCAAACCATATCAACGTTTAACACATCGCATCTTTGAATTGTCACAGCAACCCTGTGAGGTGGGTACTAGTGTTATCCCCATTTTACAGAGAGGAAATTGATGCCCAGAGACCTTGCCAAGGTTATAGACAGGACAGCTAGTGCACGACAAAGCTGGAATTGGAATGCAGCCAGTTCTGCTTTAGAAGCCACTTTCTTGCCTGCCTTTCTTTCATTCTTTATTTCTTTATCTTTTTTTTCTTTCTTTCTCTCTCTCTCTCCTTCTTTCCTTTTTCTTTTCTTTTCTTTTTTTCTTTTTTTGAAACAGGGTCTGGCTCTGTTGCTCAGGCTGGAGTACAATGGCACCATCTTGGCTCATTGCAACCTCCACCTTCTGGGCTCAAGCCATCCTCCCACCTAAGCTTCCCAAGTAGCTAGGATTACAGGTGCACACCACCACACCTGGCTAATGTTTGTATTTTTTTAGTAGAGATGGGGTTTCGCCATGTTGGCCAGGCTGGTCTTGTACTCCTGGCCTCCCAAAGTGCTGGGATTATAGGCGTGAGCTTTGCACCTCGCCTGAAGCTACATTCTTTTTTTTTTTTTTTTTTTTTTAATGAGACGAGTCTTGCTCTGCCCCCCAGGCTGGAGTGGTGCAGTGGCATAATCTTGGCTCACTGCAACCTCCGCCTACCGGGTTCAAGCAATTATCCTGCCTCAGCCTCTCGAGTAGCTGGGATTACAGGCACCTGCCACCACTCCTGGCTGTTTTTTCTATTTTTAGTACAGACAGGGCTGCACCATATTGGCCAGGCTGGTCTCAAACTCCTGACCTCAAGTGATCCGCCTGCCTTGGCCTTCCAAAGTGCTGGGATACAGGCATGAGCCACCGCACCCGGCCAAGGCTACATTCTTAAACGCCACTTTTTACAGCTTCCAAGAAACTGAGTGAAATCCAGCCTGCCTCCTGTCCTTGTTTTTATCATTTCATAGTGAAAACATAAACTCCCAAGCCCACCTACTCTATTGCACTGTGTCTCCATGACACTCTGTACTTTCTGGCTCTGACTCAGCCCTCCACTTGCCCCCTCCTTAACCTGCCTGTGCCCTCTAATAAACTGCAGCCCCCCTTATACCCTTAGCTTCTCCTTGGAGCATTCCCTCCCCTTCCTGGCGTTAAGTGAAATTTAACTCTCCGTTGAGGGCACCACCTCCTCTGCAGGCTTCTGAAATGAGAGCTATTGATTTTCTTACAGCTGAGGGTGCTCTCCTGGCTTCAGATTGCTGCCTCCAGACTACTACTCCCCCAGCCCCCAACTCTAGCTTAAAATAACCCTCTGGCTTCCAGGCTCAGCAATTAGGCTGAACTTTCCTCTTCCTTTCTCACTGCTACTGTCTGCCAGACCCCTCCACCTCACTCAGGGGAACGCTGGCCAGCTGACCGTCTAAGTCTTTGCATTGAGTCCTCCCTCTGAGAGACTTCATTGTCCACCTGGATGATCCATTCCCTACCTGACCTCTCAATAACCTGGCCACTTGATCCCCAAGAACCTTCTCCTCTCCAGCTCGGCCACACATTCTCATTGTCACACCCTGGACCTTATCACCTGAAAGAGCCCCTCTTTGAGAATCAGTCAAGCAGCCTGCTCTTAGCCCCCACCTCCTAACCGTCTGTCCATCAGTCTGTCTGCCCTCCTCGCAACCAATTTTCAGTCTCCTAGGACCTTCGGATCAATGATGCCTTCCTTCTTCCAGCTTATGAGCCCCTCCCTATTCAGCTCAACTCCACAACCCTTCATTTCAATACCTCTCTGGACAATATTGCCAACTCCCCTTCCCCTCTGTATTTTCATCCTTTGTACCCAAGTGGCAAAACCCCAACCCTGGATGAGCCCAGTGATCTGTTTTCTTCAGGATTTTACTCTGATAGCCAAGAACTGGTGGTGGTGGTGGGGGGGCGGAAATCACACAACCAGGAAATGGTTCCCACTCCTCACTCATGATCACCAACCCTAAGGAGGCTCCCAGAATTGTTGAGTGGCCCAAGCACATCACTCTGGTAAATGGCTACGTTAAACCTCCCTGGTCCTTGAACCTCTGAGGCTCTTCTGTCTCTCACCTCATGTTCACTTGATGACCTCCCTCTTTTTTTTTTTTTTTTTTTTGAGACGGAGTCTCGCTCTGTCGCCCAGGCTGGAGTGCAGTGGCGCAATCTCGGCTCACTGCAAGCTCCGCCTCCTGGGTTATCCTGCCTCAGCCTCCCGAGTAGCTGGGACTACAGGCGCCCGCCACCACGCCCGGCTAATTTTTTGTATTTTTAGTAGAGACGGGGTTTCACCATGGTCTCGATCTCCTGACCTCGTGATCTGCCCGCCTCGGCCTCCCAAAGTGCTGGGATTACAAGCGTGAGCCACCGCGCCCGGCAACCTCCCTCTTATGTCACAGAGAAAACCAAAGTCATCAGAGGTGAGCTCCCTCAACTATCTGTCACCAGATCCACACCCCTTCTGCACCTGTGCCCATCCTCTCCATGTTCCTTAGTGTTAGGAGACAACCCTGGTTTTCCAACATTAGTGTCTGTTGGATTCAGTAGGTCAGGGTTGGGGGCAAGAATTTTCATTTCCAACTAGTTTCCAGGTGATGCTTGATGCTGCTTGTCTGAGGACCCCACTTTGAACACCTACTGCGGTAGAGGAACTGATATGGTTTGGCTGTGTCCCCACCCCAAACTCCAATTATACTCCCATAATTTCCATAAGTCATGGGAGGGACCTGATGGGAGGTAATTGAATCATGAGGGCGAGTCTTTCTGGTGTTGTTCTCATGGTAGTGAATAAGTCTCATGAGATCTGATGGTTTTATAAAGGGGAGTTCCCCTGCGCATGCTCTCTCTTTCCTGCTGCCATGTAAGACATGCCTTTACTTCTCCTTTGCCTTCCGCCATGATTGTGAGGCCTCTGCAGCCATGTAGAACTGTGAGTCCATCAAACCTCTTTCCTGTATAAATTACCCAGTCTCAGGTATGTCTTTATTAGCAGAGTGAGAGCAGACTAAAGCAGGAACTGTCCTCTTCTCCATGGCCAGTCTCCCTGCATCCCATTTGATTCATCACCTCTTTTATTCCTCTTGGATCTTCAACCTCTCCCTCTCAATTTAAAACAAAAATAAATCCCTCTTCTACCTCACTTCCTTCTCTGATTACTACCTGTGTCTCTCAGTTCTCTCAATAGCTTCACTACCAGACACACTCTCGTACCGGTCCTTGAACCTCTGAGGCTCTTCTGTCTCTCACCTCACGCTCACTTGATGACCTCCCTCTTATGTCACAGAGAAAACCAAAGTCATCAAAGGTGAGGTCCCTCAACCATCTGTCACCAGATCCACACCCCTCCAAGAGGAACACAATGCATGCAGCGCATGTACCTTGATTTGATCCTGATTTGAAATATATGTATAGGCTGGATGCAGTGGCTCACACCTGTAATTCCAGCACTTTGCTTGAGCTCAGGAGTTCAAGGTGGGTGGATTACTTAAGCTCAGGAGTTCAAGACCCACCTGGGCAACAGAGAAAAACCCTGTCTCTACAAAAAAAAAAATACAAAAATTAGTCAGGTGTGGTGGGTCACACCTAAATAGTAGTTCCAGCTACTTAGGAGGCTGAGGTGGGAGGATCACTTGAGCCTGGGAGGCGGAGGTTGTAGTGAGCTGTGATTGCACTGCTGCACTCTAGCCTGGGTGACAGTGAGACCCAGTCAAAAAAGAGAGAAGGAAAGGAAGGAAGGAAAGGGAGGAGAGAGAGAGAGAGAGGAAGGAGAGAGAGAGAGAGAGAGGAAGGAGAGAGAGAGAGAGGAAGGAAGGAAGGAAGGAAGGAAGGAAGGAAGGAAGGAAAAAGAGAAGAAAGGAAGGAAAGGAAAAAAAAGAAATATATATATAGAAGACATTTTGAAGCTGACTGGGGAATATTTGAGTATATTCTGCTATCAGATGAAGTGAAAGAATGATCGTTATTTTCTAATTTTTTTTTTTTTTGAGACTGAGTCTTGCTCTATCACCAGGCTGGAGGTCAGTGGCGCAATCTCAGCTCACTGCAACCTCTGCCTCCTGGGTTCAAGCAATTCTCCTGCCTCAGCCTCCCAAGTAGCTGGGATTATAGGTACGCACCACCACGCCTGGCTAATTTTTGTATTTTTAGTAGAGACGGGGTTTCACCATGTTGGCCAGGATGGTCTCGATCTCTTGACCTTGTGATCCTCCTGCCTTGGCCTCCCAAAGTGCTGGGATTACAGGTGTCAGCCACCATGCCTGGCTGTGATCATTATTTCCTTAGCTGTGATTATGTATTGTGGTTATGGAATCTCCTTATTTTTGGGAGATGCATGCTGAGGTAGGTGTGAAGCACATGCTTTCCTATATTTTCACATGGTCTGAGAATGTTTTAGTAGTCACTTAACAGTTTCTATGTTTAAAAAAAAAAAAAGGGCTGGGCACAGTGGCTCACGCCTGTAATCCATCCAAGCACTTGGGAGGCTGAGGCAGGCGGATCACCTGAGGTCGGGAGTTCAAGACCAGCCTGACCAACATGGAGAAACCCCATCTATAGTAAAAATACAAAATTAGCTGGGCTTGGTGGCGCATGCCTGTAATCACAGCTACTTGGGAGTCTGAGGCAGGAGAATCTCTTGAACCCAGGAGACGGAGGTTGCAGTGAGCCAAGATCACGCCATTGCACTCCAGCTTGGGCAACAAGAGTGAAACTCCATCTCAAAACAAAAAACTAAAAACAAGTCCACAAAGACGTATATAGGCCTTGGCACTGTGGTTCATGTCTGTAATCTCAGAACTTTGGGAGGCCAAAGCAAGAGGATCATGAGTCCAGTTCGAGATCAGCTGGGCAACAAGGCGAGACCCTGTCTCTACAAAAAAATTAAAAATTAGCTGGGCATGGTGCCATGCACCTGTGGCCCCAGCTACTTGAGAGGCTGAGGTGGGAGGACTGCTTGAGCCCAAGAGTTTGAAGCTGCGATGAGCTATGGTCAGGCCACTACACTCCACCCTGTGCAATGAAGTGAGACCCTGTCTTGGAAAAAAAAAAAGAACCATGTATATATATGTGTGTGTGTGTGTATATACATATTTGTATATATATAATATATAAATATTTGTATATATATATAAATAAGAATTGTTAAATCTAAGTAAAATGATGGACATACAAACAATATTGTATTATATTTTCAAGTTTTCTGTATGTTTGAAATTTTTCATAATAAAAAAACTGGGCAAAATTCTCTCACTTCCACTCACTGCTTGACCCTTAGGCTGGTGTTTATCTCTACCTCGCTGCTACTCAAATTTTTTTTTGCAATGAACTTTATGTCATTAACTCCATTGTTTCGTTTTCTTCTTACCTGAACTGCCACTAGTAGCTGACGTTGCTGGCCAGTTCTTTCTTGAAACACTGTCGTTTTTTGGCCTCCAGGACTTGGCCTCGTCTGGCTTCCTCCTATCCCTCCCTTGGCTGCTCTTCCCCCCCTCAGCTGGCTCACTCTGCCTTTGACTGAAATCACCTGGTCACACTGGAGTTCATCAAGAGAGGTTGGTCCTGGACCCTCCTCTTCTCATGCTACCCTTTCCTTCCAGGGGATCACACCCGTCCTATGGCTTCAGTTCTTATCAGCTGGTTACTCTCAAATTTATCTCTTGCCTCAGATCTCCAGATTTGACCACCTTCCTGCCTGGCATCCCTACTTGGATGTCCCAAAGGTACTACTAACTTAGCTTTTTTTTTGTTTTTTGTTTTTTGTTTTTGAGACAGAGTTTCGCTCTTGTTGGCCAGGCTGGAGCGCAGTGGCAAGACCTTGGCTCACTGCAACCTCTGCCTCCTGGGTTCAAGTGATTCTCCTGCCTCAGCCTCCGGAGTAGCTGGGATTACAGGCACCCGCTACCACACCCAGCTAATTTTTTGTATTTTTAGTAGAGACAGGGTTTCATCATGTTGGCCAGGCTGGTCTCAGACTCCTGACCTCAGGTGATCCATCCGCCTCAGCTTCCCAAAGTGCTGGGATTACAGGCGTGAGCCACAGTGCCCGGCTTAACTTAGCATTTTGAAACAAAAGTCATGATCTTCCCGCAGAAGCAGTATCATCCTCAGTTCTGAACCACAGGGGCCCTGCCCTGGCCCACATACTTTAGGGGGATTCACCTATCACAAACAACCTATCACACACATTTATTACATGACACCGGGTCACCTCTGTCACTGATCTTCTCTCAGTGCTGGCACAGCACAACCTGAAATCTTACACATCTGCTCTTGTAATTAACGCCATTCAAGCCCTGGGGACTGGTGACTTCTGCAATCTCTTGCCCTGTATCCTGGAAACAAAAGATGACTATAGCCCAATTCTGTGAAAGTCTGAGGTTGTGCCTCTGCCTGGATTCTGAAGCATGTACTGCTTTGGAGTGTAGGGAGGATTTAAGCAGTGGAAACACGTAGGTGAAATCACTTTAACCAGCTTGTTAAATATTACCTCTCAAATAGCATGATAAAGTGTCATTTCCCGATAGTGTTGAGTGCAGTTTTTCTTGTTTCTCTTTGTTTTAGAGGTATCGATGTATGTTGTGCTGCATTTACAACAGTTGCAAAGGATAGCTGAGGAACGTGTTGCTGTATTAAACAATCCTTATTACTGTTAAATTTATATGCATACACTGGGAGGGGTGGTGAAGGATAAAAAACTACATATTTACAGTGTACACTCCTCCAGTGATGGGGGCACCAAGATCTCAGAAATCACCACTAAATAACTTATTCATGTAACTGAACACCACCTGTTCCCCAAAAGCTTATTGAAAAAAAAATTTAATACATGTAGGTCTAGATATAACTCATGTGAAGTATGATATTGATTCTCTATGTTGTAATAGATGGACATTGAATACAAGATTATGAATACAGTCATCCTCAGTATTCACCAGGGATTGATTCCAAAACCCCCACTGATGCTCAAACCCCTTGTATAAAATGGCATAGTATTTGCAGATACCCTATGCACATTCTTCCATATACTTTAAATCATCTCTAGGTTATCTATGGTACCTATCGCAATGTAAATGCTCTATAAATAGTTGTTATACTATATTTTTTTTTTTTTTTTTTTTTTTTTTGAGATGGAGTCTCGCTCTGTCGCCCAGGCTGGAGTGCAGTGGCACAATCTCGGCTCACTGCAAGCTCCGCCTCCCGGGTTCACGCCATTCTCCTGCCTCAGCTTCTCCGAGTAGCTGGGACTACAGGCGCCCGCCACCACGCCCGGCTAATTTTTTCTATTTTTCAGTAGAGACGGGGTTTCACCATGGTCTCGATCTCCTGACCTCGTGATCCACCCGCCTCGGCCTCCCAAAGTGCTGGGATTACAAGCGTGAGCCACCGTGCCCGGCCATTATACTGTATTTTTTATTTGTATTATTTTTATTCTTTCTCTCCCTCTTTCTTTCTTTCCCTCTGTTTCTTCCCTCCTTCCTTTCTTTCTTTCCTTCCTTCCTTCCTTCCTTCCTTCCCTCTTTCTTTCTTTCTTTCTTTCTTTCTTTCTTTCTTTCTTTCTTTCTTTCTTTTTCTTTCTTTCTTTCTTTCTTTCTTTCTTTCTTTCTTTCTTTCTTTCTCTCTCTCTCTCTCTCTCTCTCTTTTCTTTCTTTCTTTCTTTCTTTCTTTCTTTCTTTCTTTCTTTCTTTCTTTCTTTCTTTCTTTCTTTCTTTCTTTCTTTCTTTCTTTAACAGTCTTACTCTGTCACCCAGGCTGGAGTGCAGTGGCGTGATCTCAGCTCACTGCAAGCTCTACCTCCCGGGTTCACGCCATTCTCCTGCCTCAGCCTCCCGAGTAGCTGGGACTACAGGCGCCCGCCACCATGCCCGGCTAATTTTTTGTATTTTTAGTACAGACGGGGTTTCACTGTGTTAGCCAGGATGGTCTCGATCTCCTGATCTCATGATCCACCCGCCTCGGCCTCCCAAAATGCTGGGATTACAGGCGTGAGCCACTGCGCCCGGCCTGGCCATATATATTTTAAAAATATTTTTATTCTTCAGTTGGTTGAATCCACAGGTGTGGAACTGCAAATACAAAACACCAACTGTAGTTCAATTTTTATAAAACTATCTGTCTTAGTCCATTCAGGCTGCTATAACAAAATACCTTACACTGAGCAATTTATAAACAATAAAAACTGCTTACAGTTCTGGGGGCTAGAAGGTCCAAGACCAAGATGCCAGTGGATTTGGTAGCCATTGAGGGCACACTTTGCTTCATAGATGGCGCCTTCTTGCTGCATCTTCATGGGTGGAAGGCGCAAACGAGCTCTTTGGGCCTCTTTTTTTTTAAGACAGGGTCTTGCTGTGTCACCTACGCTAGAGTGCTGTGGTGTGATCTCGGCTTACTGCAAGCTCCGCCTCCAGGGTTCAAGTGATTCTCTTGCCTCAGCCTCCTGAATAGCTAGGATTACAGATACCTGCCACCATGACCGGCTAGTTTTTGTGTTTTTAGTAGAGACGGGGTTTCTCCATGTTGACCAGGCTTGTCTTGAACTACTGACCTCAAATGATTAGCCCGCCTGAGCCTCCCAAAGTGCTAGGATTACAGGCATGAGCCACCGCACCCAGCCTGGGCTTCTTTTATAACAGCATTAATCCCATTCATGAGGACAGGCCCCTCATGACCTAATCACCTTCTAAAGGCCCCATCTCTTAATATCACCACATTGGGGATTAGGTTTCAATTTATGAATTTTAGGGGGGGCACAAACATTTATGCCATAGCAATACATAATAAAAATTAATAATTTTTTTTTTGAGACGGGGTCTCACTCTGTCACCCAGGCTGGAGTGCAGTGGCGCAATCATGGCTCACTACAGCCTCGACCTCCCAGGCTCAGGCAGTCCTTCTACCTCAGCCTCCAGAGTAGCTGAGGCCACAGATGTGTGCCACCATGCCCGGCTAAGTTTTCTATTTTTTGTAGAGATGGCATTTCACCATGTTGCCCAGGGGGGTCTCAAACCACTGGGCTCAAGCGATCTGCCCACCTTGACCTCCCAAAACACTGAGATTTCAGGTGTGAGCCACTGTGCCCAGTCCAAAATTTCAAAAAAAAGCAAGCAAAAAGTCAGCTTTATCTAAATGTGTTTGATTTAAAATATTGATGTGTATTAATTATCATTTATATTTTGTCCAGATGCTGTGTCTCATGGCTGAGATCCCAGCACTTTGGGAGGCTGAGGTGGGAGGATCACTCGAGCTCAGAAATTTGAGACCAGCCTGGACAATACAGTAAGACCATCTCTCTACAAAAACTAAAAAAATTAGCTGGGTGCAGTGGCTCATGCCTGTAATCCCAGCACTTTGGGAGGCCAAGGCAGGTGGATCACTTGAGGTCAGGAGTTCGAGACCAGCCTGGCCAACATGGTGAAACCCCATGTCTACTAAAAATACAAAAATCAGCAGAAGAATGCTTGAACCCATATGTATACATGTATATATATATGTGTGTGTGTGTATGTTTATATATATATGTATATGATACAAAATTAGCCAGGTGTGGCAGCACACACCTGTAGTCCCAGCTATTTGGGAGGCTGAGATGGAAGAATCGCTTGGACCTGGGAGGTCAAGGCTGCAGTGAACCGGGATCATGGCACTGCACTCCAGCCTGGCTGACAATGTGAGATCCTGCCAAAAAAAAAAAGGAAAAATAAAAACAGTGATTTTACAGAAAAATTGAGATTTTCAATTTCTCACGGCAGTGCCAGCTCTGAATTCCTATGTGGCAACGCTGGACCAGGAGCTGTTGCCCCTCCAGGAGGGGAGCGTGCCCTCCAGCCTGTTATAGCCTTCCCTTGGCACTTGGCACATTACCTGCCTGGCCCTTACAGGAATTTGAGTTGCAAATTGATCTAGATCGTTGAAGGAAGAGTCTGGGTCTTCTCAGTTTTGGGGCACTTTCATTGCCAAGTAAGGTTCTTATGAGATTTTTAGAAATTGAGATTTTAAAAGAGTTTATATGCAGCTGGAGGTGATACCTAACAACAACCATAATAACAGCATCAACAACAACAAAAACAATAGCCTAGAGCAGTTACTCTAAGCCAGGTAGTGTTCTAAAGCACTTTACACAACTTATTTACTCTCATGACAATGCTATTAGGTAGCACTTTGAATATACACACTTTGTAGGTGAGGAAATTGGGGCATGTAGCTGTTGAGATTTGTATCAGCCGGGTGTGGTCGCTCACGCCTGTTCCCAGCACTTTGGGAGGCCAAGGTGGGCGGATCACGAGGTCAGGAGTTTGAGACCAGTCTGACCAACATGGTGAAACCCCGTCTCTACTAAAAATACAAAAATTAGCTGGACATGGTGGCGGCTGCCTGTGATCCCAGCTATTCAGGAGGCTGAGGCAGGGGAATCGCTTTAATATGGGAGGCGGAGGTTGCAGGTTGCAGTGAGCTGAGTTCATGCCACTGCACTCCAGTCTGGGTGACACAGTGAGACTTAGTCTCAAAAAAAAAAAAAAAAAAAAAATTTATACCATCCAATAGGAGGCGTGAGACTCAACACGGGGCGGAGGAAAGAATAGGTCAGGAAATCACATCTCTCCACCTGAACAGCCACCATCATTGTACCCTTCTAAAGAGACTGGCAACAACTTTCATTCAGCACTGTCCCATTTATTGGCTCATTTCATGATCACAGCAACCCAGTTAAGCAAATCCTCACCTTTGCATTGCCTTTGTATCACTTTTTCTTTAAAATTAAAAATAAAAAAAATGGATTACAAATTCGGCTAACACCCATCCCATTTCTCTCCTTCCTTGTAGTAATTATCATTCTAAAGTTGTTGGGAATTACTCCTATGCATACTTTGTACTTTTAAAAAATATGTTTGCTTTCCTAAACATATACCACTGTTTTGTGTATTTTAAAACTCACACAAATAATATCATACAACATCCATTTTTGCAAGTTTCTTACTCATTATATTGCTAAATATGTCTATAATTCATTTAACTGCCATATAGTATCCCATTATAAGAACAAACCATACTTTATTTACCCATTTTACTTAACAACAGTTAGCTTATTTCCACTTCTTGACAATTAACTGATACTGCAATGACCATTTTTATCCTCGCCTTTTTGTGCATGTGTAGAAATGTTTTTCTAAGGAATAGATCTAGAAGCAAGGTTGCTGGCTTATAGGGAATGTTCATGTTCAGCATTAACTGGTGCCAAAATTCTCTTCAAATTTGTTGTGTCTGTTTACACTTCAACACAAAATATATGCATTCCTATTGTCCCACATTTTTGTCAACAGTGTTAGAGTAATTTTAATTTTGGTGATTTTGTGTGTGTAAAATGGTATCTCATGCTGTGATTTGCATTTCTACATTACTGGTTAAATTGAGCATCTTTTCTTATGTTTATTGACCATCTAGGTTTCTCTTTTGTGACCTGCCTATTTGCAGCTTTTGCTCATATTCTCTTGCGTTGTCCTTTTCATATGGATCTGCAATTTCTTTATGAATCCTGGATATAATCCTTTGTTGTTTATGTAGATTATGAATATTCTCCAAGTCTGTGGCTTGTCTTTTACTTTACATGATTTCTTATGAAAGCTTAAAAATGTTTTAATGTGGTCATATGTGTCAATATTTTCCTTTATTGCTTGTGCATTTATTTATAGTTGACAAATAAAAATTGTATCTATGGTGTAACAACGTGATGTGTGTATATATGTGTGTGTGTGTGTGTGTGTGTGTGTGTAATGGCTAGAGTAATTACTGTATCTGTTATCTCACACATTATCATTTTAAACGTGATATTTGAAATGTACTCTCCTGGCAATTATTTTTATTTTTATTTTTTTGAGACAGGATCTTGCTGTCACCCAGGCTAGAGTGCAGTGGCAAGATTACAGCTCACTGCAGCCTGGACCTCCCAGGCTCAAGTGATTCTCTCTTCTCAGCCTCCCAAGTAGCTGGGACTACTGGCACGTGCCACCACATCCTGCTAATTTTTTCTATTTTTTGTAGAGACAGGGTCTCACTATGTTGCCTAGGCTAGTCTCGAATTCTTGGGGTCAAGCAATCAAGCAATCGGCATCCCGAAATGCTAGGATTACAGCCATGAGCCACTGCACCCAGCTAATTTTTGTATTTTTTTTAGAGATGGGGTCTCACCATGTTGCCCAAGCTGGTCTCGAACTGGTCTCAAGCGATCCACCCACCTTAGCCTCCCAAAGTGCTGGGATTACAGACATGAGCCACTGCAGCTGGCCAGCAACTTTTAAGTATACAATACATTGTTATTAACTCTAGTCATCATGTTATACAATAGATCTCCTGAATTTATTCTACCTAACTGAAATTTTGTGTCCTTTGACTAAAGCTCTCCAGTCCCTGCCCACCCACCCTCCCCTGCCCCCTAGCCCCTGTGCAACCACCATTCTATTCTCTGCTTCTGCAATAAATTTTATTTTATTTATTATTATTTTTTATTTATTTTGAGACAGCGTCTCACTCTGTTGTCTGGGTTGGAGTGCAGTGGTGTGTTCACAGCTCACTGCAGCCTCAAACTCTTGGATTCAAGAGATCCTCCTGCCTCAGCCTCCCAAGTAGTTGGGACTACAGGTGCGTGCCACCATGCCTGGCTGAGTTTGACTCTTTAGGTTCCACATATAAATGAAATCATGGTATTTGTCTTTCTGTGCCTGGTTTATTTCATTTAGCATAATATCCTCTAGATTTATCCATGTTGTCACAGATGACAGAATTTCCTTCTTTTTAAAGACTGAATAGTATTCCACTGTATATATGTAATCTCTTTATTTATTCATTGATGGACACTTAGGTTGATTCCATGTCTTGGCTATTGTGAATAATGATGCAGTGAACATGGGAATACAGATATCTCTTCAACATACTGAGTTCATTTCTTTCGATGTATACCTGATAATGGAACTACTGGATCACATGGTAATTTTATCTTTAATTTTTTGAGGAAGCTCCATTCTGTTTTCCAAAATAGGTGTACAAATTTATGTTCCTACCAACAGTTTGTGAGGATTCCTTTTTCTCCACATCCTTGCCACCACTTGTAATCTCTTGGTTTATTTTTATTTTTTTTATCAGAGCCATCTTAGCAGGTATGAGATGATATCTCACTGTGGTTTAAATTTGCATTTCCTTGATAATTAGTAATATTGAGCATTTGTTTTTCATATACCTGTTGGCCATTTTTGTGTCTTCTTTTGAGGAATGTTTTTTCAGATCATTTGCCCATTTTAAAATCAGATTTTTGGCTGGATGCAGTGGCTCATATCTGTAATCCCAGCACTTTGGGAGGCCAAGGCAGGAGGATCACTTGAGCCTAGGAATTCAAGATAAATCTGGGCAACACAGGGAGACCTTGTCTCTACAAAAAAATTTTAAAAATTAGCAGGGCATGGTGGGGTGTGCCTGTGGTCCCAGCTGCTTGGGAACCTGAGGTGGGAGGATTGCTTGAGCCTGGGAGTTGAAGGCCGCAATAAGTTATTATTGCGGCACTGTATTCCAGCCTGAGCAACAGGGTGAGACCCCACCTTAAAGAAGAAAATCAAGTTTTGGTTTTCAACAACTCTTACTATTAAATTTCTTATATATTTAAAATATTCACACCTTATCAGATGTATGGTTTACAAATATTTTGTCCCTTTCCGTAGGTTGTCTGTTGATTGTTTCTTTTGCTGTTCAGAAGCTTTCATTTGATGCAATCTCATTTGTTCAAAAAAATCATTGCCCAGACCAATGTCAAGAAGTCGAGATTGTGCCACTGCACTCCAGCCTGGTGACAGAGCGAGACTCCATCTCAAAAAAAAAAAAAACAAAACAAAACAAAAACAAAAAGATATGAAATTTTAAAAATACTAGAAGAAAATATAGGAGAAAAGCAATTCTCCTGCATCAGCCTCCTGAGTGGCTGGGACTACAGGTGTGCACCACCACACCCAGTTAATTTTTGTATTTTTAGTACAGGTGGGGTTTCACCATGTTGGCCAGGATGGTCTCAATCTCTCGACCTCATGATCCATCTGCCTTGGCCTCCCAAAGTGCTGGGATTACAGGTGTGAGACACTGCACTCGGCCATTTCAGATCTTATGTTTAAGTCTTTAATTCATTTTGAGTAGAACTTTTTTTTTTGAGACAGTCTGTCTTTGTCCTTCAGGCTGGAATGCAGTGGCATGGTCTTGGCAACCTCTGCCTCCCAGGTTCAAGTAATTCTTGTGCCTTAGCCTCCCAAGTAGCTGGGACTACAGGTGTGTGCCACCACCCCTGGCTAATTTTTGTGTTTTTGGTAGGTTTCACCATGTTGGCCAGGCAGGTCTCGAACTCCTGGCCTCAAGTAACCCACTGGCCCTAGCCTCCCAGAGTGCTGGGATTACAGATGTGAGCCACTGTGCCTGGCCTGAGTTGATTTTTGTATATGAGGTGAGATACGGTCAAATTTTATTCTTCTAAATGTGGATATCCAGTTTTCCCAGGACTGTTTATTGAGGAGACTGTCCTTTCCCCATTGCATGTTCTTGGCATATTTGTAAAGGATCAGTTGGCCATAAAATGTGTGGATTTATTTTTGGTCTCTATTCTGGTCTTATATGTCTGTTTTTATTCCAGAACCATTCTTTTTTTTATTAGTATAGCTTTGTGGCAGCTTCTGAAATTAGGTAGTGTGATGCCTCTAGCTTTGCTCCTTTTGCTCAAGATTGCTTTGGCCATTTTGGTCCTTGTCTTTTGGGGTTCCATACGAATCTTAGGATTTTTTTTCTATTTCTGTGAAAATGTCATTGGAATTTTGACAGGGGTTGGATGGAATCTACAGTTTGGGGTAGTGTGGACATTTTAACAATATTAATCTTTCCAATCCATTAACATGGAATATCTTTCCATTTATTTGTGTCTGTAATTTCTTTCTTCAATGCTTTACGGTTTTCAGTGTACAGATTTCTCACCTCTTTGATTAAATTTATTCCTAAGTATATATTTTTGATGCTATTATAAGTGAGATTGCTTTCTTGATTTCTTTTTTGGTTGGTGCATTATTAGTATACAGTAATGCTACTGACTTTTGAATATTGATTTTGTATCCTGCAACTTTACTGAATTTATTAGTTCTAATAGTTTTTTTGGTGGTATCTTTAGAGATTTCTCTATATAAGATCATGTCATCTACAAAGTGACAATTTAACTTCTTTCTTTCCAATTTGGATGCCTAGGGAGCCTCAGTGGCTCAAGCCGGCTGTCCTGGCACACAGGGAGGCGAGGCTATGCGTTTGAGGCCAACCTGGTCAACATTGACCAATTTGGATGTCTTGTATTTCTTTCTCTTGCCTATCTGTTCTGACTAGAACGTCTAGTACTATATTGAAGAGAAATGGTGAGAATGGTGATCCTTGTCTTGTTCCTGATCTTAGAGGAAAATCTTCTAACTTTTCATGATTATGTATGATGTTAGCTGTGGGTTTGCCATATATGGGCTTTACTGTGTTGAGATACATTTTTTCTATACCTAATTTGCTAAGAATTTGTATTATGAAAGGATGTTAAATTTTGTCAAGCGCTTTTCTTCCATCTATTGATATAATCATATAGTGTTCTTCATTTTGTTAACTGCTTGTACTTTTAAAATTTTGTATAAGAAATCCTTCTCTATTCTGATATCATCAATATATGATCTTATATTTTCTTTGAACAGTTTTCAGTTTTGCTTTTCACTCTAGCTATCTGAAATTTACTTCTGGGTAGGATGCAATGCAGAATTTATTTTTTGTTTGTTTGTTTGGATAGCCAGTTAACTCAAAACCATTGAACTTTCCCACTGATTTATGTCACTTTCATTATATGCCAAGTCTCATATCTTTGAGGGTCTGTATTAGTCCATTCTTGCACTGCTATAGATAAATACCTGAGATTAGGTAATTTATAAAGTTTAATTGGCTCATAGTTCCACAGGCTGTATAGGAAGCATGGCTGGAGAGGCCTTAGGAAACTTACAATCATGGTGGAAGGTGAAAGGGAAGCAGGCATGTCTTACGTGGCTGGAGCAGGAGGAAGAGAGGGAAGAGGTGCCACATACTTTTCTTTTTTTTTTTTTTGAGACAGAGTCTTGCTCTGTTACCCAGGCTGTAATGCAGTGGCACGATCTCAGTTCACTGTAACCTCCACCCTCTGGGCTCAAGCAATCCTCCCACCTCAGCCTCCTGAGTAGCTGGGACCACAGGCATGCATCACCATACCCGGCTATTTTTTTTTTGTATTTTTGTAGAGATGATGTCTCATTGTGTTGTCCAGGCTGGTCTTGACCTCCTGAGTTCAAGTGATCCTCCTGCCTCAGCCTCCCAAAGTGCTGGGATTATAGGCAAGAGCCACTGCACCTGGCCTCCACACACTTTTAAACAATCAGGTCTCATGATAACTTACTATCATGAGAACAGCACCCAGTGGGAAATCTATCTCCATGATCCAATCACCTCCCACCAGACCCCACCTCCAACAAAGGAGATTACAATTCGACATGAGATTTGGGAGTGGGAGGGACACAGATCCAAACCCTATTAGGATCTGATTCAAAAAAGTTTTGTTCTGTACTGTGGTCTATTTATGTGTGCATATACCAGGACTAGACTGTTTTAATCACTCTAGGTTTCAACCAGTAAACTTGTGACATATGGTTGCGCAAGGGATCTCATATTCTTCTGCTTCAAGTTTTGTTTTTTCTTGGCCATTTACCCTTCCATAAGAATTTTAAGGCCGGGTGCGGTGGCTCACGCCTGTAATCCCAGCACTGTAGGAGGCCAAGGCGGGCAGATCACAAGGTCAGGAGTTCGAGACCAGCCTGACCAACATGGTGAAACTCCGTCTCTACCAAAAATACAAAAAAATTAGCTGGGTGTGGTGGTGCGTGCCTGTAATCCCAGCTACTCAGGAGGCTGAGCCAAGAGGATCACTTGAACCTGGGAGGCGGAGCTTGCAGTGAGCCCAGATCGCGCCATTGCATTCCAGCCTGGGCAACAGAGTGAGACTCTGTCTCAAAAAAAAAAAAAAAAAAAAAAGAATTTTAAGAACAGTCTGTCAAGTTCCATAAGATATCTGATTGGAGTTTTGTTTAGAATTGTACTGAATTTTTAGATTTGAGAAAAGTTATCAGCTTTATATCAAACTTCCATCTTTATGAGTAGGGGATCTCTTCCTATTCTTTTATATCTTCTTCATGTTCTCTATAAAACTTTATAATTTTCTCCACAAATATCATACACAGACTTTGTTATATTTATTCCTAAGTATCTTATGATTTTTGTTATGACAAATGGTATTTTCTTTTTTTTTCTTTTTCAGACAGAGTCTCGCTCTGTCGCCCAGGCTGGAGTGCAGTGGCGCGATCTCGACTCACTGCAAGCTCCGCCTCCCAGGTTCACACCATTCTCCTGCCTCAACCTCCCGAGTAGCTGGGACTACAGGCACCTGCCACCTCGCCCAGCTAATTTTTTGTATTTTTAGTAGAGACAGAGTTTCCCCGTATTAGCCAGGATGGTCTCGGTCTCCTGACCTCATGATCCACCTGCCTTGGCCTCCCAAAGAGCTGGGATTACAGGTGTGAGCCACCACGCCCCGCCTAAAATGAAATCTTTTATCTGTTTATTGCTGTGGCATAGGGATATCGATGTTTGTGTATTCTCCTTGCCCCCAGCAAAGAAATTTTTATTTCTAATAGTTTGTAGGTTCTTGTGAATTTTCTTTGTATAGTAAGCAATCTATGTATAGTAATTGTCTATGTATAGTGATGGCTTTATTTCTTCTTTTTCTTCTTGTGTTAGTTCAGACTTCTCAGCAGAAAGGTGAATAGAAACAGTAAAAACTGGTATCCTTGTCTTGACTTTGGAAGTTACTTTCTATGCCTAGTTAGCTAGATTAAAAGATTAAAAAAGAAATAGACGGGTTCTCACTATACAGTGGTTATTCACAGCCTCAATCATAAAGCACTACAGCCTCAAACTCACAGGCTCAATGGACCTTACCACCTTAGCCTCCCAAATAGCTGGGACTACAGGCACAAGCCACCACACCCAGCTAATTTTTAAATATTTTGTAGTTCACTGCAGCACTATTCACAATAGCAAAGACATGGAGTCGACCCAAATGCCCATCAATGAAAGACTAGATAAAGAAAATGTAGTATGCAGCCAGGCATGCTGGCTCACACTTGTAATCCCAGCACTTTGGGAGGCTGAGACGGGTGGATCAGGAGTTCGAGACCAGCCTGACTGACATAGTGAAACCCCGTATCTACTAAAAATGCAAAAAAATTAGCCAGGCATGGTGGCAAATGCCTGTAATCCTAGCTACTCAGGAGGCTGAGGCAGGAGAATCTCTTGAACCCAGGAGGCAGAGGTTGCAGTGGGCTGAGATTGTGCCAGTGCAGTCCAGCCTGGGTGACAGAGTGAGACTCTATCTCAAAAGAAAAAAAAAAAAAAAAAAAGGCCGGGCATGGTGGCTCACACCTGTAATCCCAGAACTTTGGGAGGCCGAGGTGGGCAGATCACGAGGTCAGGAGTTTACGACCAGCCTGGCCAACATGGTGAAACCCTGTCTCTACTAAAAATACAAAAATTAACAGGGCATGGTGGCACTCGCCTATAATCCCAGCTACTTGGGAGGCTGAGGCAGAAGAATCACTTGAACCCAGGAGGCAGAGGTTGCAGTGAGCTGAGATTGTGCCATTGCACTCCAGCCTGGGTGACAGAGCAAGACATCATCTTAAAAAAAAAAAAAAGAAGAAAGAAAAGAAAATGTAGTATGTGTACACCACAGAATACTATGTAGCTGTAAAAGGGAATGAGATGATGTCCTTTACAGGGACGTGGATGGAACTGGAAGACACTATCTTCAGCAAACTAACACAGGAACAGAAAACCAAACACCACACGTTCTTACTTATAAGTGGGAGCTGAACGATGAAAACACCTGGACACATGTGGTGGGGGGGGGCAATAACCCACTGAAGTCTGTCAGAAGGGGGAGTGGCAGGAGGGAGAGCATCAGGAAGAATAGCTAACGGATACCGGGCTTAATACCTAGGTGATGGGTTGACAGGTGCAGCAAACCATCATAGCACAGGTTCACCTGTGCAACAAACCTGCGCATCCTGCACTTGTACTCCGGAACGTAAAATAAAAGTTGAAAAAATATTTTGTAGAGATGAAGTCTCACGATGTTGCCCAAGCTGGTCTTGAACTTCTGAGCTCAAACAATCCTCTTTCCTTGGCCTCCTATAAGTTCTGGGATTTTAGCAGTGAGCCAGTGCACCTGGCCTCCAGTTCTGGATCCTACGTCTTGCCACATTATTCCATGCTGGCTTCTGAAGCCAATGAGGCAAAACCAGAAAGGGGAACTAAAACGTTAAAGGGGGAGAGTGTCTCACAGGCAAGATGGAGGGAGCCTGGGATGAAGGCAGGGCTGTGGAGCTGAATGATGCCAGGAATTAAGGAGGAAGTAACAGTGTTAGGTAATAGCACATGGAAATCTTGGGCTGCAGCTACAGGAGGGAGAATCATGGCCTTAATTTATCACCTCTGAAATCCTGAAATATCTAGTCTCCTGCCCAGATCCTGGCATGAATGCATCTATTCAACCACTATTTATAAAGTGTCCAGTGCTAGGTCCAGGGAGTGGCAAGAGTGAGCATCTGCAGTCATAGTCCCTGCCATCAGGGAGCTTACATTCAACGGGGCAGACAGACATCAATCTGTACATAATCATCAACAAATGTAGAACTCCAACAGGGCCAAGTGCCTCTGAGGAAAGGTACACTTTAGTGTGAGCGCTCATAAGAGGGGAATTTGACCCTGAAAAGAAGGTCAGGAAGCCTTCCCTGAGGCTGTTGAGAAGGTGAGGCCCGAAGAATGAAGAGAGGCTAAGAGGAGAGGAACAGAGGAAGGAGCCTTTCCAGCAGAGGGTCCAGCCTCCCTGGAGGCTCTGAGCAGGAGGAAGCGCAAGGTGGACAGGAACTGGAGCACACGAGTGAAGGGGAGTGGTGGGAGATGAGGCTGGAGAGGAGGGGCCACCCCTCACAGGGCCTTAGAGGTCAGGTTAAGGATTTCGGTCTTTAACCTAAGATCAATGGAAAACTACTGAAGAGGTTTAAGGAGGTTGACTGAAAGAATCAGATTTGCATTTTTAAAGGATCCCTCTTAGGTGTGAGTCATATTGTAGAGAAGGCCATTCCCAGCCTCTTCAGCTACTGCAATGACTCAGAGAAGACCACATGGTCCACATGGCTGGCTCAGGGATATGGAGGGATGAAAACGAGTGGACAGACTTGAGATATATTAGAGCAGATAAAATGGATAGGACCAGGTGCTGGATTCAATATTGAGATGCTCATTCTAAACCGCCCCTACATCAAATCCTTCGAAGGCAGGAGCCATGCCACATGACTATGATACCCAGGTCCCAGAACAACTCCTGACACATGGTAGACTCAATACACATTTCCTGAAAGGGTGGAAGTGATTAGCAGACTCTGAAGTAATCCTTTGACCTCTAAGGGTATTTAATTTCTTCTAGCATGTGTCAATAATCAACCTCCTTGGTACGTTATAGGGAGAAATATTGCCGAGTTCCAAAGAGTATACTCTGGGGCAAGTTAATACAAGAATAAGGTCTCACTTATCCTATAACATGAAGAGTAACAGTAAACTTGTAAGAACAGGGCCTGGTGAATCAAGCATTAGGCACAGGAAGATGGCTCATCAAACAGGGGTGCCGGGTGTAGTGTGAGCAACTGAGGCAGGAAGAACCCAGCAGCCTCGGGGGGTTGGGTAGGATTAGTTGGGGGACTAGGATTTGATGGTAGGGGGTTGTCATGGAGATCTCTGGAAATTAAGTTATCTATTTTTTTTTCTATTTTTATTTTTATAAAAGAACCCTTAAGGGCATTTTTTTTTCTTTGTTCTGTTTTGAGATAGAGGTTCACTCTGTCGCCCAGGCTGGAGTGCAGTGGCGTGATCTCGGCCACTGCAAACTCCGCCTCCCAGGTTCAAGTGATTCTCATGCCTTAACCTCCTGAGTAGGTGGGATTACAGGCATGGGCCACCACGCTTTGCTAATTTTTGTGTTTTTTGTATAGCCAGGGTTTTGCCATGTTGGTCAGGCTGGTCTTGAACTCCTGGCCTCAAGCAATCCACCTACCTTGGCCTCCCAAAGTGTTGGAATTACAGCCATGAGCCATCATGCCCAGCCTAAGCTATCTCTTTAAAATGACCCTTCAAGAAAGTCCCAAGGAGTCTAATCCATCCATGACAACAGCAGGTCTGAGACAGCCTGGTGAAATTTCTCCGATGGAGGACAGGAGATGGAAAAGTGCCCAGGACCTCTTATTTATATAAAAAACAAAAATTTTTAAGACACTGAGAAGTATGGATTCTTCTCCAGAGAAAACTTTTCCTGGCCTGGGAGCTCCCTCAGGACTTGGAACTTTGGTCTAGAGTGAAGTGGACCTGGCCATTCCAGCTTTGAGTGGGTTCAGGCCAGACACTCGAGCTACCCCTTATGGTTGCTCTGAAGGTCACCCTGGCTGGGAGTGGGTGGAGCTCTGCTCTGTTATGCCTCCCACAGGTGGAGGAAGTCTGTCTCTGAGGCTGCCCTGCCACCCTCACAGAGCGCTGCAGGTTGGGGGCTCTGATTCCCTGCCTCCCCACTGTGTTCATCTCATTCCTCCCCACATATGAGGCCTGGTGTTACTGCAGGTGGGTGTTCCAAGTGAAACCACAGCCACAGAGGCATGCAGTAGAGCCTGTCCCTGATGTGGCCCTAGTGATGCTGCACCAGCCTGGGGCTGTATCAGAAACCATGCCCACAGCCTTTGCTTCTGCAGACTTGCTGGTGCTGCACCAGCCCTGAGCAATGTCCAAAGCCCTTGCCTCACTGGTCACTGTGATGGGGACGCCCCCAGGTATGGTTCTGCTGCTGATGTTGCAGGTTGGAGTGGGGGCCAGCACCCTCATCTACCACAAGAAGGCTTAGGTGGCACAGACGTAAGGCTGCTTGCCTGTGTGTAGAGTGGCAGGCTGCAGCGGGCTGGAGCTCTGGGGAGAAGCCCTTGCCATGCTGGTGGCAGTGATTGGGTTCAGGCAGGTGTGTGCCGCAGTGCTGGGCCAGGTGTGAGCTGTGGCAAGAGCTGTGGCCACACTTTCTGCAGGAGTAGGGCCTATCACCTGTGTGAAAGTGTTCGTACAGGGCCAGGTGGGCCCCTTGGCTGAAGCACTTCCTATATCAGGGGGAGGAGAAGGGCCCCTTGCCCAGGCTGTGCTGAGAGAGGTGAGAGCGGTGGGAAGAGACTCCACATTCCAGGCAGGAAATTTGAGTGGATTTGTGGGTGGAGATGGGGGAGGTAGGGGAGGTGGGGAAGGGTTGGTTTCGACAGCTGGCAGGTAAAGGAGTGCCATAGTAGGTAGAGGGCTGGGTCTGTCCTCTCTTCTCCTCTTCCTCTTCTTTTGCTCCCAGCCTGCAGGGAGAGGGGAGAGAGGTGAGAGCAGCATGGGGGAGGAGGAAGCAGAGGAGACAGAGGTGGGAGAGGAGAGGCTAAGCCCCACACCCAACCGAAGAAGTGGTTGGCGGTTTCAGCGGCGCCTCCCTCCTCGCTGAGGTGGACTGTGAAGGTGGAGAAGCCCAGAGCACAGCCTCCTGTGAGCAGCTTCCCAGGGTGTTGAGGGCTGCCAGGCAAGGACAGGGCCCTCAGAGTTAGGCCTTGCCTGGGCAGGGGTCTCCTGGGGGAACCTTCCCTCAGGGCCCTGAGGCTGTAGGCTGCAGAGCTCAGCTTCCGCCTTCAGATACATGGTCTGCTCTGCTTTGGAGACTGAGAAGCCTGAGAGGTAAAATCGTGCTGGGTGGTAGGTAGGGTAAGGGAGAGGGAGCTTCCCCCCATCTCCCTCACCCACTGCAGAAAGGCTTCTCTGTTTCCTTCCCCAGCCCAGTCCCACCTCCTCTGTGAGGCTGCTCCTGACCTCCCTACTGGCCCACAGTGATCCTCCTGCTTGGGAATCACAGAGCACCCCCGCACGGGCCCTTTGCCATTCTTTGCAGTATAAGGCAAGGCCGTAACATTTTGTGGGGCATCTTCTGCAGTGTCCTCAGCCTTGTGTGAACATCAGAAGCACATGGAGGGCTTGGGAAAATGCAATTGCTGGCCCCACCTCCAGTTTATTAAACAGCAGATCTGGGGTGGGGCCCAAGAATTTGCATTTCTAACAAGTTCCCAGGCGATGCTGATGCTGCTAGTCTGGGATCCACACTGGGAGAGCCACTGATCTGTTAGGCATGTAACTTTACTTGTATTATCTCTAAATTCTCAGGGCAACTTGTTATTCTCCCCCATTTTGCAGGTGAAGAAACAGAGGGAAGACCCAGTGCCTTGTGCAAGGTGGCTCAGTTTGTAAGTGGCAGAGCTGATTTGAACCCAGGTTTGTCTGACTCTAATACTGTATCAACCCTCCTTCCTCTACCCTGTTCCTCTGCATTGTCAACTATTCCACATGTATCTTGTTCCTCAACAAAATAGTAACGTTTTCGTTTGCATACTTTATATCTCTCACCTTGCCTGACCCGGTAACATAGGCTTGATTGGGAGGGACTGAAGGACTGGAAAGGAAATGCCCCAGTGAGCCAGGATGGAAACGGTTCCTCTGTGCCTCCCACATGGTGTCACCTAAATAAACAGCCATGTCTGTGAGGTTCGGTCACGGGGAGAGGAGGGCGAGAGAGCACTCGCACCAAGCAATGGGGGTGAGGGGGGCACGAAAGGAAATGTGATAGAGAGGGGGGCGTGTGGGGCGAAGGTGAGGACTGGGGACCCGGGAGGGGGCAGGCTATTTCAGAGTGAAGGCAGGGCGGGCAGCAGAGAGAGAGAAGAGGCTGCCGGGTGGTTAGGGCTGGGGAGGACAAGGAGGGTGAGGACAGACGATCCCGGCAGTCCTTGGAGCCAGAAGAGAAGTCAGGTTAACTCCAGACTTTTGGCTTCCACCTCTGTATCTCACCCGCCTCCTCCCCACCTGCTTCTCTACCCTGAAACTCCAGGAACAACGCCTACCTGCCTCCCACTACAACTTTCCCTTATATCGTACACCTCCTGGATGCTTGGGGTCCGGGGGGAGGGGAGTAAGTATAACGGGTTCCAGGGAAGTGGGTGTAGAAAGGGGCTCCTACGAGGGTAGAAGTGGCTGTTGTCTGCTTCTGCAGGAAAAGGGCTAGCCAGCCCAACTGCTGCGCAGTACTTGCTGGGGCTGGAGGATGCCCACCTGCATCTGCGGGATCGAGGATACCGGAGAGGAGGCGAACAAACGAGAAATGCCATGGGTGGAGAAGGGAGCGATTGGATCGGCGAGCAGGCCGCGCAGCTGCGGAACTGGGAGGGCCAAGCGGGCTTTAGGGGGAAACACAGCCGGCTCCTCTGCCAGTGAGACAGAGAACTGAGCAAGGGGGAGGAATTTGGGGCCAGAGGGGCTGGGGGTACCCAGAGCAGAGGAAACAGGAAGTGAGGGGCAGAGGTTGCCGGTGGTGGAATGAACAGCAGTCGGTTCTGGAGAAGCGATTCATCTTCCCCGAATAACTGCACTGCCCCGGACCGGGAGTGCAGTCGTGCGCCCCCGTCCCCCCAGCTTCAGGCTTGGTGCCCAGCCCCGCTCGCGGAACTCGAGGCCAGTAAGGCAGCCCCGGCTTTCCTTGATGCCGCCGCTCCCCTGCTCTCAGCCGCTGCCTGGACGAACACAGAACTAGGGTTCCCGGGCGGCCCTCCCTCTGCTCAGCCCCGCCGCCCGGCGGGCAAAGGCTGTGCACTCACACTCAGAGTCTGCAGCCCAGCCTGCCCTTTTTTGGGAGGTGGCGGGAGACCGGGATGTCGAACAGGGAGCTTCTCCGCAGCCCTCCCCACCTCCCTCCCTCTTTCCAGCTATTGAAACCGGCTGCTCGCAGTGACTTCCAAACATCACGGTCCTTCCCACATCTACAAACATCCCTTTCTCTTTTGAGCCATTTTCCTGCTTTCCCTTTGGTGTTGAAACCCTGGATTTCAGCCTGGGAGACTCAGGTTTTAGGGGGAAAGTTTGGGGTCCAACTTGGCACCTGTTTTTTATCCTCTCTTCCAGCTTCATAGATGATTCCTATTTTCATACATATTTGCTAATTTGGAGTTTCCGACGACATATCTCGAATAACCTGACATTTTCTCCCCATTTCCAAGGCTGATTTTACATTATTTCTAGGCCTCCCTCCCCAATCTATTTTCCTTTCTTTTTCTTGTACACCCCCGATAAACAGACACACAGAACTGCAGGTTTCAAAGAGGAAAAAAGCACGTTTGTTGTTGGTAGGCGGGCGTGAAGGGGAGGGTTCTTCGCCTTCTCCAACACCTTGTATAGATGGGAGGTTGCAGGGCAATAGAAAAGGCAGCAGATGGGGACGTGTTTTGCCCCACTCTGTACAATATAGAAGAATCTCATATAGATACTTTGTATAAAAGCCACGTGTCCTCATTTGTGTCCTCTTGTTGGCTGGCTGGGCTGGGGGTACTGGGGGACAAAGAAGCTGGGGTGATAGATCAGGACACAGGGATACCCCATGGTGCCCTTCCTCTGGCTGTCCCCTGGTGGGGTCACTTTGGATCCTTGGTGGGAGCATAGCACAGCTCCAGTGGCCGGGACACCTTCCAGAATTTCTCATTCACCAGCTCCAGGGTCAGCGAGCCATTCAACGTCTGAGGAGGGGGTAAAAGGGAGAGGGGGGAAAGGAGAGAAGAAAGTTGGAGAAGATGGAAAAGGAAATGAATGAGAGGCAAAAGGTGACCAAGGGAGGAGGAAAGAAAAAAGGAATAATAAAAGGGATAGGGCAAAAAAGGACATGGATGATGGGAAAGGAGAGGGGACATAGAAAGAGATGGAGGATGTATAGGGGAAGAGTGCTGATGAGTTAGACCAGGCTCATGGTTCTATGTGGCCCAGACCACCCTCTCTCCTCTCCCCTCCTCTACCACTGCCCTCAGAAGCTCTCACCGTGAACGCCCCGCCTCCAGGTGCAATGTAGATGGTGTACTGCTTTTCACTGACGCCCTCCAGGCTGGGCAAAGCAGGCTCCTCAGGACCGTCACCTCCTCCGGCACCCCCACCCTCCCCGCCACCCCCATCAGGTCCTCCGGTGTCAGAGGCGCCCCCTCCAGGCCCTCCTGGCTCCCCTGCTTCCTGCTGTTGCCTCCGCTCGAGGGCAATGCGCAGAGCCAAGTACTTGGAGAGATGGTCCACTGTGGCATTCCCTGTTGTCTTCACATACCTGGAATGGGAGGGAGGACAGGCTTAGAGCCAGGGCACCTCAGATGGGGACTGGAGGTAGGGGCTTTCCAAAATGAATTCTGGGTTGGGGTGGTATTTTGGGTTTGGGCAAAGCCCACTTCTGATGGAAATCTATGTGATCTTTGGTTTCTCAGTGGCTGGGGAAAGACAGGGCTCCTCACCTAGTCTGGCAGTATTCTCCCTTCTCCACGAGCAGGGGGTGGGGCCGGAACACGAGCTCAATTTCTCCACCTGGCTCCGGGGGGCTCGGGGCCCCAGGAGGGCTTGGGGGGCCCAGCGTTCCCCCTCCCAGAGTCCCTCCCCGGTCACCAGAGTCTTCCGAACCGGCACCCCCACCTACCCCACCAGTGCCGCCTCCCCCTGTCCCTACACTGCTCCCCCCTGCGCCCCCTCCACGGGGTCGCTTGGGAGCAGGGCCTGGGGCAGAGTCGGGGGCGGAGTCTGAGCTCACATCTTCTCCATCCCCTTCTCCCTCCCCGGGCTCTCCTTCCCCCCCACTCATCGTTGTGGTCTGATCTGACCCAGGTATCGGCCGCCTCACACGCTGGGCCCTGTAGAAGCAAGTGGTTAGGGTTAGAAAGCATCCAGGATAAAGGGCTTAGACTTTAAACTTCAGAGAATTAAGAGATAAGAAAAATCCTAATGATGATACCTAATATTTATTAAGAACAATGTGCTAAGCACTCTACTAAGTGTTTTGCACCAATCCCCTCACCTAATACAATGAATCCTATGACACAGGTAATTACATTACCTCTATTTTATGGCTGAGGAAACTGAGGCTTAGAGAGGTTAAGTAACTTGATAGTGATCACAGGCTGTCACCTCTCAAAGTGCGGTAGCAGCACAGACATCCCCTGGGAGCTTGTGAAATGCAGACTCTCGGGCCCAACTCTAGACCCACTGAATCAGAGTTTGCATCTGAAGAAGATCTACAGGGAATCTGGATACACATGAAAGACTGGGAGATGCTGGCCTAGGAGGTGATTTAACTTCCAGCAGTATGAATCCGGAGCTTATTCTCAAAATCGCTCTACTGTTCTAACTTTTAGAAAGTCACGGGGTAAACTACATTTTTCCTTCTTTTTTTTTTTTTTTTGAGACAGGGCCTTGTTCTGTCGCCCAGGCTGGAGTGCAGTGTGCAGTGGTGTGATCATGGTTCACTGCAGCATCCACTTCCTTTCTAGGCTCAAGTGATCCTCTTACCTCAGCCTCCCAAGTAGGTAGGACTACAGGCATGTACTACTATGCCCAGCTAAATGTTTAATTTGTTGTAGAGATGAGGTTTCCCTATGTTATTCAAGGTGGTCTCAAACTCCTGGGCTCAAGTGATCCTCCCATCCTCACCTCCCAAAGTGCTGGTATTACAGATGTGAGTCACTGTGCCCAGCCCTATATTTTTCTTAAGAATAGCAGGGCCAGTTGTTTACTAAGAAACTGCAATTTTACACCCATGATTTCCAGCCCTAATGATCAGTTTGTGGTCAGCTCCTAGGATGCCAAGGCTTAGAAGCTAGCAAGCAACAAGGACTGACCCACGGACCCATCCCACCAGTCCTGCTTCTCTCCTGACCCTCACACCTGTGCATGGCCTGCATGCGTAGCCCCTCCTCAATGCTGGAGCTCAATGCCTGCTGGTTGTGCAGGCGGCTCAGGCGGATAAGCACTCGGTCTTGATGGGCCTCATATTCCTCCCGGCTAGGATAGATCTTAGAGATCAGGGCATCGAAGTTGGGGTCTGGCCGTAGGGATCGCTTGGACACCAGCTTCTTTCGGCAGGTAGGACACTCCTTGTTCCTGAGGTAGGAGAAGGGAAGCCCTCAGTGGTCGGTCAAGGGAACTGAAGCCTAGGCTGAACCAAGACCAGTGAGAGGGCCCTAACTTTGTACCCCTTCATCTCATCTCAAACATGTCTCTCCTATTACCCGCTCCGTAGGGCTGTGACAATGCAGTCAGAGCAGAATCTGTGGAGGCACTCCTTGGTGGTCATCGTATTCTTCAGCATGTCCAGGCAGATAGGGCACATGAGTTCTGAATGCAGTGACCGAGGGGAAACAGCAATCTCTGTGCCATCCATTATGGCTTCCTGAAGGCATCAGTGGGTAGAAAGGTGGTGTGGGTTACAGGGAAAGGGGTTTTAGAAACAGCAGCCCATAAAATAAGAGTTTTGAGAAATACAGTCAGAAGACCCATGTTGGTCTCTACAGGAGACAAGAATTCTGAGAAAGAGAAGGACTGATGACTTGGAGCAAATGGAGAAAAGACAGACTTTAGTGTCCATTAACTAAGAGTAGGAGCTTTGGAATAGGAGGATCTGAGGTGGCTAAGTGGCCTAGGAGTGAAGATGACACAAATCTGTGGTTGGGAAAAACTATTCAACAAAATTTTTTAAAGTCCTGGTGCTACCTGTATTAGAACCCCATAGGGTGCCTGTTAAAAACCGAGATTCTGAGAACCCAATTCACTACTGAATCAGAATGTTGGGGGGCATGAAGCTCTGCTTTTAATAAACTCCCAAAGTGAGTCTTATATGCACTGACTTATGACACTGAATGAGGAACAGGGAAGGTATCTTCAAATGAAGATAATAATACTTGCTCCACCTCTCTGGCAGGGCTGTTTTGAGAATTAAATGAGACAAATGAGAAAGTGCTTTGGAAAGATTAAGGGCCAGGCAGGGCAGAACAGAGCAAATTACGGAAAAGAAGCTGTGTGATGGGGTCTGTGGATATAAGGGTTTGGGGGAGGGGGTAAGCCTGAAAGGGAGAATGCCTGTCACCTGCGGGGTCCGGTGCAGCTCATACAGACTCAGTTCCCACGTTTTGCTGGCATTCTGGGCATTCGCCGGCGTCGTCATGGTGACCGGGCGCAGACCCCCCACCAGGGCTCCACAGCCGAGGAGGAGGCGAGGAAGGCTGGGGGTGGGGGGAAGGGGAGGAGGGCGTTAGGGGGGCCGCCCCTCGCGCAGACCCCGCCCCTCCAGAAGCGCCCCTCTCCGCCCCCGCTCCCGCCCCCGCGCCGGCACTGCCCCTCACCCAGCTCCAGCCGTTCGCGCTCCGGCCGCCGCCGCGCCTCTCCCTAGGCCCGGGCTCCTGGGCCAAGTTCGCTCTGTCCGCAACCGCTGCTCAGACAGCAGCTCCCGCCACCGCCGCCGCCATGGCCCGGGCGCTGGGGCCCTACGTCACTTCCGCCTGCTCCTCCGCTACACCCGCTCCCCCCCGCCGGCGGAGACGTCACCCACCATTCGCGGCGCGGGTGGAATGGGACGTGGACGCCGAGGTTCTCCCGCCCACGGGACGGGCTCGTCCCGCGTGAGGATCCTGCGTCCCGGGAATTCTGCGCCACTTAGGGAACCACGGTCTCCGCCCCCGGCCCAGCACCGTCGCGCGGCCAACAACCTTAGCCTCGGTTCCCTTCCAGAGGCCCCCACCCGGGGCCTCAGCTCCGGGGGGCGGGGCCTGGAATATCTGGGACCCCAGGAGGGGACAGAGGGCTCGTGAAAAGGGCTACCTCCTCCACTCTGCGTACCCTGGCGACTCTGGGGATCAACCCCCCTCACTTCTCCGTAATCCCCATTCCAGGATCCCGGGGAAAAAGGCTGCAAAAGATCTTCTGCCGCTTTAGCCTTCTAGTCCTGAGAACACACCTAGGTCCCGATGTGCCCGGGATTCCCCTTACCACCCTGGGGACTCCTTTCACCCTCCGCTTTGGCTCTCCCTAGACCCTCCGACCCGCTCTCCCGCTCGAGGTTTGGGGGCGGCGGCTCGGGACGTCCAGACTCAACTCTCGGCCAGAGCCATAGACTCGAGAATTGCGTTTGGACAATCAGGAGCCGCGGCCCGGGGCGGGGAAGGGAGGGAGGCGCCCGGGAGGAACGGGGGGAATGGAGACACCACGCGGAAACAAGGACACACACAAGATGGGGCTCCCATTGGGAAGGGGGGGGTGCGCGTGTGGGTGGGGTACACAGGGGCAGAATGTCTGGGGTGGGAAGTGGGCAGAAGCCTCTTCCAGGACTCTAGAGTAAACGAAGGGGATGGGGAGGAAAGAGAAGAGGAAAGGGCAGAGCGATCCCCATTGAGTGTAGGGAATGAGAGGGATACGGGGCGAGGGGGTGGGGGGCAGTTAGAGACCCTGATGGGCATCTTGTCCCCGCCCGAGCTGAGGCTCCCGGACTTGGGCTGCGGCTGCCAGGGGGTGACCTGTCTCTGGGACAAGGCAGCAGTGGGTGCCCTCGCCCCCCACCCCAGTTCCCCCCTACTTCCCTGTCCTCTCCTTCAGTCCGTGGCCAGTCCTTATGTGGGCGCCAGAGTCGATTAGCGCAGACCCCCCTCCCCTTCCTCCTCCTCTTCCCAGCCCCCTCCCTCCTGCTCTCTCCAGCCCCTTTCATCGGCTGGTTCATTCCCCTAATCCTGGCCCCCTCCCCTAATCCCCCCCATCCGACCCCAGGCCGGCTGCAGCTATTGTAAGGTGGAAAGAAAGGGGAGGGGGGGACTCAGAGAAAGGAGAGGGGTGGGGGAGGGCCACCTGTTCCAAGACCCCCTTTCAAGGCCAGACTGGACACCAAGATGGGGCCATGAACAAATCACCCTCGGGGACCATAAGAACCCAGGGAGTTGGGGGGAGGGGACTGGTGCTGCAGAACCAGTGGAAAGGGGTGACGCACGAACCCCTCCCTCCAAAAAGACTCGGAGTGTCACGCATACACAGTGACACACACTCTTTCCTCTCACACCCGGCGGCGGGGGTTGCCCTGGGAGACCAGGCAGAGAAAGGGAACAATCCTTCGGGAAAGGGAAAGGAGGGGGAGGTGGGGAAGGGTCTGAGGGCTTGGACACAAGAACAGCCGGAGGTGGCAGGGAAGAGGACTTGGAATTTATTAGGGTCACGAGCACCCCTGCTTCCCATATTCAGCATTCCTGAGCCATACACTGCCACCCCTTTTGTAGCCTGGGAACTTAGAGTCCTCATCAGCAGGAGGCCAGGCAGAGTGGTGGGGGGTGAGCAGAGTCCAGGGTCCTTGAGGCAGTTACATGAAAAGACCTCCTGGGAGGGGCAGAAACATTTGGACAGATGCATGGGTGGAGAGACAAATGGGCTAGGGGGTACCCACTTCTGTCCCTGGCCTTGGGAACCTCTGCCCTTCCCAGTGGCTTGACTCCCCTTACTTGCTTTCTCAGATAGTCTGGGTTCTACTTCTCTGCCCTCTCCCTCCCCATGCTGGCCTCATACCAGTGACTTCCACTGAGGTCCCTGTGATGTATCCACTATCTTCAGATGCCAAGAATGCGACCACATCTGCCACATCTATGAGAATGGTGGGGAGAGGGCAGAATCCTGCTCACTCCCATAGACCCAAAACAGCCATAATCTCCCACCAAAGACATCCCTCCCCACAAACCTCTCCAGACACCAACCACCAGTCCCCTAGAAAATCCCAAAACCTTGGGGATCTCTTCATTCAGGCCCCCTTCCTAGGGACCCCACTCCATTCAGTGCTCACCCTCAGGGTCCCCCAAGTGTCCCATCGGGATCATTTCAGTAATCTGTAAGGAAATACTCATGTGGGTGAAAGCTGCTTTTATGGATTTTTTTGAAGACTGAGTCTGTGACCCTTTTTTGTCTTCATTCCTCATACATTCATTGAATATTTAATGTTTGCCAGGAACTGTGCCCAGTATTCTCTCTCTCTGTGAAGCCCAGAGAGATTGAGTCTCTGAATGATTCTGCCCCCCACCCACAGCCTCCTACCTTGTCCACCACTTTCTGTGGTACTTTCTGTGTCATGGGTGTTGCAATGAACCCTGGGAGGACAGAGTTACAGCGGATCCCATGTCTGTGGGAAGGAGAGTGGCTGCTGATTCTGGAGAGGGCTGAATGCTGGCCCCTCCCTCAGATCCCCCAGGTGCTCCCCAGCACCCTCAAGCATCTGACCAACCGTCCAAGCTCCCGGGCTGCGGTCTGGGTCAGCCCAATCACTCCAGCCTTGGATGCTGCATAGTTTGTCTGCCCCATGTTCCCCACCTATAGGTGAGTCAGAGATGTGCAATGAGTCAGGAGTCTAAAGGAGGGGTTCTCCTCTCTATGCCACTTGGCTGGCTGACCTCGTCCAACTCAACCTGACCTTTCCTATGATGCTACTGATGTTGATGATGGAACCACGACAACCACTGGACACCAGGGCTTGTGCTGCAGCCTGAGTGACTAGGAAGGTGCCCTGGCGGGAAAGGGTAACAAGGGAGAAAAGATCACTTGGGGTGACAGCCCTCCTCCAACTCCCTCCCCAGGATAAGAGGGCCAAAAGTCGCAGGTTCAGAGATCGCCACCTTGAGGTTGACAGCTATGACTTTGTCCCAGTCATCCTCAGACATGTGCAGCAGAAACTCATCCTGGGTGATGCCCGCACAGGACACAACGACAGATGGTGGGCGAGAAAAACAGGCCTATGGGAGGGGGAGGTTACGCATCAAAAACCCCCCACAAAAAGCCGGGGCAGTGGAGACAATATTAGAGCTTTAGAGGGGGAAGGTGGCCTGGCGTTCACCTGCACTTTTTCCAGCAGGCGCCTGGCGGCCCTGGCCTCAGACACGTCAGCCTGGAAGGCAGCGTGGTTCCCTCGGGGCGGCCCCTCCTTGCTCCCTGGCCCGCCCAGCAGCCGCACCGTCTCCTGTGCCGCTGCCCTGTCCAGGTCGCAGGCAGCTACGGTGGCCCCTTCTCCGGCCAGGCGTACACTGACCGCTCGGCCGATGCCGCTCCCCGCACCTGAGGTAGGACAGAACACGCCGGACCGGGCAAGGGGAGGAGGGGGCAGGGATCAGAGGTCACAGGGCAGAAAGTTAGTAAAATGTGGGTAAGGGGCCAGAGGTCACAGCGGCCGCGGACTCCAGGGGCACGCCCCGACCTCACTCCAACACCCCAAACCGCCCCGGGAGAGCACCCCCTCAACCTGTGACCAAGGCCAGTGCGGAGCGGAGCCGGTTCTGGAGCTGAGACGCCATGGCGTGCTGTGGGTGGGTGGGAACCCCAGCACTAAGCCAATCCCAGCGCAGAGGGGGCGTGGCAAGGGCAAAGCCCGGGCCAATCAAAGCCCCGCCAGCCTTAAGCCATCTGCGGCCACCAGCGCAGGCCGACCTCCCACCGCGGGGGCGGGCGCGGCCAGACACTGCTGCTTAGGGGCCCCGGGTGTGGAGAAGACAAGGGGCCCCATTCCCCCCAAAAAGACAAAGACTGCATGTGGGGCGGAAGATCGGAGGACTTTATTTCCGGTTACCACCCCTCCCCCTCGATTCAAACACAGTGATATAAAAGGAATAGAAACAAAAAAAAAACAGGCCATGAGATTACCAACTAACCCTCTCCCACCCCCATCCCCCCAATCACTCCCAAATCAGGACACACGATTGATGTTTGATGTTTATCCCCGACTCCTCCTGTTACCCTCTCTGTCCAGGACTCTGGTCTTCCCTGAAGCCTCCACCAACTGGTGGGAGAAAGGGAACTGGACCTTGGAGAACTTTATGTGTAGCAACTTGGTTCTCCGAGAACAGGTGGGGTAGGGGACACCAGGTAGGCTGCCATCACCCCCTGTCCCTTCCAGCCTTCTTCATGGCCCCATTTAGCCTTCCAAACGCAACATGGTCAGACGGTGCCCAAAACTATGGTCCCTCTGGCCTCTCATTCTCACTGCTCCAGCCTCTGTAAGACTGCCAGCCCTTGAAGGCCCTAATGCCAAAGTAACCATTCTCCCAGGCTACAGTTCCTTCCTTTGGCAGATGTCCCTGGCCAGGGCCCCCAACCTCTACGCACCCCTGACCTGGAGTTAGGGGTAGAGGTTTGGGGCAGGGGTAGTTTATCCACCCCTCACTCCAGGTGGGCAATCAGCACCATCATGACAACTCCCCCCAGCAGCCCTAGCACCTCCAGAAGTGATTGCAATGGTGATGCCTCCCTCAGCAGCTCGGGCAACACAGACACTGTTGCTACGTAGATAAAGCCACCTGCAGTAAATGGCAGGACCCAGCCAGGACCTGCACCACCTGCAATTTCACTGCCCACTGCTCCTCCTTCAGTGAGAAGGGCACAGGCTGTGCCTGCCAGTGCCCCTACTGCTGTCAGTAGTTGCAGACGCATCGCCTGATGGGCAGAAAAGAGAAAAAGGCACTCACCAATAGCTAAAGATTATCAGTGGTTTAGAAGTGGCTGGTGGAGTATAGGTAGAGGGGACATGGATTTGGAAACTAAACATCAAAGTAAAAAGAGAAGAGGGAGCGGTCTAGAATACAATTTCTGAAAAATCTTAGAGATCAGAGGTCCTTTCCACAGACTTTCTGATTGAGTAGGCGTGTGTGTGTAAGACTCGACTAAACCATTCAGATGGTTTATAGACCACAGTTTAAGAAATACTGAGCTAAAGGACAAAGTAACCAGAACGTCTCCCCCGTCATTTCTAGAGGACTTGTCAATGACAGTATGAATTGTTTGGAACTAATAAGAGGCTGTTTGGGTTTAGGGTGAGTGAGGAGAAATAAAGGGTTTGAGGCAGCTGTGTTTGGCAG